>NC_083714.1:0-309511 GCF_033118175.1 Dama dama | reverse complement strand
ACTCTTCATATTTTTCACACCTTTTCAGGCTCTTCAGGTTTTTAAACATCACTTCTTGCTCCTCCTATTTTTCAGACCGTTTCATGTTCCTCATATTTTTGACACATTTTGAAGATCTTCATATTTTTCACACCTTTTCAGGCTCTTCATGTTTTTCAACACCGCTTCATGCCCCTCCTATCTTTCAGACCATTTCATGCTCATCGCATTTTTGACATCTTTTGAAGCTCTTCATATATTTCACACCTTTTGAAGCTCTTCATAATTTTCACACGTTTTCAGGCTCTTCATGTTTTTCAACACGGCTTCATGATCCTCCTATTTTTCATACCGTTCATGCTCCTCATATATTTGACACCTTTTGAAGTTCTTCATATTTTTCACAACTCTTCATGCTCTTCATGTTTTTCGACACCGCTTCATGCTCCTCCTATTTTTCAGCCTGTTTCATGCTCCTCATATTTTTGACACCTTTTGAAGCTCTTCATATATTTCACACCTTTTCACGCTCTTCATGTTTGTTTAAACCGTTTCTTGCTTCTTCTATTTTCCAAACCTTTTCTTGCTCCTCATATTTTTGACACCTTATGAAGCTCTTCATATTTTTCACACCTTTTCAGACTCTTCATGTTTTTCAACACCACTTCATGCTCATCCTATTTTTCAGACCGATTCAACCTCCTCATATTTTTAGACACCTTTTGAAGCTCTTCAAATTTTTCACACATTTTCAGGCTCTTCATGTTTTTCAACACCGCTTCATGCTCCTCCTATTTTTCAGACCTTTTTCTGCTCCTCATATTTTTGACGTCTTTTGAAGCTCTTCATATTTTTCACACCTTTTTTGGCTCTTCATGTTTTTCAACATCACTTCATGATCCTCCTATTTTTCAGACCGTTTCATGCTCCTCATATTTTTGACACCTTTTGAAGATCTCCATATTTCTCACACCTTTTCAGGCTCTTCATGTTTTTCAACACCGCTTCATGCTCCTCCTATCTTTCAGACAATATCATGCTCATCTCATTTTTGACTTCTTTTGAAGCTCTTCATATAATTCTAACCTTTTGAAGCTCTTCATATTTTTCACACCTTTTCAGTCTCTTCATGTTTTTCAACACCAATTCATGTTCCTCCTAATATTCAGACCGTTTCATGCTCATCTCATTTTTGACACATTTTGAAGCTCTTCATATTTTTCACACCTTTTGAAGCTCTTCATATTTTTCACACCTTTTCAGACTCTTCTTGTTTTTCAACACCGCTTCATGCTCCTCCTATTTTTCAGACCGTTTCATGCTCCTCATATTTTTGACACGTTTTGAATCTCTTCATATACTTCACACTTCTTCAGGCTCTTCATGTTTTTCACCAACACTTCATGCTCCTCCTATTTTTTAGGCCATTTCTTGCTCATCTCATTTTTGACACCGTTTGAAGCTCTTCATATTTATCACACCTTTTGAATCTCTTCATATTTTTCACACCTTTTGAAGCTGTTCATATTTTTCACACGTTTTCAGTCTCTTCATGTTTTCAACACCGCTTCATGCACCTCCTATTTTTCAGACCGTTTCATGCCCCTCATATTTTTGACACCTTTTGAAGCTCTTCATATATTTCACACCTTTTCAGGCTCTTCATGTTTTTCAACACCACTTCATGCTCCACCTATTTTTCAGAGCGTTTCATGCTCCTCATATTTTTGACACCTTTTGAAGTTCCTCATATTTTTCACACCATTTCAGGCTCTTCGTGTTTTTGAACACCGTTTCATGCTCCTCCTATTTTTCAGACCGTTTCATGCTCCTCATATTTTTGACACCTTTTGATGCTCTTCATATATTTTACACCTTTTCACGCTCTTCATGTTTGTTAAAACCGTTTCTTGCTTCTCCTATTTTTCAGACCGTTTCATGCTCCTCATATTTTTGACACCTTTTGAAGCTCTTCAAATTTTTCACACATTTTCAGGCTCTTCATGTTTTTCAACACCGCTTCATTCTCCTCCTATTTTTCAGAACTTTTCATGCTCCTCATATTTTTGACACCTTTTGAAGCTCTTCATATTTTTCACACCTTTTTTGGCTCTTCATATTTTTCAACATCACTTCATGATCCTCCTTATTTTCAGACCGTTTCATGCTCCTCATATTTTTGACACCTTTTGAAGATCTCCATATTTCTCACACCTTTTCAGGCTCTTCATGTTTTTCAACACCGCTTCATGCTCCTCCTATCTTTCAGACAATATCATGCTCATCTCATTTTTGACTTCTTTTGAAGCTCTTCATATAATTCTCACCTTTTGAAGCTCTTCATATTTTTCACAGCTTTTCAGTCTCTTCATGTTTTTCAACACCAATTCATGTTCCTCCTAATATTCAGACCGTTTCATGCTCATCTCATTTTTGACACATTTTGAAGCTCTTCATATTTTTCACACCTTTTGAAGCTCTTCATATTTTTCACACCTTTTCAGACTCTTCTTGTTTTTCAACACCGCTTCATGCTCCTCCTATTTTTCAGACCGTTTCATGCTCCTCATATTTTTGACACGTTTTGAATCTCTTCATATACTTCACACTTCTTCAGGCTCTTCATGTTTTTCACCAACACTTCATGCTCCTCCTATTTTTTAGGCCATTTCTTGCTCATCTCATTTTTGACACCGTTTGAAGCTCTTCATATTTATCACACCTTTTGAATCTCTTCATATTTTTCACACCTTTTGAAGCTGTTCATATTTTTCACACGTTTTCAGTCTCTTCATGTTTTCAACACCGCTTCATGCACCTCCTATTTTTCAGACCGTTTCATGCCCCTCATATTTTTGACACCTTTTGAAGCTCTTCATATATTTCACACCTTTTCAGGCTCTTCATGTTTTTCAACACCACTTCATGCTCCTCCTATTTTTCAGAGCGTTTCATGCTCCTCATATTTTTGACACCTTTTGAAGTTCCTCATATTTTTCACACCATTTCAGGCTCTTCGTGTTTTTGAACACCGTTTCATGCTCCTCCTATTTTTCAGACCGTTTCATGCTCCTCATATTTTTGACACCTTTTGATGCTCTTCATATATTTCACACCTTTTCACGCTCTTCATGTTTGTTAAAACCGTTTCTTGCTTTTCCTATTTTTCAGACCGTTTCATGCTCCTCATATTTTTGACACCTTTTGAAGCTCTTCAAATTTTTCACACATTTTCAGGCTCTTCATGTTTTTCAACACCGCTTCATTCTCCTCCTATTTTTCAGAACTTTTCATGCTCCTCATATTTTTGACACCTTTTGAAGCTCTTCATATTTTTCACACCTTTTTTGGCTCTTCATATTTTTCAACATCACTTCATGATCCTCCTTATTTTCAGACCGTTTCATGCTCCTCATATTTTTGACACCTTTTGAAGATCTCCATATTTCTCACACCTTTTCAGGCTCTTCATGTTTTTCAACACCGCTTCATGCTCCTCCTATCTTTCAGACAATATCATGCTCATCTCATTTTTGACTTCTTTTGAAGCTCTTCATATAATCCTCACCTTTTGAAGCTCTTCATATTTTTCACAGCTTTTCAGTCTCTTCATGTTTTTCAACACCAATTCATGTTCCTCCTAATATTCAGACCGTTTCATGCTCATCTCATTTTTGACACATTTTGAAGCTCTTCATATTTTTCACACCTTTTGAAGCTCTTCATATTTTTCACACCTTTTCAGACTCTTCTTGTTTTTCAACACCGCTTCATGCTCCTCCTATTTTTCAGACCGTTTCATGCTCCTCATATTTTTGACACGTTTTGAATCTCTTCATATACTTCACACTTCTTCAGGCTCTTCATGTTTTTCACCAACACTTCATGCTCCACCTATTTTTTAGGCCATTTCTTGCTCATCTCATTTTTGACACCGTTTGGAGCTCTTCATATTTATCACACCTTTTGAATCTCTTCATATTTTTCACACCTTTTGAAGCTGTTCATATTTTTCACACGTTTTCAGTCTCTTCATGTTTTCAACACCGCTTCATGCACCTCCTATTTTTCAGACCGTTTCATGCCCCTCATATTTTTCACACCTTTTGAAGATCTTCATATATTTCACACCTTTTCAGGCTCTTCATGTTTTTGAACAAAACTTCAATCTTCTCCTATTTTTCAGAGGGTTTAATGCTCCTCATGTACTTCACACATTTTGAAGGTCTTCATATATTTCACACCTTTTCAGGCTCTTCATGTTTTTCAACACCGCTTCATGCTCCTCCTCTTTTTTGGACCATTCATTCTCCTCATAATTTTGAAACATTTTGAAGCTCTTCTTATTTTTCATACCTTTTCAGGCTCTTCATGGTTTTCAAGACAGCTTCATGCTCCTGCTATTTTCTAGACCGTTCATGCTCCTCATATTTTTGATACCTTTTGAAGCTCTTCATATTTTTCACAACTTTTCAGGCTCTTCATGTTTTTCAACCACGCTTCATGCTCCTCCTATTTTTCATACCGTTTCATGCTCCTCATATTTTTGACACCTTTTGAAGCTCTTCATATATTTCACACTTTTTCAGGCTCATCATGTTTTTCAACACCACTTCATGCTCCTCCTATTTTTCAGGCCGCTTCATGCTCATCTCATATTTGACACCTTTTGAAGCTCTTCATATTTTTCACACCTTTAGAAGCTCTTCATATTTTTCACACGTTTTCAGGCTCTTCATGTTTTTCAACACCACTTCATGCACCTCCTTTTTTTCAGACCGTTTCATGCTCATCTCATTTTTGACACGTTTTGAAGGTCTTCCTATTTTTCACAACTCTTCATGCTCTTCATGTTTTTCGACACCGCTTCATGCTCCTCCTGTTTTTCAGCCTGTTTCATGCTCCTCATATTTTTGACACCTTTTGAAGCTCTTCATATTTTTCACACCTTTTCATGCTCTTCATGATTATCAACAACATCTCATGCTCCTCCTATTTTTTTGACCGTTTCATGCTCCTCATATTTTTGACACCTTTTTAAGCTCTTCATGTTTTTCATACCCTTTCATGGTCTTCATATATTTCAAAACCGTTTCATGCTTCTTCTAATTTTCATACCGTTTCATGCTCCTCATAATTTTGACGCCTTTTGCAGCTCTTCTTATTCTTCACAACTTTTCAGGCTCTTCATGATTTTCAACACCTTTTCAGGCTCCTCCTAATTTTCATACCGTTTCGTGCACCTCATATTTTTTACACCTTTTGACGCTCTATATATTATTCAGACCTTTCCATGCTCTTCATGTTTTTGAACACCGCTTCATGCTCCTCCTTTTTTTTCAGATCGTTTCATGCTCCTCATTTTTTGACACCTTTTGAAGCTCTTCATATATTTCACACCTTCAGGCTCTTCATGTTTTTCAACACCACTTCATGCTCCTCCTATTTTTCAGACCTTTTCATGCTCCTCATATGTTTCACACCTTTTCAAGCTCTTCATGTTTTTCAACACCGTTTCATGCTCCTCCTATTTTTCAGACCGTTTCTGGCTCCTCATATTTTGACACCTTTTGAAGCTCTTCATATTTTTCACACCTTTTCAGGCTCTTCATGTGTTTCAACACCGTTTCTTGCTCCTCATATTTTTGACACCTTTTTAAGCTCTTCATATTTTTAACACCTTTTCATGCTCTTCAGGTTTATCATCAACGTCTCATGCTCCTCCTATTTTTTGACCGTTTCAAGCTCCTCATATTTTTGACACCTTTTTAAGCTCTTCATGTTTTTCACACCCTTTCATGGTCTTCATATTTTTCAACACCGTTTCATGCTTCTTCTAATTTTCAGACCGTTTCATGCTCCTCATAATTTTGACGCCTTTTGCAGCTCTTCTTATTCTTCACACCTTTTCAGGCTCTTCATGATTTTCAACACCTTTGCAGGCTCCTCCTATTTTTCAGACCGTTTCGTGCTCCTCATATTTTTTACACCTTTTGACGCTCTTTATATTATACACACCTTTCCATGATCTTCATGTTTTTCAACACTGTTTCATGCTCCTCCTATTTTTCAAACCGTTTACTGCTCCTCATATTTTGACACCTTTTGAAGCTCTTCATATTTTTCACACGTTTTCAGGCTCTTCATGTTTTTCAACGCCGCTTCTTGCTCCTCGTATTTTTAAGACCGTTTCATGCACTTCATATTTGACACCTTTTGAAGCTTCATATATTTCACACCGTTTCTGGCTCTTCATGTTTTTCTATACCGCTTCATTCTCCTCCTAATTTTAAGACGGTTTCATGCTCTTCATATTTTTGACACCTTTTGAAACTCTTCATATATTTCACACCTTTTCAGACTCTTCATGTTTTTGAACACAGTTTCATGCTCCTCCTATTTTTTGACCGTTTCTTACTCTTCATAATTTTGCCTACTTTTGAAGCTCTTCATATTTTTCACCCTTTTTCAGGCTCTTCATGGTTTTCTACACCGCTTCATGCTCCTCTTATTTTTCAGCCCGTTTCATGCTCCTCATATTTTTCACACCTTTTGAAGCTCTTCATATTTTTCAAACCTTTTCAGGCTTTCATGTTTTTCAGCACCAGTTCATGCTTCTCCTATTTTTCAGACCGTTTCATGCTCCACATATTCTTGACACCTTTTGAAGCTCTTCATGTTTTGCACACCTTTTCAGGCTCTTCATGTTTTTGAACACCGCTTCATGCTCCTCCTATATTTCAGACCGTTTCATGCTCCTCCTATTTTTCAGACTGTGTCATGCACGTCTTATTATTGACACCTTTTGAAGCTCTTCATATTTTTCACACCTTTTCAGGCTCTTCATGTTTTTGAACACCGCTTCCTGCTCTTCCTATTTTTCAGACCGTTTCATGCTCCTCATATTTTTCCCACCTTTTGATGCCGTTCTATTTCTCACACCTTTTCAGGCTCTTCATGTTTTTCAACACCACTTCATGCTCCTCCTATTTTTCAGACCGTTTCAGGCTCCTCATATTTCTCACACCTTTTGAAGCCGTTCTATTTCTCAAACCTTTTCAGGCTCTTCATGTTTTTCACACCGTTTCATGATCTTCCTATTTTTCATACCGTTTCATGCTCCTCATATTTTTGACACCTTTTGAAGCTCTTCATATTTGTCACCCCTTTTCAGGCTCTTCATTTTTTTGAACACCTCTTTATCCTCCTCCTATTTTTCAGACCGTTCCATGCTCTTCATATATTTCAAACCTTTTGAAGCTCTTCATATTTTTCACACCTTTTCAGGCTCTTCATGTTTTTAAACACCGCTTCATGCTCTTCCTATTTTTCAGACCGTTTCATGCTCCTCATATTTTTCACACCTTTTGAAGCCGTTCTATTTCTTACACCTTTTCAGGCTCTTCATGTTTTTCAACACCACTTCATGCTCCTCCTATTTTTCAGACCGTTTCAGGCTCCTCATATTTTTCACACCTTTTGAAGCCGTTCTATTTCTCACACCTTTTCAGGCTCTTCATGTTTTTCACACCGTTTCATGCTCCTCATACTTTTGACACGTTTTGGGGCTCTCATATTTTTCACACCATTCCAGGCTCTTCATATTTTTGAACACCGCTTCATGCCCCTCCTATCTTTCAGACCATTTCATGCTCATCTCATTTTTGACACCTTTTGAAGCTCTTCATATATTTCACACCTTTTGAAGCTCTTCATAATTTTCACACGTTTTCAGGCTCTTCATGTTTTTCAACAAGATTTCATGCTCCTCCGGTTTCTCAGACCATTTCAAGGTCCTCATGTATTTCACACCATTTGAAGCTCTTCATATTTTTCACACCTTTTCAGACTCTTCATGTTTTTCAACACCGCTTCATGCCCCTCC
This sequence comes from Dama dama, assembly GCF_033118175.1. NCBI lineage: Eukaryota > Metazoa > Chordata > Mammalia > Artiodactyla > Cervidae > Dama > Dama dama. The sequence continues at coordinate 301,647 of NC_083714.1, read as the reverse complement.
TATCTTTCAGACCATTTCATGCTCATCTCATTTTTGACACCTTTTGAAGCTCTTCATATATTTCACAGCTTTTGAAGCTCTTCATAATTTTCACACGTTTTCAGGCTCTTCATGTTTTTCAACACGGCTTCATGATCCTCCTATTTTTCATACCGTTCATGCTCCTCATATTTTTGACACCTTTTGAAGTTCTTCCTATTTTTCACAACTCTTCATGCTCTTCATGTTTTTCGACACCGCTTCATGCTCCTCCTATTTTACAGCCTGTTTCAGGCTCCTCAAATTTTTGACACCTTTTGAAGCTCTTCATATATTTCACACCTTTTGAAGCTCTTCATATTTTTCATACCTTTTCAGGCTCTCCATATTTTTGAACACCGCTTCATGCTCCTCCTATTTTTGAGACCGTTTCATGCTCCTCATATTTTTGACACCTTTTGAAGCTCTTCATATTTGTCACACCTTTTCAGGCTCTTCATGTTTTTGAACACCGCTTCATGCTCCTCCTATTTTTGAGACTGTTTCATGCTCCTCATATTTTTGACACCTTTTGAAGCTCTTCATATTTGTCACACCTTTTCAGGCTCTTCATGTTTTTGAACACCGCTTTATCCTCCTCCTATTTTTCAGACCGTTCCATGTTCTTCATATTTTTCAAACCTTTTGAAGCTCTTCATATTTTTCACACCTTTTCCCGCTCTTCATGTTTGTTAAAACCGTTTCTTGCTCCTCCTATTTTTCAGACCGATTCATGCTCCTCATATTTTTGACAGGTTTTGAAGCTCTTCATATTCTTCACAGCTTTTCATGCTCTTCATGTTTTTCAACACCGCTTCATGCTCCTCCTATTTTTCAGACCGTTTCATGCTCCTCATATTTTTGACACCTTTTGAAGCTCTTCATATATTTCACACCTTTTCAGGCTCTTCATGTTTTTCAGCACCAGTTCATGCTCCTCCTATTTTTCAGACCGTTTCATGCTCATCTCATTTTTTACACCTTTTGAAGCTCTTCATATTTTGCACACCTTTTCAGGCTCTTCATGTTTTTCAGCTCCACTTCATGTTCCTCCTATTTTTCAGACCGTTTCTTGCTCCTCATATTTTTGACACTTTTTGAAGCTCTTCTTATTTTTCACACCTTTTCTGGCTCTTCATGTTTTTGAACACAGCTTCATGCTCCTCCTATTTTTCAGACCGTTTCATTCTCCTCATGTTTTTGACACCTGTTGAAGCTCTTCACATTTTTCACACCTTTTCAGGCTCTTCACGATTTTCAATATCGCTTCATGATCCTCCTATTTTTCAGACCGTTTCATACTCTTCCTATTTTTGAGACTGTTTCAGGCTCCTCATATTTTTGACAGGTTTTGAATCTCTTCATATTTTGCACACCTTTTGAAGCTCTTCATATTTTTCACACCTTTTCAGGCTCATTATGATTTTCAACACAGCTTAATGCTCCTCCTATTTTTCAGACCGTTTCATGCTCATCTCATTTTTGACACCTTTTGAAGCTCTTCATATTTTTCACATTTTTGAAGCTCTTCATATTTTTCACACCTTTTCAGGCTCGTTATGATTTTCAACACAGCTTAATGCTCCTCCTATTTTTCAGACCGTTTCATGCTCTTCATATTTTTGACACCTTTTGAAACTCTTCATATATTTCACACCTTTTCAGACTCTTCATGTTTTTGAACACAGTTTCATGCTCCTCCTATTTTTTTGACCGTTTCTTACTCTTCATAATTTTGCCTACTTTTGAAGCTCTTCATATTTTTCACACTTTTTCAGGCTCTTCATGGTTTTCTACACCGCTTCATGCTCCTCTTATTTTTCAGCCCGTTTCATGCTCCTCATATTTTTCACACCTTTTGAAGCTCTTCATATTTTTCAAACCTTTTCAGGCTTTCATGTTTTTCAGCACCAGTTCATGCTCCTCCTATTTTTCAGACCGTTTCATGCTCCACATATTCTTGACACCTTTTGAAGCTCTTCATATTTTGCACACCTTTTCAGGCTCTTCATGTTTTTGAACACCGCTTCATGCTCCTCCTATATTTCAGACCGTTTCATGCTCCTCCTATTTTTCAGACTGTGTCATGCACGTCTTATTATTGACACCTTTTGAAGCTCTTCATATTTTTCACACCTTTTCAGGCTCTTCATGTTTTTGAACACCGCTTCATGCTCTTCCTATTTTTCAGACCGTTTCATGCTCCTCATATTTTTCCCACCTTTTGATGCCGTTCTATTTCTCACACCTTTTCAGGCTCTTCATGTTTTTCAACACCACTTCATGCTCCTCGTATTTTTCAGACCGTTTCAGGCTCCTCATATTTTTCACACCTTTTGAAGCCGTTCTATTTCTCACACCTTTTCAGGCTCTTCATGTTTTTCACACCGTTTCATGATCCTCCTATTTTTCATACCGTTTCATGCTCCTCATATTTTTGACACCTTTTGAAGCTCTTCATATTTGTCACCCCTTTTCAGGCTCTTCATTTTTTTGAACACCTCTTTATCCTCCTCCTATTTTTCAGACCGTTCCATGCTCTTCATATTTTTCAAACCTTTTGAAGCTCTTCATATTTTTCACACCTTTTCAGGCTCTTCATGTTTTTAAACACCGCTTCATGCTCTTCCTATTTTTCAGACCGTTTCATGCTCCTCATATTTTTCACACCTTTTGAAGCCGTTCTATTTCTTACACCTTTTCAGGCTCTTCATGTTTTTCAACACCACTTCATGCTCCTCCTATTTTTCAGACCGTTTCAGGCTCCTCATATTTTTCACACCTTTTGAAGCCGTTCTATTTCTCACACCTTTTCAGGCTCTTCATGTTTTTCACACCGTTTCATGCTCCTCATACTTTTGACACGTTTTGGGGCTCTCATATTTTTCACACCATTCCAGGCTCTTCATATTTTTGAACACCGCTTCATGCCCCTCCTATCTTTCAGACCATTTCATGCTCATCTCATTTTTGACACCTTTTGAAGCTCTTCATATATTTCACACCTTTTGAAGCTCTTCATAATTTTCACACGTTTTCAGGCTCTTCATGTTTTTCAACAAGATTTCATGCTCCTCCGGTTTCTCAGACCATTTCAAGGTCCTCATGTATTTCACACCATTTGAAGCTCTTCATATTTTTCACACCTTTTCAGACTCTTCATGTTTTTCAACACCGCTTCATGCCCCTCCTATCTTTCAGACCATTTCATGCTCATCTCATTTTTGACACCTTTTGAAGCTCTTCATATATTTCACAGCTTTTGAAGCTCTTCATAATTTTCACACGTTTTCAGGCTCTTCATGTTTTTCAACACGGCTTCATGATCCTCCTATTTTTCATACCGTTCATGCTCCTCATATTTTTGACACCTTTTGAAGTTCTTCCTATTTTTCACAACTCTTCATGCTCTTCATGTTTTTCGACACCGCTTCATGCTCCTCCTATTTTACAGCCTGTTTCAGGCTCCTCAAATTTTTGACACCTTTTGAAGCTCTTCATATATTTCACACCTTTTGAAGCTCTTCATATTTTTCATACCTTTTCAGGCTCTCCATATTTTTGAACACCGCTTCATGCTCCTCCTATTTTTGAGACCGTTTCATGCTCCTCATATTTTTGACACCTTTTGAAGCTCTTCATATTTGTCACACCTTTTCAGGCTCTTCATGTTTTTGAACACCGCTTCATGCTCCTCCTATTTTTGAGACTGTTTCATGCTCCTCATATTTTTGACACCTTTTGAAGCTCTTCATATTTGTCACACCTTTTCAGGCTCTTCATGTTTTTGAACACCGCTTTATCCTCCTCCTATTTTTCAGACCGTTCCATGTTCTTCATATTTTTCAAACCTTTTGAAGCTCTTCATATTTTTCACACCTTTTCCCGCTCTTCATGTTTGTTAAAACCGTTTCTTGCTCCTCCTATTTTTCAGACCGATTCATGCTCCTCATATTTTTGACAGGTTTTGAAGCTCTTCATATTCTTCACAGCTTTTCATGCTCTTCATGTTTTTCAACACCGCTTCATGCTCCTCCTATTTTTCAGACCGTTTCATGCTCCTCATATTTTTGACACCTTTTGAAGCTCTTCATATATTTCACACCTTTTCAGGCTCTTCATGTTTTTCAGCACCAGTTCATGCTCCTCCTATTTTTCAGACCGTTTCATGCTCATCTCATTTTTTACACCTTTTGAAGCTCTTCATATTTTGCACACCTTTTCAGGCTCTTCATGTTTTTCAGCTCCACTTCATGTTCCTCCTATTTTTCAGACCGTTTCTTGCTCCTCATATTTTTGACACTTTTTGAAGCTCTTCTTATTTTTCACACCTTTTCTGGCTCTTCATGTTTTTGAACACAGCTTCATGCTCCTCCTATTTTTCAGACCGTTTCATTCTCCTCATGTTTTTGACACCTGTTGAAGCTCTTCACATTTTTCACACCTTTTCAGGCTCTTCACGATTTTCAATATCGCTTCATGATCCTCCTATTTTTCAGACCGTTTCATACTCTTCCTATTTTTGAGACTGTTTCAGGCTCCTCATATTTTTGACAGGTTTTGAATCTCTTCATATTTTGCACACCTTTTGAAGCTCTTCATATTTTTCACACCTTTTCAGGCTCATTATGATTTTCAACACAGCTTAATGCTCCTCCTATTTTTCAGACCGTTTCATGCTCATCTCATTTTTGACACCTTTTGAAGCTCTTCATATTTTTCACATTTTTGAAGCTCTTCATATTTTTCACACCTTTTCAGGCTCGTTATGATTTTCAACACAGCTTAATGCTCCTCCTATTTTTCAGACCGTTTCATGCTCTTCATATTTTTGACACCTTTTGAAACTCTTCATATATTTCACACCTTTTCAGACTCTTCATGTTTTTGAACACAGTTTCATGCTCCTCCTATTTTTTTGACCGTTTCTTACTCTTCATAATTTTGCCTACTTTTGAAGCTCTTCATATTTTTCACACTTTTTCAGGCTCTTCATGGTTTTCTACACCGCTTCATGCTCCTCTTATTTTTCAGCCCGTTTCATGCTCCTCATATTTTTCACACCTTTTGAAGCTCTTCATATTTTTCAAACCTTTTCAGGCTTTCATGTTTTTCAGCACCAGTTCATGCTCCTCCTATTTTTCAGACCGTTTCATGCTCCACATATTCTTGACACCTTTTGAAGCTCTTCATATTTTGCACACCTTTTCAGGCTCTTCATGTTTTTGAACACCGCTTCATGCTCCTCCTATATTTCAGACCGTTTCATGCTCCTCCTATTTTTCAGACTGTGTCATGCACGTCTTATTATTGACACCTTTTGAAGCTCTTCATATTTTTCACACCTTTTCAGGCTCTTCATGTTTTTGAACACCGCTTCATGCTCTTCCTATTTTTCAGACCGTTTCATGCTCCTCATATTTTTCCCACCTTTTGATGCCGTTCTATTTCTCACACCTTTTCAGGCTCTTCATGTTTTTCAACACCACTTCATGCTCCTCGTATTTTTCAGACCGTTTCAGGCTCCTCATATTTTTCACACCTTTTGAAGCCGTTCTATTTCTCACACCTTTTCAGGCTCTTCATGTTTTTCACACCGTTTCATGATCCTCCTATTTTTCATACCGTTTCATGCTCCTCATATTTTTGACACCTTTTGAAGCTCTTCATATTTGTCACCCCTTTTCAGGCTCTTCATTTTTTTGAACACCTCTTTATCCTCCTCCTATTTTTCAGACCGTTCCATGCTCTTCATATTTTTCAAACCTTTTGAAGCTCTTCATATTTTTCACACCTTTTCAGGCTCTTCATGTTTTTAAACACCGCTTCATGCTCTTCCTATTTTTCAGACCGTTTCATGCTCCTCATATTTTTCACACCTTTTGAAGCCGTTCTATTTCTTACACCTTTTCAGGCTCTTCATGTTTTTCAACACCACTTCATGCTCCTCCTATTTTTCAGACCGTTTCAGGCTCCTCATATTTTTCACACCTTTTGAAGCCGTTCTATTTCTCACACCTTTTCAGGCTCTTCATGTTTTTCACACCGTTTCATGCTCCTCATACTTTTGACACGTTTTGGGGCTCTCATATTTTTCACACCATTCCAGGCTCTTCATATTTTTGAACACCGCTTCATGCCCCTCCTATCTTTCAGACCATTTCATGCTCATCTCATTTTTGACACCTTTTGAAGCTCTTCATATATTTCACACCTTTTGAAGCTCTTCATAATTTTCACACGTTTTCAGGCTCTTCATGTTTTTCAACAAGATTTCATGCTCCTCCGGTTTCTCAGACCATTTCAAGGTCCTCATGTATTTCACACCATTTGAAGCTCTTCATATTTTTCACACCTTTTCAGACTCTTCATGTTTTTCAACACCGCTTCATGCCCCTCCTATCTTTCAGACCATTTCATGCTCATCTCATTTTTGACACCTTTTGAAGCTCTTCATATATTTCACAGCTTTTGAAGCTCTTCATAATTTTCACACGTTTTCAGGCTCTTCATGTTTTTCAACACGGCTTCATGATCCTCCTATTTTTCATACCGTTCATGCTCCTCATATTTTTGACACCTTTTGAAGTTCTTCCTATTTTTCACAACTCTTCATGCTCTTCATGTTTTTCGACACCGCTTCATGCTCCTCCTATTTTACAGCCTGTTTCAGGCTCCTCAAATTTTTGACACCTTTTGAAGCTCTTCATATATTTCACACCTTTTGAAGCTCTTCATATTTTTCATACCTTTTCAGGCTCTCCATATTTTTGAACACCGCTTCATGCTCCTCCTATTTTTGAGACCGTTTCATGCTCCTCATATTTTTGACACCTTTTGAAGCTCTTCATATTTGTCACACCTTTTCAGGCTCTTCATGTTTTTGAACACCGCTTCATGCTCCTCCTATTTTTGAGACTGTTTCATGCTCCTCATATTTTTGACACCTTTTGAAGCTCTTCATATTTGTCACACCTTTTCAGGCTCTTCATGTTTTTGAACACCGCTTTATCCTCCTCCTATTTTTCAGACCGTTCCATGTTCTTCATATTTTTCAAACCTTTTGAAGCTCTTCATATTTTTCACACCTTTTCCCGCTCTTCATGTTTGTTAAAACCGTTTCTTGCTCCTCCTATTTTTCAGACCGATTCATGCTCCTCATATTTTTGACAGGTTTTGAAGCTCTTCATATTCTTCACAGCTTTTCATGCTCTTCATGTTTTTCAACACCGCTTCATGCTCCTCCTATTTTTCAGACCGTTTCATGCTCCTCATATTTTTGACACCTTTTGAAGCTCTTCATATATTTCACACCTTTTCAGGCTCTTCATGTTTTTCAGCACCAGTTCATGCTCCTCCTATTTTTCAGACCGTTTCATGCTCATCTCATTTTTTACACCTTTTGAAGCTCTTCATATTTTGCACACCTTTTCAGGCTCTTCATGTTTTTCAGCTCCACTTCATGTTCCTCCTATTTTTCAGACCGTTTCTTGCTCCTCATATTTTTGACACTTTTTGAAGCTCTTCTTATTTTTCACACCTTTTCTGGCTCTTCATGTTTTTGAACACAGCTTCATGCTCCTCCTATTTTTCAGACCGTTTCATTCTCCTCATGTTTTTGACACCTGTTGAAGCTCTTCACATTTTTCACACCTTTTCAGGCTCTTCACGATTTTCAACATCGCTTCATGATCCTCCTATTTTTCAGACCGTTTCATACTCTTCCTATTTTTGAGACTGTTTCAGGCTCCTCATATTTTTGACAGGTTTTGAATCTCTTCATATTTTGCACACCTTTTGAAGCTCTTCATATTTTTCACACCTTTTCAGGCTCATTATGATTTTCAACACAGCTTAATGCTCCTCCTATTTTTCAGACCGTTTCATGCTCATCTCATTTTTGACACCTTTTGAAGCTCTTCATATTTTTCACATTTTTGAAGCTCTTCATATTTTTCACACCTTTTCAGGCTCGTTATGATTTTCAACACAGCTTAATGCTCCTCCTATTTTTCAGACCGTTTCATGCTCATCTCAATTTGACACCTTTTGAAGCTCTTCATATTTTTCACACCTTTTGAAGCTCTTCATATTTTTCACACATTTTCAGGCTCTTCATGTTTTTCAACACCGCTTCTTGCTCCTCCTATTTTTCCGACCGTTTCATGCTCCTCATATTTTTGACACGTTTTGAAGCTCTTCATATTTTTCACACCTTTTCAGGCTCTTCATGTTTTTCAACACCGGTTCATGCTCCTTCTATTTTTCAGAAAGTTTCTTGCTCCTCATATTTTTGAAACCTTTTGAAGCTCTTCATATTTTTCTCACATTTTCAGGTTCCTACTGTTTTTCAACACCATTTCATGCTCCTCTTATTTTTCAGACCGTTTCATGCTCCTCCTATTTTTCAGACCGTTTCATGATCCTCATATATTTGAAACCTTTTGAAGCTCTTCATATTTTTCACACCTTTTCAAGCTCTTCAAGATTTTCAACAACGCTTCATGCTCCTGCTTTTTTTCAGACCGTTTCGTGCTCCTCATATATTTGACAGCTTTTGAAGCTCTTCATATTTTTCACACCTTTTCAGGCTCTTCATGTTTTTGAACATCACTTCATGCTCTTCCTTTTTTTCAGACCATTTCTTTCCCCTCATATATTTGACACATTTTGAAGCTGTTCATACTTTTCACAACTTGTCATGCTCTTCATGTTTTTGAACACCGCTTCATGCTCCTCCTATTTTTCAGACCGTTTCATGCTCGTCATATTTTTCACACCTTTTAAAGCTCTTCATATTTTTCACACCTTTTCAGGCTCTTCATGTTTTTCAACACCACTTCATGCTCCTCCTATCTTTCAGACCATTTCATGCTCATCTCATTTTGGACACCTTTTGAAGCTCTTCATATATTTCACACCTTTTGAAGCTCTTCATAATTTTCACACGTTTTCAGGCTCTTCATGTTTTTCAACAAGATTTCATGCTCCTCCTGTTTTTCAGACCGTTTCAAGCTCCTCATGTATTTCACACCATTTGAAGCTCTTCATATTTTTCACACCTTTTCAGGCTCTTCATGTTTTTCAACACCGCTTCATGCTCCTCCTATCTTTCAGACCATTTCATGCTCATCTCATTTTTGACACCTTTTGAAGCTCTTCATATATTTCACACCTTTTGAAGCTCTTCATAATTTTCACACGTTTTCAGGCTCTTCATGTTTTTCAACACGGCTTCATGATCCTCCTATTTTTCATACCGTTCATGCTCCTCATATTTTTGACACCTTTTGAAGTTCTTCCTATTTTTCACAACTCTTCATGCTCTTCATGTTTTTCGACACCGCTTCATGCTCCTCCTATTTTACAGCCTGTTTCATGCTCCTCATATTTTTGAAACCTTTTGAAGCTCTTCATATTTTTCACACCTTTTCCCGCTCTTCATGTTTGTTAAACCCGTTTCTTGCTCCTCCTATTTTTCACACCGTTTCATGCTCCTCATATTTTTGACACCTTATGAAGCTCTTCATATTTTTCACTCCTTTTCAGATCTTCATGTTTTTCAACACCACCTCATGCTCCTTCTATTTTTCAGACCGATTCATGCTCCTCATATTTTTGACACGTTTTGAAGCTCTTCATATTCTTCACAGCTTTTGATGCTCTTCATGTTTTTCAACACCTTTTCATGCTCCTGATATATTTCAGACAGTTTCATGCTCCTCATATTTTGACACATTTAGAAGCTCTTCATATTTTTCACACCTTTTCAGGGTCTTCATGTCTTTCAACACCGCTTCATGCTCCTCGTATTTTTCATACCGTTTCATGCTCCTCATATTTTTGACACCTTTTGAAGCTTGTCTTATATTCACAGCTTTTCAGGAACTTCATGTTTTTCAACACTGCTTCATGCTCCTCCCATTTTTCAGACCGTTTCAGGCTCCTCCTATTTTTCAGACCGTTTCATGCTCCTCATATTTTTGACACCTTTTGAAGCTTGTCTTATTTTCACAGCTTTTCAGGAACTTCATGTTTTTCAACACCGCTTCATGCTCCTCCCATTTTTCAGACCGATTCATGCTCCTCCTATTTTTCAGACCGTTTCATGCTCCTCATGTATTTCCAACCTTTTGAAGCTCTTCATATTTTTCACACCTTTTCAGGCTCTTCATGTTTTTGAACACCGCTTCATGCTCCTCCTATTTTTCAGACCGTTTCATGCTCCTCATAATTTTCACACCTTTTGAAGCTCTTCATATTTTTCACACCTTTTCCGGTTCTTCATGTTTTTGAACACAGCTTCATGCTCCTCCTATTTTTCAACTGTTTCATGCTCCTCATAATTTTGACATCTTTTGAAGTGCTTCATATTTTTCACACCTTTTCAGGCTCTTCATGTTTTTCAACACTGCATCATGCTCTTCCTATTCTTCAGAACTTTTCATGCTCCTCAAATTTTTGACACCTTCTGAAGCTCTTCATATTTTTCACACCTTTTCAGACTCTTCATGTTTTTCAACACCGCTTCATGCTCCTCCTATTTTTCAGACCGTTTCATGCTCCTCCTATTTTCAGACCGTTTTATGCTTTTCATATTTTTCACAACTTTTGAAGCTCTTCATATTTTTCACACCTTTTAAACTCTTCATGTTTTTGAACACCGCTTCACACTCCTCCTATTTTTCATACCGTTTCATGCTCCTCAAATTTTTGACAGCTTTTGAAGCTCTTCATATACTTTCCACCTTTTCAGGCTCTTCATTTTTGTGGACTCCGCTTCATGCTCCTCCTTTTCTTCAGACCGTTTCATGCTCATCTCATTTTTGACATCTTTTGAAGCTCTTCATATTTTTCACACCTTTTGAATCTCTTCATATTTTTCATATTTTTGAAGCTCTTCATATTTTTCACACGTTTTTAGGCTCTTCATGTTTTTCAATACCACTTCATGCTCCTCCTATTTTTCAGACCGTTTCATGCTCATCTCATTTTTGACACCTTTTGATGCACTTCATATTTTTCACACCTTTTGAAGCTCTTCGTATATTTCACACCTTTTCAGGCACTTCATGTTTTCAACACCACTTCATGCTCCTCCTACTTTTCAGACCCTTTCATGCTAAACTAAATTTGACACCTTATGAAGCTCTTCATGTTTTTCACACCTTTTCATGCTCTTTATGTTTTTGAACACCGGTTCATGCTCCTCCTATTTTTCAACCCGTTTCATGCTCCTCCTATTTTTTACACCTTTTGAAGCTCTTCATATTTTTCACAATTTTTCAGTCTCTGCATTTTTTTGAACACCGCTTCATGCTCCTCCTATTTTTTAGACCGTTTCATGCTCATCTCATTTTTGACACCTTTTGAAGCTCTTCATATTTTTTACACCTTTTGAAGCTCTTCGTAATTTTCACACCTTTTCAGGCTCTTCATGTTTTTGAACACCGCTTCATCCTCCTCCTATTTTTAAGAGGGTTTCATGCTCGTCATATTTTTGACACATTTTGAAGCTCTTCATATTTTTCACACCATTTCAGGCTCTTCATCTTTTTGACCACCGCTTCATGCTCATCCTATTTTCAGACCGTTTCATGCTCCTCATATTTTTGACACGTTTTGAACCTCTTCATATTTTTCACACCTTTTCAGGCTCTTCATGTTTTTCAACAGCGCTTCATGCTCCTCCTATTTTTCCGACCGTTTCATGCTCCTCATATTTGTGACACCTTTTGAAGCTCTTCCTATTTTTCACACCTTTTGAAGCTCTTCATGTTTTTCAACACCACTTCATCCTCCTCCTGTTTTTAGACCTTTAATGTCCCTCATATTTTTGACACCTTTTGAAGCTCTTCATATATTTCACACTTTTTCAGACTTTTCCTTTTTTTCAACACGACTTCATGCTCCTCCTATTTTTCAGACCGTTTCCTGCTCATCTCATTTTGACACCTTTTGAAGCTCTTCATGTTTTTCACATCTTTTGAAGCTCTTCATATTTTTCACACCTTTCCAGACTCTTCATTTTTTCAACACCTCTTCATGCTCCTCCTATTTTTCAGATCGTTTCATGCTCATCTCATTTTAACACCTTTTGAAGCTCTTCATATTTTTGACAAATTTTGAAGGTCTTCATATTTTTCACACGTTTTCAGGCTCTTTATGATTTTCAACAGCGCTTCATGCTCCTCCTATTTTTCAGACCGTTTCATGCTCCTCATAATTTTGACACCTTTTGAAGCTTTCATATTTTTAACACCTTTTCAGGCTCTTCATCTTTTTCAACACCACTTCATGCTCCTCCTTTTTTGCAGACCGTTTCATGCTACTCATATTTTTAACACCTTTTGAAGCTCTTCATATTTCTCACAGCTTTTTAGGCTCTTCATGTTTTTCAACAACGCTTCATGCTCCTCCGATTTTGCAGACCGTTTCATCCTCCTCATATTTTTGACACCTTTTGAAGCTCTTCATATTTTTCACACCTTTTCAGGCTCTTCATGTTTTTCAACACCGCTTCATGCTCCTCCTATTTTTCAGACCGTTTCATGCTCCTCATATTTTTGACACCTTTTGAAGCTCTTCATATTTTTCACAACTTTTCAGGCTCTTCATGTTTTTCAACACAGCTTCATGCACGTCCTATTTTTCAGACCGTTTCATGCTCATCTCATTTTTGACACCTTTTGAAGCTTTGCATATTTTTCACAACTTTTCAGGCTCTTCATGTTTTTGAACACCCCTTCATGCTAATCCTTTTTTTCAAACCATATCATGCTCCTCATATTTTTCACACCTATTGAAGCTCTTCATATATTTCACACCTTTTCCGGCTCTTCATGTTTTTGAACACCACTTCATGCTCCTTCTCTTTTTCAGAGAGTTTTATGCTCCTCATGTATTTGACACCTTTTGAAGCTCTTCATATTTTTCACACCTTTTCAGGCTCTTCATGTTTTTCAACACCGCTTCATGCTGCTCATATTTTTCAGACCGTTTCATGCTCCTCATATTTTTGACACCTTTTGAAGCTCTTCATATTTTTCACACCTTTTAAGGCTCTTCATGTTTTTCAACACCGCTTCATGCTCCTCCAATTTTTCAGACCGTTTCATGCTCCTCATATTTTTGACTTCTTTTGAAGCTCTTCATATTTTTCACACATTTTCAGGCTCTTCATGTTTTTCAACACCGCTTCATGCTGCTCATATTTTTCAGACCGTTTCATGCTCCTCATATTTTTGACACCTTTTGAAGCTCTTCATATTTTTCACAACTTTTAAGGCTCTTCATGTTTTTCAACACCGCTTCCTGCTCCTCCGATTTTTCAGACCGTTTCATGCTCCTAATATTTTTCACACCTTTTGAAGCCTTTCATATTTTTCACAACTTTTTAAGCTCTTCATGTTTTTGAACATCGCTTCATGCTCCTCCTATTTTTCAGACCGTTTCATGCTCATCTCATTTTTGACACCTTTTGAAGCTTTTCATATTTTTCACAACTTTTCAGGCTCTTCATGTTTTTGAACAGAGCTTCATGCTCCTCCTATTTTTCAGACCGTATCATGCTCCTCATATTTTTCAAACCTTTTGAAGCTCTTCATATTTTTCAGACGTTTTCAGTCTATTCATGTTTTTGAACACCATTTCAGGCTCCTCCTATTTTTCAGAGAGTTTCATGCTCCTTATGTATTTCACACATTTTGAAGCTCTTCATATTTTTCACACCTTTTCAGGCCCTTCATGCTTTTCCACACCACTTCATGCTCCTCCTATTTTTCAGACCGTATCGTGTTCCTCATATTTTTGACACATTTTGAAGCTCTTCATATTTTTAACAGCTTTTCAGGTTCTTCATGTTTTTCAACACCGCTTCATGTTCCTCATCTTTTTCAGACCGTTTCATGCTCCTCATATTTTTCACACCTTTTGAGGCTCTTCATGTTTTTGATCACCGTTTCACGATCCTCCTATTTTTCAGGCCGCTTCATGCTCCTCATATTTTTGACACCTTTTGAAGCTCTTCATATTTTTCACACATTTTCAGGCTCTTCATGTTTTTCAACACCGCTTCATGATCCTCCTATTTTTCGGACCGTTTCATGCAGATCTCATTTTTGACACCATTTGAAGCTCTTCTTATTTTTCAAAATTTTGAAGCTCTTCATATTTTTCACACATTTTCAGGCTCTTTATGTTTTTGAACACCGCTTCATGGTCCTCCTAATTTTCAGAACTTTTCATGCTCCTCATATAATTCACACCTTTTGAAGCTCTTCATATTTTTCACACCTTTTCAGGCTCTTCATGTTTTTCAACACCGCTTCATGATCCTCCTATTTTTCGGACCGTTTCATGCTCCTCATATTTTTGACACCTTTTGAAGCTCTTCATATTTTTCACACCTTTTCAGGCTCTTCATGTTTTTCAACAACACTTCATGCTCCTCGTATATTTCAGACGGTTTCATTCTCCTCATATTTTTGACACCTTTTGAAGCTCTGCATATATTTCACACCTTTTCAGGCTCTTCATGATTTTCAACACCACTTCATGCTCCTCCTATTTTTCAGACCGTTTCATGCTCATCTCATTTTTGACATCTTTTGAAGCTCTTCATATTTTTCACACTTTTTCAGCCTCTTCATGTTTTTCTACACCTCTTCAGGCTCCTCCTATTTTTCAGACCCTTTCATGCTAATCGAATTTTTGACACTTTTTGAAGCTCTTCATACTTTTCGCACATTTTAAGTCTCTGCATGTTTTTGAACACCTTTTCATGCTCCTCATGTATTTCACTCCTTTTGAAGCTCTTCATATTTTGCACACATTTTCAGGCTCTTCATGTTTTTGAACACCGCTTCATCCTCCTCCTATTTTTTAGAGGGTTTCATGCTCGTCATATTTTTGACACATTTTGAAGCTCTTCATATATTTCACACCTTTTCAGGCTCTTCATGTTTTTGAACACCACTTCATGCTCCTCCTTTTTTGCAGACCGTTTCATGCTACTCATACTTTTAACACCTTTTGAAGCTCTTCATATTTCTCACACCTTTTCAGGCTCTTCATGTTTTTCAACAACACTTCATGCTCCTCGTATATTTCAGACCGTTTCATGCTCCTCATATTTTTGACACCTTTTGAAGCTCTTCATATTTCTCAAACCTTTTCAGGCTCTTCATGTTTTTCAACACCGCTTAATGCACCTCCTATTTTTCAGACCGTTTCAGGCTCATCTCATTTTTGACACCTTTTGAAGCTTTTCATATTTTTCACATATTTTCAGGCTCTTCATGGTTTTGAACACCGCTTCATGCTAATCCTATTTTTCAAACCATATCATGCACCTCATATTTTTGACACATTTTGAAGCTCTTCATATTTTTCACACCTTTTCAGGCTCTTCATGGTTTTCAACACAACTTCATGCTTCTCGTATTTTTCAGACCGTTACATGCTCCTCATATTTTTGACACTTTTTGAAGCTCTGCATATTTTTCACACCTTTTCAGGCTCTTCATGTTTTTCAACACCACTTCAGGCTCCTCCTATTTTTCAGACACTTTCATGCTAATCTAATTTTTGACACTTTTTGAAGCTCTTCATATTTTTCACACCTTTTCATCTCTGCATGTTTTTGAACACCGTTTCATGCTCCTCATATATTTCACACCCTTTGAAGCTCTTCATATTTTGCTCACCTTTTCAGGCTCTTCATGTTTTTGAACACCGCTTCATCCTCCTCCTATTTGTAAGAGGGTTTCATGCTCGTCATATTTTTGACATATTTTGAAGCTCTTCTTAATTTTCACACCTTTTCAGGCTCTTCATGTTTTTGAACCCCGGTTCAGGCTCCTCCTATTTTTCAAACCGTTTCATGCTCCTCATATTTTTGACACCATTTGAAGCTCTTGATATTTTTCACACCTTTTCAGGCTCTTCATTTTTTTCAACACCACTTCATGCTCCTCCTATTTTTCAGACCGTTTCATGCAGATCTCCTTTTTGACACTTTTTGAAGCTCTTCATATTTTTCAAACCTTTTGAAGCTCTTCATATTTTTCACACGTTTTCAGGCTCTTCATGTTTTTCAACACCGCTTCATGCTCCTCCTATTTTTCAGACCGTTTCATGCTCCTCATATTTTTGACACCTTTTGAAGCTCTATATATTTTTCACACATTTTCAGGCTCTTCATGTTTTTCAACACCGCTTCATGCTCCTCCTATTTTTCAGACCGTTTCATGCTCCTCATATTTTTGACACCTTTTGAAGCTTTTCATATTTCTCACTCATTTTCAGGCTCTTCATGTTTTTGAACATCACTTCATGCTCCTCCTATTTTTCAGACCGTTTCATGCTCCTCATGTATTTCACACCTTTTGAAGCTCCTCATATTTTTCACACCTTTTCAGGCTCTTCATGTTTTTGAACCCCGGTTCAGGCTCCTCCTATTTTTCAGAACGTTTCATGCTCCTCATATTTTTCACACCTTTTGAAGCTCTTCATATATTTCACACCTTTTCAGACTCTTCATGATTTTGAACACCACTTCATGCTCCTCCTATTTTTCAGACTGTTTCATGCTCCTCATATGTTTGACACATTTTGAAGCTCTTCATTTTTTTCACACCTTTTCAGGCTCTTCATGTTTTTCAACACCGCTTCATGGTCCTCCTATGTTTCAGAACGTTTCATGCTCCTCATGTATTTCACACCTTTTGAAACTCTTCATATTTTTTACATCTTTTCAAGCTCTTCATGTTTTTGAACACCGTTTCATGCTCCTCCTATTTTTCTGACCTTTTCATGCTCCTCATATTTTTGACAAATTTTGAAGCTCTTCATATTTTGCACACCTTTCATTCTCTTAATATTTTTCAACACCACTTCATGCTCCTCCAATTTTTCAGTCCGTTTCATGCACATCTCATTTTTGACACCTTTTGAAACTATTCATATTTTTCACACCTTTTCAGGCTCTTCCGGGTTTTCAACACCGCTTCATGATTCTCCTATTTTTCAGACCGTTTCATGCTCCTCATATTTTTACACCTTTTGAAGCTCTTCATATATTTCACACCTTTTCAGGCTCTTCCGGGTTTTCAACACCGCTTCATCCTCCTCCTATTTTTAAGAGGGTTTCATGCTCGTCATATTTTTGACACCTTTTGAAGCTCTTCATATTTTTCACACCTTTTCAGGCTCTTCATGTTTTTGAACACCACTTCATGCTCCTCCTATTTTTCAGACCATTTCATGCAGATCTCATTTTTGACACCTTTTGAAGCTCTTCTTATTTTTCAAAACTTTTGAAGCTCTTCATATTTTTCACACGTTTTCAGGCTCTTCATGTTTTTGAACACTGCTTCATGCTCCTCCTATTTTTCAGACAGTTTCATGCTCCTGATATTTTTGACATCTTTTGAAGCTCTATATATTTTTCACACCTTTTCAGGCTCTTCATGTGTTTCAACACCGCTTCATGCTCCTCCTATTTTTAAGAGGGTTTCATGCTCGTCATATTTTGGACACATTTTGAAGCTCTTCATATTTTTCACACCTTTTCAGGCTCTTCATGTTTTTGAACACTGCTTCATCCTCCTCCTATTTTTAAGAGGGTTTCATGCTCGTCATATTTTTGACACCTTTTGAAGCTCTTCATATTTTTCACACCTTTTCAGGCTCTTCATGTTTTTGAACACTGCTTCATCCTCCTCCTATTTTTAAGAGGGTTTCATGCTCGTCATATTTTTGACACCTTTTGAAGCTCTTCATATTTTTCACACCTTTTCAGGCTCTTCATGTTTTTCAGCACCAGTTCATGCTCCTCCTATTTTTCAGACCATTTCATGCAGATCTCATTTTTGACACCTTTTGAAGCTCTTCTTATTTTTCAAAACTTTTGAAGCTCTTCATATTTTTCACACGTTTTCAGGCTCTTCATGTTTTTGAACACTGCTTCATGCTCCTCCTTTTTTTCAGACAGTTTCATGCTCCTCATATTTTTGACATCTTTTGAAGCTCTTCATATTTTTCACACATTTTCAGGCTCTTTATGTTTGTGAACACCGCTTCATGGTCCTCATAATTTTCAGAACTTTTCATGCTCCTGATATAATTCACACCTTTTGAAGCTCTTCATATTTTTCACACCTTTTCAGGCTCTTCATGTTTTTCAACACCGTTTCATGCTCCTCCTATTTTTCAGACCGTTTCATGCTCCTCATAATTTTGACACCTTTTGAAGCTCTTCATAATTTTCACACCTTTTGAAGCTGTTCATATATTTCACAACTTTTCAGGCTCTTGATGATTTTCAACACCACTTCATGCTCCTCCTAATTTTCACACCCTTTCATGCTAATCTAATTTTTGACACCTTTTGAAGCTCTTCATATTTTTCACACCTTTTGAAGGTCTTCATATTTTTCACACCTTTTCAGGCTGTTCATGTTTTTGAACACCGCTTATGCTCGTCCTATTTTTCAGACCGTTTCATGCTCCTCATATTTTTGACACCTTTTGAAGCTCTTCATATTTTTCACACCTTTTCAGGCTCTTCATGTTTTTCAACACCGCTTCATGATCCTCCTATTTTTCGGACCGTTTCATGCTCCTCATATTTTTGACACCTTTTGAAGCTCCTCATATTTTTCACACCTTTTCAGGCTCTTCATGTTTTTCAACAACACTTCATGCTCCTCGTATTTTTCAGACGGTTTCATTCTCCTCATATTTTTGACACCTTTTGAAGCTCTGCATATATTTCACACCTTTTCAGGCTCTTCATGATTTTCAACACCACTTCATGCTCCTCCATTTTTCAGACCGTTTCATGCTCATCTCATTTTTGACATCTTTTGAAGCTCTTCATATTTTTCACACCTTTTGAAGCTCTTCATAATTTTCATATTTTTGAAGCTCTTCATATTTTTCACACTTTTTCAGCCTCTTCATGTTTTTCAACACCTGTTCAGGCTCCTCCTATTTTTCAGACCCTTTCATGCTAATCTAATTTTTGACACTTTTTGAAGCTCTTCATACTTTTCGCACCTTTTAAGTCTCTGTATGTTTTTGAACACCTTTTCATGCTCCTCATGTATTTCACTCCTTTTGAAGCTCTTCATATTTTGCAGACATTTTCAGGCTCTTCATGTTTTTGAACACCGCTTCATCCTCCTCCTATTTTTTAGAGGGTTTCATGCTCGTCATATTTTGGACATTTTGAAGCTCTTCATATTTTTCACACCTTTTCAGGCTCTTCATGTTTTTGAACACCGCTTCATCATCCTGCTATTTTTAAGAGGGTTTCATGCTCGTCATATTTTTGACACATTTTGAAGCTCTTCATATTTTTCACACCTTTTCAGGCTCTTCATGTTTTTGAACACCACTTTATGTTCCTCCTATTTTTCAGACCGTTTCATGCTCCTCATATTTTTGTCACCTTTTGAAGCTTTCATATTTTTCACACCTTTTCAAGCTTCATGTTTTTCAACACCACTTCATGCTCCTCCTTTTTTGCAGACCGTTTCATGCTACTCATATATTTGACACCTTTTGAAGCTCTTCATATTTCTCACACCTTTTCAGGCTCTTCATGTTTTACAACACCGCTTCATGCACCTCCGATTTTTCAGACCGTTTCATTCTCCTCATATTTTCGACACCTTTTGAAGCTCTTCATATTTTTCACAACTTTTCAGGCTCTTCATGTTTTTGAACAGCATTTCATGCTCCTCCTATTTTGCAGACCGTTTCATTCTCCTCATATTTTTGACACCTTTTGAAGCTCTTAATATATTTCACACCTTTTCAGATTTTTCATTTTTTTCAACACGACTTCATGCTCCTCCTGTTTTTCAGACCGTTTCATGCTCATCTCATTTTGACACCTTTTGAAGCGCTTCATGTTTTTCACATCTTTTGAAGCTCTTCATATTTTTCACAACTTTTCAGGCTCTTTATGATTTTCAACAGCCCTTCATGCTCCTCATATTTTTCAGATCGTTTCATGCTCCTCATATTTTTGACACCTTTTTCAGCTTTCATATTTTTCACACCTTTTCAGGCTCTTCATGTTTTGAACACCACTTCATGCTCCTCCTATTTTTCATAGACTTTCATTCTCCTCATATTTTTGACACCTTTTGAAGCTCTTCATATTTTTCACACCTTTTGAATCTCTTCATATATTTCACACCTTTTCAGGCTCTTCATTTTTTTGAACACAGCTTCATGCTCCTCCTATTTTGCAGACCGTTTCATGCTCCTCATATATTTGACAACTTTTGAAGCTCTTCATATTTTTCACATCTTTTCAGGCTCTCATGTTTTTCAACACCGCTTCATGCTCCTCCTATTTTTCAGAGAGTTTCATGCTCCTCATATTTTTGACACCTTTTGAAGCTCTTCATATTTTTCACACCTTTTCAGCTCTTAATGTTTTGAACACCGTTTCATGCTCCTCCTATTTTTCAGACCGTTTCATTCTCCTATATTTTTGACAGCTTTTGAAGGTCTTCATATTTTTCTCACCTTTTCAAGCTCTTCATTCTTTTCAACACCGCTTCATGCTCCTCCTATTTTTCAGCCCGTTTCATGCTCCTCATAGTTTTGACACCTTTTGAAGCTCTTCATATTTTTCACACCTTTTCAGCTCTTCATGTTTTTGAACACCACTTCATGATCTTCCTATTTTTCAGACCGTTTCATGCTCCTCATATATTTTACATTCTTTGAGGCTCTTCATATTTTTCACACCTTTTCAGGCTCTTCATGTTTTTCAACATCGTTTCATGCTCCTCCTATTTTTCAGACCGTTTCATGCTCCTCATAATTTTGACACCTTTTGAAGCTCTTCATCATTTTCACACCTTTTGAAACTGTTCATATTTTTCACACCTTTTCAGGCTCTTCATGTTTCTCAACAACACTTCATGCTCCTCGTATTTTTCAGACGGTTTCATTCTCCTCATATTTTTGACACCTTTTGAAGCTCTGCATATATTTCACACCTTTTCAGGCTCTTCATGATTTTCAACACCACTTCATGCTCCTCCATTTTTCAGACCGTTTCATGCTCATCTCATTTTTGACATCTTTTGAAGCTCTTCATATTTTTCACACTTTTTGAAGCTCTTCATAATTTTCATATTTTTGAAGCTCTTCATATTTTTCACACTTTTTCAGCCTCTTCATGTTTTTCAACACCTCTTCAGGCTCCGCCTATTTTTCAGACCCTTTTATGCTAATCTAATTTTTGACACTTTTTGAAGCTCTTCATACTTTTTGCACCTTTTAAGTCTCTGCATGTTTTTGAACACCTTTTCATGCTCCTCATGTATTTCACTCCTTTTGAAGCTCTTCATATTTTGCACACATTTTCAGGCTCTTCATGTTTTTGAACACCGCTTCATCCTCCTCCTATTTTTCAGATTGTTTCATGCACATCTCATTTTTTACCCCTTTTGAGGCTCTTCATATTTTTCACACCTTTTCAGGCTCTTCATGTTTTTGAACACCACTTCATGATCTTCCTATTTTTCAGACCGTTTCATGCTCCTCATATATTTGACATTCTTTGAGGCTCTTCATATTTTTCACACCTTTTCAGGCTCGTCATGTTTTTGAATACCGTTTCATGCTCCTCCTATTTTTCAGACCGTTTCATGCTCCTCATATTTTTGACACCTTTTGAAGCTCTTCATATTTTTCACACTTTTTCAGGCTCTTCATGTTTTTCAACACCGCTTCATGCTCCTCCTGTTTTTCAGACCGTTTCATGCTAGTCATATTTTTGACACCTTTTGAAGCTCTTCATATTTCTCACACCTTTTCAGGCTCTTCATGTTTTTCAACAACGCTTCATGCTCCTCCAATTTTTCAGACGGTTTCATGCTCCTCATATTTTTGACACCTTTTGAAGCTCTTCATATTTTTCACACCTTTTCAGGCTCTTCATGTTTTTCAACACCGCTTCATGCACCTCCTATTTTTCAGAACGTTTCATGCTCATCTCATTTTTGACACCTTTTGAAGCTTTTCATATTTTTCACATATTTTCAGGCTCTTCATGTTTTTGAACACCGCTTCATGCTAATCCTATTTTTCAAACCATATCATGCTCCTCATGTTTTTCACACCTTTTGAAGCTCTTCATATTTTTCACACCTTTTCAGGCTCTTCTTGTTTTTGAACACCACTTCATGCTCCTTCTATTTTTCAGAGAGTTTCATGCTCCTCATGTATTTCACACCTTTTGAAGCTCTTCATATTTTTCACACCTTTTCAGGCTTTTCATATTTTTGAACACCGTTTCATGCTCCTCCTATTTTTCAGGCCGTTTCATGCTCCTCATATTTTTGACACCTTTTGAAGCTCTTCGTATTTTTCAAACCTTTTCAGGCTCTTCATGTTTTTCAACACCGCTTCATGCTCCTCCGATTTTTCGGACCGTTTCATGCTCCACATATTTTTGACACCTTTTGAAGCTCTTCGTATAATTCACACCTTTTCAGGCTCTTCATTTTTTTCAACACCACTTCATGCTCCTCCTATTTTTCAGACCATTTCATGCAGATCTCATTTTTGACACCTTTTGAAGCTCTTCTTATTTTTCAAAACTTTTGAAGCTCTTCATATTTTTCACACGTTTTCAGGCTCTTCTTGTTTTTCAACACCGCTTCATGCTCCTCCTATTTTTCAGACGGTTTCATGCTCATCTCATTTTTGACACCTTTTGAATCTCTTCATATTTTTCACATCTTTTAAAGCTGTTCATATTTTTCACACTTTTTCAGGCTCTGCATGTTTTTCAACAACCTTTCTTGCTCCTCCTATTTTTCAGACGGTTTCATGCTCATCTCATTTTTGACACCTTTTGAAGCTCTTCATATTTTTCACACCTTTTGAAGATCTTCTTATTTTTCACGTTTTTGAAGCTCTTCATATTTTTCACACGTTTTCAGCCTCTTCATGTTTTTCAACACCGCTTCTTGCTCCTGCTATTTTTCAGACCGTTTCATACTCCTCATATTTTTGACACGTTTTGAGGCTCTTCATATTTTTCACACCTTTTCAGGCTCTTCATGTTTTTCAACACCGCTTCATGATCCTCCTATTTTTCGGACCGTTTCATGCTCCTCATATTTTTGACACCTTTTGAAGCTCCTCATATTTTTCACACCTTTTCAGGCTCTTCATGTTTTTCAACAACACTTCATGCTCCTCGTATTTTTCAGACGGTTTCATTCTCCTCATATTTTTGACACCTTTTGAAGCTCTGCATATATTTCACACCTTTTCAGGCTCTTCATGATTTTCAACACCACTTCATGCTCCTCCATTTTTCAGACCGTTTCATGCTCATCTCATTTTTGACATCTTTTGAAGCTCTTCATATTTTTCACACCTTTTGAAGCTCTTCATAATTTTCATATTTTTGAAGCTCTTCATATTTTTCACACTTTTTCAGCCTCTTCATGTTTTTCAACACCTGTTCAGGCTCCTCCTATTTTTCAGACCCTTTCATGCTAATCTAATTTTTGACACTTTTTGAAGCTCTTCATACTTTTCGCACCTTTTAAGTCTCTGTATGTTTTTGAACACCTTTTCATGCTCCTCATGTATTTCACTCCTTTTGAAGCTCTTCATATTTTGCAGACATTTTCAGGCTCTTCATGTTTTTGAACACCTCTTCATCCTCCTCCTATTTTTTAGAGGGTTTCATGCTCGTCATATTTTGGACATTTTGAAGCTCTTCATATTTTTCACACCTTTTCAGGCTCTTCATGTTTTTGAACACCGCTTCATCCTCCTGCTATTTTTAAGAGGGTTTCATGCTCGTCATATTTTTGACACATTTTGAAGCTCTTCATATTTTTCACACCTTTTCAGGCTCTTCATGTTTTTGAACACCACTTTATGTTCCTCCTATTTTTCAGACCGTTTCATGCTCCTCATATTTTTGTCACCTTTTGAAGCTTTCATATTTTTCACACCTTTTCAAGCTTCATGTTTTTCAACACCACTTCATGCTCCTCCTTTTTTGCAGACCGTTTCATGCTACTCATATATTTGACACCTTTTGAAGCTCTTCATATTTCTCACACCTTTTCAGGCTCTTCATGTTTTACAACACCGCTTCATGCACCTCCGATTTTTCAGACCGTTTCATTCTCCTCATATTTTCGACACCTTTTGAAGCTCTTCATATTTTTCACAACTTTTCAGGCTCTTCATGTTTTTGAACAGCATTTCATGCTCCTCCTATTTTGCAGACCGTTTCATTCTCCTCATATTTTTGACACCTTTTGAAGCTCTTAATATATTTCACACCTTTTCAGATTTTTCATTTTTTTCAACACGACTTCATGCTCCTCCTGTTTTTCAGACCGTTTCATGCTCATCTCATTTTGACACCTTTTGAAGCGCTTCATGTTTTTCACATCTTTTGAAGCTCTTCATAGTTTTCACAAATTTTCAGGCTCTTTATGATTTTCAACAGCCCTTCATGCTCCTCATATTTTTCAGATCGTTTCATGCTCCTCATATTTTTGACACCTTTTTCAGCTTTCATATTTTTCACACCTTTTCAGGCTCTTCATGTTTTGAACACCACTTCATGCTCCTCCTATTTTTCGTAGACTTTCATTCTCCTCATATTTTTGACACCTTTTGAAGCTCTTCATATTTTTCACACCTTTTGAATCTCTTCATATATTTCACACCTTTTAAGGCTCTTCATTTTTTTGAACACAGCTTCATGCTCCTCCTATTTTGCAGACCGTTTCATGCTCCTCATATATTTGACAACTTTTGAAGCTCTTCATATTTTTCACATCTTTTCAGGCTCTCATGTTTTTCAACACCGCTTCATGCTCCTCCTATTTTTCAGAGAGTTTCATGCTCCTCATATTTTTGACACCTTTTGAAGCTCTTCATATTTTTCACACCTTTTCAGCTCTTAATGTTTTGAACACCGTTTCATGCTCCTCCTATTTTTCAGACCGTTTCATTCTCCTATATTTTTGACAGCTTTTGAAGGTCTTCATATTTTTCTCACCTTTTCAAGCTCTTCATTCTTTTCAACACCGCTTCATGCTCCTCCTATTTTTCAGCCCGTTTCATGCTCCTCATAGTTTTGACACCTTTTGAAGCTCTTCATATTTTTCACACCTTTTCAGCTCTTCATGTTTTTGAACACCACTTCATGATCTTCCTATTTTTCAGACCGTTTCATGCTCCTCATATATTTTACATTCTTTGAGGCTCTTCATATTTTTCACACCTTTTGAAGCTCTTCATATTTTTCACACCTTTTCAGGCTCTTCATGTTTTTCAACATCGTTTCATGCTCCTCCTATTTTTCAGACCGTTTCATGCTCCTCATAATTTTGACACCTTTTGAAGCTCTTCATCATTTTCACACCTTTTGAAACTGTTCATATTTTTCACACCTTTTCAGGCTCTTCATGTTTCTCAACAACACTTCATGCTCCTCGTATTTTTCAGACGGTTTCATTCTCCTCATATTTTTGACACCTTTTGAAGCTCTGCATATATTTCACACCTTTTCAGGCTCTTCATGATTTTCAACACCACTTCATGCTCCTCCATTTTTCAGACCGTTTCATGCTCATCTCATTTTTGACATCTTTTGAAGCTCTTCATATTTTTCACACTTTTTGAAGCTCTTCATAATTTTCATATTTTTGAAGCTCTTCATATTTTTCACACTTTTTCAGCCTCTTCATGTTTTTCAACACCTCTTCAGGCTCCGCCTATTTTTCAGACCCTTTTATGCTAATCTAATTTTTGACACTTTTTGAAGCTCTTCATACTTTTTGCACCTTTTAAGTCTCTGTATGTTTTTGAACACCTTTTCATGCTCCTCATGTATTTCACTCCTTTTGAAGCTCTTCATATTTTGCACACATTTTCAGGCTCTTCATGTTTTTGAACACCGCTTCATCCTCCTCCTATTTTTCAGATTGTTTCATGCACATCTCATTTTTTACCCCTTTTGAGGCTCTTCATATTTTTCACACCTTTTCAGGCTCTTCATGTTTTTGAACACCACTTCATGATCTTCCTATTTTTCAGACCGTTTCATGCTCCTCATATATTTGACATTCTTTGAGGCTCTTCATATTTTTCACACCTTTTCAGGCTCGTCATGTTTTTGAATACCGTTTCATGCTCCTCCTATTTTTCAGACCGTTTCATGCTCCTCATATTTTTGACACCTTTTGAAGCTCTTCATATTTTTCACACTTTTTCAGGCTCTTCATGTTTTTCAACACCGCTTCATGCTCCTCCTGTTTTTCAGACCGTTTCATGCTAGTCATATTTTTGACACCTTTTGAAGCTCTTCATATTTCTCACACCTTTTCAGGCTCTTCATGTTTTTCAACAACGCTTCATGCTCCTCCAATTTTTCAGACGGTTTCATGCTCCTCATATTTTTGACACCTTTTGAAGCTCTTCATATTTTTCACACCTTTTCAGGCTCTTCATGTTTTTCAACACCGCTTCATGCACCTCCTATTTTTCAGAACGTTTCATGCTCATCTCATTTTTGACACCTTTTGAAGCTTTTCATATTTTTCACATATTTTCAGGCTCTTCATGTTTTTGAACACCGCTTCATGCTAATCCTATTTTTCAAACCATATCATGCTCCTCATGTTTTTCACACCTTTTGAAGCTCTTCATATTTTTCACACCTTTTCAGGCTCTTCTTGTTTTTGAACACCACTTCATGCTCCTTCTATTTTTCAGAGAGTTTCATGCTCCTCATGTATTTCACACCTTTTGAAGCTCTTCATATTTTTCACACCTTTTCAGGCTTTTCATATTTTTGAACACCGTTTCATGCTCCTCCTATTTTTCAGGCCGTTTCATGCTCCTCATATTTTTGACACCTTTTGAAGCTCTTCATATTTTTCAAACCTTTTCAGGCTCTTCATGTTTTTCAACACCGCTTCATGCTCCTCCGATTTTTCGGACCGTTTCATGCTCCACATATTTTTGACACCTTTTGAAGCTCTTCGTATAATTCACACCTTTTCAGGCTCTTCATTTTTTTCAACACCACTTCATGCTCCTCCTATTTTTCAGACCATTTCATGCAGATCTCATTTTTGACACCTTTTGAAGCTCTTCTTATTTTTCAAAACTTTTGAAGCTCTTCATATTTTTCACACGTTTTCAGGCTCTTCTTGTTTTTCAACACCGCTTCATGCTCCTCCTATTTTTCAGACGGTTTCATGCTCATCTCATTTTTGACACCTTTTGAATCTCTTCATATTTTTCACATCTTTTAAAGCTGTTCATATTTTTCACACTTTTTCAGGCTCTGCATGTTTTTCAACAACCTTTCTTGCTCCTCCTATTTTTCAGACGGTTTCATGCTCATCTCATTTTTGACACCTTTTGAAGCTCTTCATATTTTTCACACCTTTTGAAGATCTTCTTATTTTTCACGTTTTTGAAGCTCTTCATATTTTTCACACGTTTTCAGCCTCTTCATGTTTTTCAACACCGCTTCTTGCTCCTGCTATTTTTCAGACCGTTTCATACTCCTCATATTTTTGACACGTTTTGAGGCTCTTCATATTTTTCACACCTTTTCAGGCTCTTCATGTTTTTGAACACCGCTTCATGCTCCTCCTATTTTTCAGACCGTTTCATGCTCCTCATGTATTTCACACCTTTTGAAGCTCTTCATATTTTGCACACCTTTTCAGGCTCTTCATGTTTTTCACAACCACTTCATGCTCCTCCTATTTTTCCGATCGTTTCATGCACATCTCATTTTTTACACCTTTTGAGGCTCTTCATATTTTTCACACCTTTTCAGGCTCTTCATGTTTTTGAACACCACTTCATGATCCTCCTATTTTTCAGACCGTTTCATGCTCCTCATATATTTGACATTTTTTGAGGCTCTTCATATTTTTCACACCTTTTCAGGCTCGTCATGTTTTTGAACACCGCTTCATGCTCCTCCTGTTTTTCAGACCATTTCATGCTAGTCATATTTTTGACACCTTTTGAAGCTCTTCATATTTCTCACACCTTTTCAGGCTCTTCATGTTTTTCAACAACGCTTCATGCTCCTCCGATTTTTCAGACGGTTTCATGCTCCTCATACTTTTGACACCTTTTGAAGCTCTTCATATTTTTCACACCTTTTCAGGCTCTTCATGTTTTTCAACACCGCTTCATGCACCTCCTATTTTTCAGAACGTTTCATGCTCATCTCATTTTTGACACCTTTTGAAGCTTTTCATATTTTTCAAAACTTTTCAGGCTTTTCATGTTTTGAACACCGCTTCATGGTAATCCTATTTTTGAAACCATATCATGCTCCTCATATTTTTCACACATATTGAAGCTCTTCATATTTTTCAAACCTTTTCAGACTCTTCATGTTTTTGAACACCACTTCATGCTCCTTCTATTTTTCAGAGAGTTTCATTCTCCTCATGTATTTCACACCTTTTGAAGCTCTTCATATTTTGCACACCTTTTCAGGCTCTTCATGTTTTTGAACACCGTTTCATGCTCCTCCTATTTTTCAGACGGTTTCATGCTCCTCATATTTTGACACCTTTTGAAGCTCTTCATATTTTTCACACTTTTTCAAGCTCTTCATGTTTTTCAACACCACTTCATGCTCCTCCTATTTTTCAGACGTTTCATGTTCCTCATATTTTTGACACCTTTAGAAACTTTTCATATTTTTCACACTTTTTCAGGCTCTTCATGTTTTTCCACACCGCTTCAGCTCCTCCTATTTTTCAGACCGTTTCATTCTCCTCATAAATTTGACACATTTTAAAGCTCTTCATATATTTCACACCTTTTCAGGCTCTTCATTTTTTCAACACCACTTCATGCTCCTCCTATTTTTCAGACCGTTTCATGATCCTGATATATTTGACACCTTTTGAAGCTCTTCATATTTTTACACCTTTTAAGCTCTTCACATTTTTCACACCTTTTCAGGCTCTTCATGTTTTGAACACCGTTTCTTGCTCCTCTTATTATTCAGACCGTTTCATGATCCTGATATATTTGACACCTCTTGAAGCTCTTCATATTTTTCACACCTTTTCAGGCTCTTCAAGATTTTCAACACCGCTTCATGCTCCTCCGATTTTTCAGACCGTTTCATGCTCATCTCATTTTTGACATCTTTTGAAGCACTTCGTATTTTTCACACCTTTTGAAGCTCTTCCTATTTTTCATATTTTTGAACCACTTCATGTTTTTCACACCTTTTCAGGCTCTTCAAGATTTTCAACACCGCTTCATGCTCCTCCGATTTTTCAGACCGTTTCATGCTCATCTAATTTTTCACACCTTTTGAAGCTCTTCATATTTTTCACACCTTTTCAGGCTCTTCATATTTTTCAACACAACTTCATGCATCTCCTATTTTTCGGACCATTTCATGCTCCTCATATTTTTCAAACCTTTTGAAACTCTTCATATTTTTCACACCTTTTCAGGCTCTTCATGTTTTGAACACCACTTCATGCTCCTCCTATTATTCAGAGAGTTTCATGCTCCTCATGTATTTCACACCTTTTGAAGCTCTTCATATTTTTCACACCTTTTGAAGCTCTTCATATATTTCACATCTTTTCAGGCTCTTCATGTTTATTTAACAACGTTTCATCCTCCTCCTATTTTTGACACATTTTGAAGCTCTTCATATTTTTCACATCTTTTAAGACTCTTCATGTTTTTCAACACAGCTTCATGCTCCAACGTTTTTTCAGACCGTTTCATCCTCCTCCTATTTTTGACACATTTTGAAGCTCTTCATATTTTTCACATCTTTTAAGACTCTTCATGTTTTTCAACACCGCTTCATGCTCCTCCGTTTTTTCAGACCGTTTCATGCTCCTCTCATTTTTGACACCTTTTGAAGCTCTTCATATTTTTCACACCTTTTGAAGCTCGTCATATTTTTCACAACTTTTAAGGCTCTTCATGTTTTTCAACACCGCTTCATGGTCCTCCTATTTTTCAGAACGTTTCATGCTCCTCATATTTTTGACACCGTTTCAAGCTCTTCATATATTTCACACCTTTTCAGGCTCTGAATGTTGTCAACACCGCTTCATGCTCATCCTATTTTTCGGACCGATTCATGCTCCTCAGATTTTTGACATCTTTGGAGCACTTCATATTTTTCACACGTTTTCAGCCTCTTCATGTTTTTCAACACTGCATCATGCTCTTCCTATTTTTCAGATCGTTTCATGCTCCTCAATGTTTGACATGTTTTGAATCTCTTTATATTTTTCACACCATTTCAGGCTCTTCATGTTTTGAACAACGTTTCATGCTCCTCCTATTTTTCAGAAAATTTCATGATCCTCATATATTTGAGACCTTTTAACGCTCTTCATATTTTTCACAACCTTTCTACTCTTCATGTTTGTCAACACCACTTCATGCTCCTCCTATTTTTCAGACCGTTTCTTTCTCCTCATATTTTTGACACCTTTTGAAGCTCTTCATATATTTCACAGATTTTCAGGCTCTTCATCTTTTTGCACACCGCTTCATGCTCCTCCTATTTTTCACACCGTTTCATGCTGCTCTCATTATTGACACATTTCAAAGCTATTCATATTTTTCACACCTTTGGAAGCTCTTCATATTTTTCACACATTTTCAGGCTTTTCATGTTTTCAACACCTCTTCATACTCCTCCTTTTTTTCAGTCCGTTTCATGTTCCTCATATTTTTCACACCTTTTAATGCTCTTCATATTTTTCACACCTTTTCAGGCTTTTCATGTTTTTCAACACCGCTTCATGCTCCTCCTATTTTTCAGACTGTTTCATGCTCCTCATATTTTTGACAGCTTTTGAAGCTGTTCATATTTTTCACACCTTTTCAGGCTCTTCATGTTTTTCAACCGTGCTTCATGTTCCTCCTATTTTTCACACCGTTTCATGCTCCTCATATTTTTGACACCTTTTGAAGATCTTAATATTTTTCACACCTTTTCAGGCTCTTCATGTTTTTGAACACCATTTCATGCTCCTCCTTTTTTTTGACACATTTTGAACGTCTTCATAATTTTCACACCTTTCAGGCTCTTCATGTTTTACAACACTGTTTCATGCTCCTCCTATTTTTCAGATCATTTCATGCTCCTCATATATTTCACATCTTTTGTAGCTCTTCATATTTTTCACACCTTTTCAGTCTCTTCAGGTTTCTCAACATCACTTCATGCTTCTCCTATTTTTCACACCGTTTCATGCTCCTCATATTTTTGACACCTTTTGAACCTCCTCATTTTTTCACAACTTTGGAAACTCTTCATATATTTCCCACCTTTTCAGGCTCTTAAAGTTTTCAACACCGCTTCATGCTCATCCTATTTTTCAGACCGTTTCATGCTCCTCATATTTTTGACACGTTTTGAGGCTCTTCATGCTTTTCACACCTTTTCATGCTCTTCATGTATTTCAACACCTTTTCATGCTCCTCCTATTTTTCAGACCGCTTCAGTCTCCTCATGTATTTCACACCTTTTCAAGCTCTTCATATTTTTCACACCTTTTCAGGCTCTTCATGTTTTTGAACACCGTTTCATGCTCCTCCTATTTTTCAGACCGTTTCATGCTCCTCGTATTTTTGACACCTTTTGAACCTCCTCATTTTTTCACAACTTTGGAAACTCTTCATATATTTCACACCTTTTCAGGCACTTCATGATTTCCACGACCACTTCATGCTCCTCCTATTTTTCAGACCGTTTCATGCTCATCTCATTTTTGACACCTTTGGAAGCTCTTCATATATTTCACACCTTTTGAAGCTCTTCATATTTTTCACACGTTTTCAGGCTCTTCATGTTTTTCAACACCGCTTCATGCTCCTCCTATTTTTCAGACCGTTTCATGCTCCTCATATTTTTGACACGTTTTGAGGCTCTTCATGTTTTTCACACCTTTTCAAGCTCTTCATGTTTTTGAACACCACTTCATGCTCCTCCTATTTTTAAGATCGTTTCATGCTCCTCATATTTTTGACCCCTTTTGAAGATCTTCATGTTTTTCACACCTTTTCAGGCTCTTCATATTTTTGAACACCGTATCATGCTCCTCCTATTTTTCAGACCGTTTCAGGCTCCTCATATTTTTGACACCTTTTGAAGCTCCTCATATTTTTCACACCTTTTGAAGCTCTTCATATATTTCACAACTTTTCAGGCACTTCATGTTTTTCAACATCACTTCATGCTCCTCCTATATTTCAGACCGGTTCATGCTCCTCATATTTTTGACACCTTTTGTAGCTCTTCATATATTTCACACCTTTTGAAGCTCTTCATATTTTTCACACGTTTTCAGGCTATTCATGTTTTTCAACGCCGCTTCATGCTCCTACTATTTTCAGACCGTTTCCACCTCCTCATGTATTTCACACCTTTTGAAGCTCTTCATATATGTCACACCTTTTAGGCTCTTCGTCTTTTTAAAACCGTTTCATGCTCATCCTATTTTTCACACTGTTTCATGCTCCTCATATATTTGACACCTTTTGAAGCTCTTCATATTTTTCACACCTTTTCAGGCTCTTCATGTTTATCAACACAGTTTCATGCTCTTCCTAAATTTCAGACCGTTTCATGCTCCTCATATTGTTGACACCTTTTGAAGCTCTTCATATTTTTCCACCTTTTCAGGCTTTTCATGTTTTTCAACACCGCTTCATGCTCCTCCAATTTTTCAGAAAGTTTCATGCTCCTCATATTTTTAACATCTTTTGAAGCTCTTCATTTTTTTCACACCTTTTCATGCTCTTCATCTTTTTCAAAAAAGTTTCATGCTCATCCTATGTTTCATACTGTTTCACGCTCCTAATATTTTTGACACCTTTTGAAGCTCTTTATATTTTTCACACCTTTTCAGGCTCTTCATGTTTTTGACCACCGCATCATGCTCCTCCTATTTTTCAGTCGTTTCATGCCTCTCATATTTTTTACACCTTTTGAAGCTCTTCATGTTTTTCACACCTTTTCATGCTCTTCATCTTTTTCAAAACCGTCTCATTCTCATCCTATTTTAAAGACTGTTTCATGCTCCTCATATTTTTGACACCTTTAGAACCTCTTCATATTTTTCACACCTTTTCATCTCTTCATGTTTTCAACACCGTTTCATGCTCCTCCTATTTTTCAGACCGATTCATGCTCCTCATATTTTTGACACCTTTTGAAGCTCTTCTTTTTTTTTCACACATTTTGAAGCTCTTCATATTTTTCACAACTTTTCAGGCTCTTCATGTTTTTGAACACCGCTTCATGCTCCTCTTATTTTTTAGAGAGTTTCATGCTCCTCATGTATTTCACACCTTTTGAAGCTCTTCATATTTTTCACACCTTTTCAGGCTCTTCATATTTTGAACACCATATCATGCTTCTCTTATTTTTCAGACCATTTCTTGCTCCTCATATTTATGACACCTTTTGAAGCTCTTCATATTTTTCACACCTTTTGAAGCTGTTCATATTTTTCACACCATTTGAAGCTTTTCATATTTTTCACACGTTTTCAGGTTCTTCATGTTTTTCAACACCGCTTCATGCTCCTGCTAATTTTCAGACCCTTTCATGCTCCACATATTTTTGACACGTTTTGAAGCTCTTCATGTTTTTCACACCTTTTCAGGCTCTTCATGTCTTTCAACACCGTTTCATGCTCCTCCTATTTTTCAGAACTTTTAATGCTCCTCACATTTTTGACACCTTTTGTAGTTCTTCATATATTTCATACATTTTCAGGATCTTTATGTTTTTCAACAACACTTCATGCTCCTCCTATTTTTAAGACCGCTTCATGCTCATCTCATTTTTCACACTTTTGAAACGGTTCATATTTTTCACACCTTTTGAAGATCTTCATATTTTTACAAGTTTTCAGGTTCTTCATGTTTTTCAACACCGCTTCATGCTCCTCCTATTTTTCAGACTATTTCATGCTCCACATATTTTTGACACGTTTTGAAGCTCTTCATATTTTTCACACCTTTTCAGGCTTTTTATGTTTCTGAACACCGCTTCAAGCTGCTCCTATATTTCACATCTTTTGAAGCTCTTCATTATTTTCACACCTTTTCAGGCTCTTCATGTTTTTGAACACAGCTTCATGCTCCTCCTATTTTTCAGACAGTTTAATGCTCCTCATGTATTTCAAACCTTTTGAAGCTCGTCATATATTTCACATCTTCTCAGGCTCTTCATGTTTTGAACACCGTTTCATGCTCCTCCTATTTTTTAGACCGTTTTATACTCCTCATAATTTTGACACCTTTTGAAGCTCTTCATATTTTTCACAACTTTTCAGGCTCTTCATGTTTTTCAACACCGTCTCATTCTACTCCTATTTTTCAGACCGTTTCATGCTCCTCATGTATTTCACACCTTTTGAAGCTTTTCACATTTTTCACACCTTTTCAGGCTCTTCATGTTATTCAACACCGCTTCATGATCTTCCTATTTTTCAGTCCATTTCATGCTCCTCATATTTTTGACACCTGTTGAAGTTCTTCATATTTTTCCACCTTTTCAGCTCTTCAAGTTTTTCAACACCACTTCATGCTCCTCCTATATTTCAGAGCGTTTCATGCTCCTCATATTTTTGACACCTGTTGAAGCTCTTCATATTTTTCAAACCTTTTCAGGCACTTCATATTTTTCAACACCGCTTCATGCTCCTCCTATTTTTCAGATCGTTTCATGCTCCTCATATTTTGACACCTTTTGAAGCTCTTCATATTTTTCACAAGTTTTCAGGTTCTTCATGTTTTTCAACACCGCTTCATGCTCCTCCTATTTTTCACACCGTTTCATGCTCCACATATATTTGACACGTTTTGAAGCTCTTCATATTTTTCACACCTTTACAGGCTTTTTATGTTTTTAACACCACTTCATGCTGCTCCTATATTTCATACCTTTTGAAGCTCTTCATATTTTCCACACCTTTTGAAGCTCTTCATATTTCTCAAACGTTTTCAGGCTCTTCATGTTTTTCAACACCCCTTCTTGCTCATCTATTTTTCAGACCGTTTCATGCTTCTCTCATTTCTGACATCTTTTGAAGCTCTTCATATATTTCACACATTTTCAGGCTCTTCATGTTTTTCAACACCACTTCATGCTCCTCCTATTTTTCAGACCGTTTCATGCTCATCTCACTTTTGACACATTTTGAAGCTCTTCATATTTTCCACACCTTTTGAAGCTCTTCATATTTTTCAAACGTTTTCATGCTCCTCATGTTTTTCACACCTTTTGATGCTCTTCATATTTTTCACAGCTTTTCAGGCTCTTCATGTTTTTCAACACCACTTCATGCTCCTATTTTTCAGACCGTTTCCTGCTCCTCATATTTTTGACACATTTTCAAACTCTTCATATTTTTCACACCTTTTCAGGCTCTTCTTGTTTTTCAACACCGCTTCATGCTCCTCGTATTTTTCAGACAGTTTCATGTGCCTCCTCTTTTTAACATCTTTTGAAGGTCTTCATATTTTTCACACCTTTTCAGGCTCTTCATGTTTTTCCGCACCGCTTCCTGCTCTTCCTTTTTTTCAGACCGTTCCATGCTCCTCATATTTTTGACACCTTTTGAAGCTCTTCATATTTTGCACACCTTTTGAGACTCTTTATGTTTTTCAACACCACTTCATGCTCGTCCTATTTTCAGACCGTTTAATGCTCCTCTTATTTTTGACACCTTTTGAAGCTCTTCATATTTTTCAAACCTCCTCAGGTTCTTCATATTTTTCAACACCGCTTCATGCTCCTCCTATTTTTCAGATAGTTTCATGCCCCCTCTATTTTTGACACATTTTGAAGCTCTTCATATTTTTCAAGCCTTTTCAGGCTCTTCATGTTTCTCAACACCGCTTCATGCTCCTCCTATTTTTCAAACCGTTTCATGCTCCTCATATTTTTGACACCTTTTGAAGCTCTTCATATATTTCACACCTTTTCCACCCCTTCATGGTTTTCAACACTGCTTCTTGCTCCTCCAATTTTTCAGACCGTTTCATGCTCCTCCTATTTTTGATACCTTTTGAAGCTGTTCATATATTTCACACCTTTTCAGGCGTTTCATGTCTTGAACACCGTTTCATGCTCCTCATATTTTGGCAGTTTTTGATGCTCTTCATATTTTTCACAGCTTTTCAGGCTCTTCATGTTTTTCAACACCACTTCATGCTCCTATTTTTTAGACCGTTTCCTGCTCCTCATATTTTTGACACATTTTCAAACTCTTCATATTTTTCACACCTTTTCAGGCTCTTCTTGTTTTTCAACACCGGTTCATGCTCCTCCTATTTTTCATACCGTTTCATGCTCCTCATATTTTTGACACCTTTTGAAGCTCTCCATATTTTTCAAACCTTTTCAAGCTCTTCATGTTTTTAAACAGAGCTTCATTTTCCTCCTATTTTTCAGACCGTTTCATGCTCCACATATTTTTGACACCTTTTGAAGCTCTTCATATTTTTCAACCTTTTCTTGCTTTCCATGTTTTTGAACACCGTTCCATGCTCCTCATATTTTTGACAGCTTTGAAGCTCTTCAAAATTTTGACACCTTTTGAAGCTCTTCATATTTTTCAAACCTTTTCAAGCTCTTCATGTTTCTCAACACCGCTTCTTGCTCCTCCTATTTTTCAGACCGTTTCATGCTCCTCATATTTTTGACACCTTTTGAATCTCTTCATATATTTCACACCTTTTCAGGCTCTTCATGTTTTTGAACACCGCTTCATGATCCTCCTATTTTTCAGACCGTTTCATACACCTCATATTTTTTTCACCTTTTGAAGCTCTTCATATTTTTCACACCTTTTCAGGCTCCTCATGTTTTGCAACACCGCTTCATGGTCCTCCTATTTTTCAGACCATTTCATACTCGTCATATTTTTGACACCTTTTACTGCTCTTCATATTTTTCACACCTTTTCAGGCTCTTCATTTTTTCAACACCGCTTCTTGCTCCTCCTATTTTTCAGACTGTTTCATGCTCATCTCATTTTTGACACCTTTGAAAGCTTTTCATATTTTTCACAACTTTTCAGGCTCTTCATGTTTTGAACACCGCTTCATGCTCCTCCTATTTTTCAGACCGTATCATGCTCCTCATATTTTTCACATCTTTTGAAGCTCTTCATATTTTTCACACCTTTTCAGGCTCTTCATATTTTTGAACACCTCTTCATCTTCCTCCTATTTTTCAGACCGTTTCTTGCTCCTCATGTATTTCACACCTTTGGAAGCCCTTCATATTTTTCACACCTTTTCAGGCTCTTGATGTTTTTCCACACCACTTCATGCTTCTCCTATTTTTCAACACGTTTCATGCTCCTCATGTATTTCACACCCTTTGAAGCTCTTCATATTTTTCACACCTTTTCAGGCTCTTCATGTTTTTCAACACCGCTTCATGCTCCTCCTATTTTTCAGACCGTTTCATGCACCTCATATTTTTCTCACCTTTTGAAGCTCTTCATATTTTTCACACCTTTTCAGGCTCCTCATGTTTTGCAACACCGCTTCATGGTCCTCCTATTTTTCAGACCGTTTCATACTCCTCATATTTTTGACAACTTTTGATGCTCTTCATATATTTCACACCTTTTCAGGCTCTTCATTTTTTCAACACCACTTCATGCTCCTCCTATTTTTCAGACCGTTTCATGCTCATCTCATTTTTGACACCTTTTGAAGCTCTTCATATTTTTCACACCTTTTCAGGCTCTTCATGTTTTTGAACACCGCTTCATGCTCCTCCTATTTTTCAGACTGCTTCATACTCCTCTCATTTTTGACACCTTTTGAAGCTCTTCATATTTTTGACACCTTTTGAAGCTCTTCATATTTCTCACACTTTTTCAGGCTCTTCATGATTTTCAACACCGATTCATGCTCCTCCTCTTTTTCAGACCGTTTCATGCTCCTCATATTTTTGATACCTTTTGAATCTCCTCATATTTTTTACACCTTTTGAACCTCTTCATATATTTCACACTTTTTCAGGCTCTTCATGTTTTTCAACACGGCTTCATGCTCCTCCTATTTTTCAGACCGTTTCATGCTCCTCATATTTTTCACACCTTTTGAAGCTCTTCATATTTTTCACACCTTTTAAGCCTCTTCATGTTTTTTAACACCGCTTCATGCTCCTCCTATTTTCAAGACAGTTTCATACTCCTCATGTATTTCATACCTTTTGAAGCTCCTCATATTTTTCACACCTTTTCAGGCTCTTCATATTTTTGAAAACCGCTTCATGCTCCTCCTATTTTTAAGACCATTTCATGCTTCTCATATATTTCACACCTTTTGAAGTTCTTCATATTTTTCACACCTTTTCAGGCTCTGCATGTTTTTCAACACCGTTTCATGCTTCTCCTATTTTTCAGACCGTTTCATGCTCCTCATATTTTTGACACATTTTGAAGTCTTGATATATTTCACACCTTCTCAGGCTCTTCATTTTTTGGAACACGACTTCTTGCTCCTCCTATTTTTCAGACCGTTTCATGCTCATCTCATTTTTGACACCTTTTGAAGCTCTTCATATATTTGACACCATTTGAAGCTCTTCATATTTTTCACAACTTTTCAGGCTCTGCATATATTTGAACACCGTTTCATGCTACTCCTATATTTCAGACCGATTCTTGCTGCTCATATATTTGACACCTTTTGAAACTCTTCATATTTTTAACACCTTTTTAGGCTCTTCATGTTTTTCAACACCGCTTCATGCTCCTCCTATTTTTCAGACCGTTTCATGCTCCTCATATTTTTGACACCTTTTGATGCTCTTCATATTTTTCACACCTTTTCAGGCTTTTCATGTTTTTGCACACCGCTTCATGCTCCTCCTATTTTTCACACCTTTTGAAGCTCTTCATATTTTTCACCCTTTTCAGTCTCTTCATGTTTTTAACACGGTTTCATGCTCCTCCTATTTTTCAGACCGTTTCATGCTCCTCATATTTTTGACACCTTTTGAAGCTCTTCATATTTTTCACATCTTTTCAGGCTCTTCATGTTTTTCAACACCGCTTCATGCTCCACCTATTTTTCAGACGGTTTCATGCTCATCTCTTTTTTGACACCTTTTGAAGCTCTTCATATTTTTCATACCTTTTGAAGCTCTTCATATTTTTCACTCGTTTTCACGCTCTTCATGTTTTTCAACACCGCTTCATGCTCCTCCTATTTTTCAGACGGTTTCATGCTCCTCATATTTTTGACACCTTTTGAAGCTCTTCATATTTTTCAAACCTTTTCAGGCTCTTCATGTTTTTGAACACTGCTTCATGCTCCTCGTATTTTTCAAACCATTTCATGATCCTCATGTATTTCACACCTTTGAACCTCTTCATATTTTTCACACCTTTTCAGGCTCTTCATGTGTTTCAACACCACTTCATGCTCCTCAGCTTTTTCAGACCGTTTCATGCTCATTTCATTTTTGAAACATTTTGAAGCTCTTCATATTTTTCACACCTTTTGAATCTCTTCATATTTTTGACACCTTTTCAGGCTCTTCATGTTTTTGAACACCTCTGCATGCTCCTCCTATTTTTCAGGGCGTTTAATGCTCCTCATGTATTTCACACCTTTTGAAGCTCTTCATATTTTTCTCACCTTTTCAGGCTCTTCATGTTTTTGAACACCGCTTCATGCTCCTCATATTTTTCAGACCGTTTCATGCTCCTCATATATTTCAAACCTTTTGCACCTCTTCATATTTTTCACACCTTTTCAATGTCTTCATGTTTTTGAACACCGTTTCATGCTGCTCCTATTTTTCACAACGTTTCATGCTCCTCATATTTTTGACACCTTTTGAAGCTCTTCATATTTTTCACACCTTTTCAGGCTCTTCATATTTTTGAACACCTCTTCCTCTTCCTCCTATTTTTCAGACCGTTTCTTGCTCCTCATGTATTTCACACCTTTTGAAGCCCTTCATATTTTTCACACCTTTTCAGGCTCTTGATGTTTTTCCACACCACTTCATGCTTCTCCTATTTTTCAACACGTTTCATGCTCCTCATGTATTTCACACCTTTTGAAGCTCTTCATATTTTTCACACCTTTTCAGGCTCTTCATGTTTTTCAACACCGCTTCATGCTCCTCCTATTTTTCAGACCGTTTCATGCACCTCATATTTTTCTCACCTTTTGAAGCTCTTCATATTTTTCACACCTTTTCAGGCTCCTCATGTTTTGCAACACCGCTTCATGGTCCTCCTATTTTTCAGACCGTTTCATACTCCTTATATTTTTGACAACTTTTGATGCTCTTCATATTTTTCACACCTTTTCAGGCTCTTCATTTTTTCAACACCGCTTCATGCTCCTCCTATTTTTCAGAGCGTTTCATGCTCATCTCATTTTTAACACCTTTGGAAGCTTTTCATATTTTTCACAATTTTTCAGGCTCTTCATGGTTTGAACACCGCTTCATGCTCCTCCTATTTTTCAGACCGTATCATGCTCCTCATATTATGACACCTTTTGAAGCTCTTCATATATTTCACACCTTTTCAGTCTCTTCTTTTTCTTCAACACCACTTCATGCACCTCCTATTTTTCAGACCGTTTCATGATCATCTCATTTTTGACACCTTTTGAAGCTCTTCATATTTTTCACACCTTTTCAGGCTCCTCATTTTTTTCAACACCACTTCATTCTCCTCCTATTTTTCAGACCGTTTCATGCTCATCTCTTTTTTGACACCTTTTGAAGCTCTTCATATTTTTCACACATTTTGAAGCTCTTAATATTTTTCACACCTTTTCTGGCTCTTCATGTTTTTCAACACCGGTTCATGGTACTCCTATTTTTTAGACCGTTTCATGCTCCTCATATTTTTGACAACTTTTGAAGCTGTTCATATTTTTCACACCTTTTCAGGCTCTTCATTTTTTTCAACACTGCTTCATGCTCCTCCTATTTTTCAGAACGTTTCATGCTCCTTATAATTTTGACACCTTTTGAAGCTCTTCATATTTTTCACACCTTTTCAGGCTCTTCATGTTTTTCAACACTGCTTCATGCTCCTCCTATTTTTCAGACCGTTTCTTGCACCTCATATATTTCACACCTTTAGAAGCTCTTCATATTTTTCACACATTTTCAGGCTCTTCATGTTTCTCAACACCGCTTCCTGCTCCTCCTCTTTTTCAGACCGTTTCATGCTCCTCATATTTTTGACACATTTTGAAGCTCTTCATGTTTCTCACAGCTTTTCAGGTTCTTCATGTTTTTCAACACTACTTCATGCTCCTCCTATTTTTCAGACGGTTTCATGCTCATCTCATTTTTGACACCTTTTGAAGCTCTTCATATTTTTCACATCTTTTGAAGCTCTTCATATTTTTCACACGTTTTCAGGCTCTTCATTTTGTTCAACACCCTTTCTTGCTCCTCCTATTTTTCAGACCATTTCATGCTCCTCATATTTTTGACACGTTTTGAAGCTCTTCATATTTTTCACACCTTTTCAGGCTTTTCATGTTTTTGAACACCGTTTCATAGTCCTCCTATTTTTCAGACCGTTTCATGCTCCTCATATTTTTGACACCTTTTGAAGCTCTTCATATTTTTCACTACTTTTCAGGGTCTTCCTGTTTTGAACACCGCTTCATGCTCCTCCTATTTTTCAGAACTTTTCATGCTCCTCATATTTTTGACACCTTTTGAAGCTCTTCATATTTTTCACACCTTTTCAGGCTCTTCATGTTTTTGAACACCATTTCATGCTCCTCCTATTTTACAGACCGTTTCATTCTCCTCATATTTTTGACACCTTTTGAAGCTCTTCATATATTTCACACCTTTTCAGGCTTTTCATTATTTTCAACACCACTTCATGCTCCTCTTATTTTTCAGACCGTTTCATGCTCATCTCATTTTGACACCTTTTGAAGCTCTTCATGTTTTTCACATCTTCTGAAGCTCTTCATATTTTTCACAAATTTTCAGGCTCTTTATGATTTTCAACACCGCTTCATGCTCCTCCTATTTTTCAGACCGTTTCATGTTCATCTCATTTTGACACCTTTTGAAGCTCTTCATATTTTTCACACCTTTTGAAGCTCTTCATATTTTGCATATTTTTGAAGTTCTTCATAATTTCACACGTTTTCAGACTCTTCATGTTTTTCAACACCACTTCATGCTCCTCCTATTTTTCAGACCGTTTCATGCTCCTCATATTTTTGACACCTTTTGAAGCTCTTCATATTTTTCACACCTTTTCAGGCTCTTCATGTTTTTGAACACCGCTTCATGCTCCTCCTATTTTTCAGACCGTTTCATGCTCCTCATATTTTTGACAACTTTTGAAGCTTTTCATATTTTTCACACCTTGTCAGGCTCTTGAATTTTTTCAACACCACTTCATGCTCCTCCTTTTTTGCAGACCGTTTCATGCTCCTCATATTTTTGACACCTTTTGAAGCTCTTCATATTTTGCACACCTTTTCAGGCTCTTCATGTTTTTGAACACCGCTTCATGATCCTCCTATTTTTCTGACCTTTTCATGCTCCTCATATTTTTGACAACTTTTGAAGCTCTTCATATTTTTCACAACTTTTCAGGCTTTTCCTGTTTTTGAACACCGCTTCATGCTCCTCCTATTTTTCAAACCGTTTCATGCTCCTCATATTTTTGACACCTTTTGAAGCTCTTCATATTTTTCACACCTTTTCAGGCTCTTCATGTTTTTGAACACCGCTTCATGCTCCTCCTATTTTCAGACCGTTTCATTCTCCTCATATTTTTGACACCTTTTGAAGCCCTTCATATATTTCACACCTTTTCCGTCTCTTCTTTTTTTTCAACACCACTTCATGCTCCTCCTATTTTTCAGACCGTTTCATGCTCATCTCATTTTTGACACCTTTTGAAGCTCTTCATATTTTTCACACCTTTTCAAGCTCTTCATGTTTTTGAACACCGCTTCATGCTCCTCCTATTTTTCAGACTGCTTCATACTCCTCTCATTTTTGACACCTTTTGAAGCTCTTCATATTTTTGACACCTTTTGAAGCTCTTCATATTTCTCACACGTTTTCAGGCTCTTCATGATTTTCAACACCGATTCATGCTCCTTCTCTTTTTCAGACCGTTTCATGCTCCTCATATTTTTGATACCTTTTGAATCTCCTCATATTTTTTACACCTTTTGAAGCTCCTCATATTTTTCACACCTTTTCAGGCTCTTCATATTTTTGAAAACCGCTTCATGCTCCTCCTATTTTTAAGACCATTTCATGCTCCTCATATATTTCACACCTTTTGAAGTTCTTCATATTTTTCACACCTTTTCAGGCTCTGCATGTTTTTCAACACCGTTTCATGCTCCTCCTATTTTTCAGACCGTTTCATGCTCCTCATATTTTTGACACATTTTGAAGTTCTTGATATATTTCACACCTTCTCAGGCTCTTCATTTTTTGGAACACGACTTCTTGCTCCTCCTATTTTTCAGACCGTTTCATGCTCATCTCATTTTTGACACCTTTTGAAGCTCTTCATATATTTGACACCATTTGAAGCTCTTCATATTTTTCACAACTTTTCAGGCTCTGCATATATTTGAACACCGTTTCATGCTACTCCTATATTTCAGACCGATTCTTGCTGCTCATATATTTGACACCTTTTGAAACTCTTCATATTTTTAACACCTTTTCAGGCTCTTCATGTTTTTCAACACCGCTTCATGCTCCTCCTATTTTTCAGACCGTTTCATGCTCCTCATATTTTTGACACCTTTTGATGCTCTTCATATTTTTCACACCTTTTCAGGCTTTTCATGTTTTTGCACACCGCTTCATGCTCCTCCTATTTTTCACACCTTTTGAAGCTCTTCATATTTTTCACCCTTTTCAGTCTCTTCATGTTTTTAACACGGTTTCATGCTCCTCCTATTTTTCAGACCGTTTCATGCTCCTCATATTTTTGACACCTTTTGAAG
The DNA here is from genome assembly GCF_033118175.1 of Dama dama. NCBI lineage: Eukaryota > Metazoa > Chordata > Mammalia > Artiodactyla > Cervidae > Dama > Dama dama. Next base: position 257,550 of record NC_083714.1, on the reverse strand, counting down.
CTCTTCATATTTTTCACATCTTTTCAGGCTCTTCATGTTTTTCAACACCGCTTCATGCTCCACCTATTTTTCAGACGGTTTCATGCTCATCTCTTTTTTGACACCTTTTGAAGCTCTTCATATTTTTCATACCTTTTGAAGCTCTTCATATTTTTCACTCGTTTTCACGCTCTTCATGTTTTTCAACACCGCTTCATGCTCCTCCTATTTTTCAGACGGTTTCATGCTCCTCATATTTTTGACACCTTTTGAAGCTCTTCATATTTTTCAAACCTTTTCAGGCTCTTCATGTTTTTGAACACTGCTTCATGCTCCTCGTATTTTTCAAACCATTTCATGATCCTCATGTATTTCACACCTTTGAACCTCTTCATATTTTTCACACCTTTTCAGGCTCTTCATGTGTTTCAACACCACTTCATGCTCCTCAGCTTTTTCAGACCGTTTCATGCTCATTTCATTTTTGAAACATTTTGAAGCTCTTCATATTTTTCACACCTTTTGAATCTCTTCATATTTTTGACACCTTTTCAGGCTCTTCATGTTTTTGAACACCTCTGCATGCTCCTCCTATTTTTCAGGGCGTTTAATGCTCCTCATGTATTTCACACCTTTTGAAGCTCTTCATATTTTTCTCACCTTTTCAGGCTCTTCATGTTTTTGAACACCGCTTCATGCTCCTCATATTTTTCAGACCGTTTCATGCTCCTCATATATTTCAAACCTTTTGCACCTCTTCATATTTTTCACACCTTTTCAATGTCTTCATGTTTTTGAACACCGTTTCATGCTGCTCCTATTTTTCACAACGTTTCATGCTCCTCATATTTTTGACACCTTTTGAAGCTCTTCATATTTTTCACACCTTTTCAGGCTCTTCATATTTTTGAACACCTCTTCCTCTTCCTCCTATTTTTCAGACCGTTTCTTGCTCCTCATGTATTTCACACCTTTGGAAGCCCTTCATATTTTTCACACCTTTTCAGGCTCTTGATGTTTTTCCACACCACTTCATGCTTCTCCTATTTTTCAACACGTTTCATGCTCCTCATGTATTTCACACCTTTTGAAGCTCTTCATATTTTTCACACCTTTTCAGGCTCTTCATGTTTTTCAACACCGCTTCATGCTCCTCCTATTTTTCAGACCGTTTCATGCACCTCATATTTTTCTCCCCTTTTGAAGCTCTTCATATTTTTCACACCTTTTCAGGCTCCTCATGTTTTGCAACACCGCTTCATGGTCCTCCTATTTTTCAGACCGTTTCATACTCCTCATATTTTTGACAACTTTTGATGCTCTTCATATTTTTCACACCTTTTCAGGCTCTTCATTTTTTCAACACCGCTTCATGCTCCTCCTATTTTTCAGAGCGTTTCATGCTCATCTCATTTTTAACACCTTTGGAAGCTTTTCATATTTTTCACAATTTTTCAGGCTCTTCATGTTTTGAACACCGCTTCATGCTCCTCCTATTTTTCAGACCGTATCATGCTCCTCATATTTTGACACCTTTTGAAGCTCTTCATATATTTCACACCTTTTCAGTCTCTTCTTTTTCTTCAACACCACCTCATGCACCTCCTATTTTTCAGACCGTTTCATGATCATCTCATTTTTGACACCTTTTGAAGCTCTTCATATTTTTCACACCTTTTCAGGCTCCTCATTTTTTTCAACACCACTTCATTCTCCTCCTATTTTTCAGACCGTTTCATGCTCATCTCTTTTTTGACACCTTTTGAAGCTCTTCATATTTTTCATACCTTTTGAAGCTCTTCATATTTTTCACTCGTTTTCACGCTCTTCATGGTTTTCAACACCGCTTCATGCTCCTCCTCTTTTTCAGACGGTTTCATCCTCCTCATATTTTTGACACCTTTTGAAGCTCTTCATATTTTTCAAACTTTTTCAGGCTCTTCATGTTTTTGAACACTGCTTCATGCTCCTCGTATTTTTCAAACCATTTCATGATCCTCATGTATTTCACACCTTTGAACCTCTTCATATTTTTCACACCTTTTCAGGCTCTTCATGTGTTTCAACACCACTTCATGCTCCTCAGCTTTTTCAGACCGTTTCATGCTCATTTCATTTTTGAAACATTTTGAAGCTCTTCATATTTTTCACACCTTTTGAATCTCTTCATATTTTTGACACCTTTTCAGGCTCTTCATGTTTTTGAACACCTCTGCATGCTCCTCCTATTTTTCAGGGCGTTTAATGCTCCTCATGTATTTCACACCTTTTGAAGCTCTTCATATTTTTCTCACCTTTTCAGGCTCTTCATGTTTTTGAACACCGCTTCATGCTCCTCATATTTTTCAGACCGTTTCATGCTCCTCATATATTTCAAACCTTTTGCACCTCTTCATATTTTTCACACCTTTTCAATGTCTTCATGTTTTTGAACACCGTTTCATGCTGCTCCTATTTTTCACAACGTTTCATGCTCCTCATATTTTTGACACCTTTTGAAGCTCTTCATATTTTTCACACCTTTTCAGGCTCTTCATATTTTTGAACACCTCTTCCTCTTCCTCCTATTTTTCAGACCGTTTCTTGCTCCTCATGTATTTCACACCTTTGGAAGCCCTTCATATTTTTCACACCTTTTCAGGCTCTTGATGTTTTTCCACACCACTTCATGCTTCTCCTATTTTTCAACACGTTTCATGCTCCTCATGTATTTCACACCTTTTGAAGATCTTCATATTTTTCACACCTTTTCAGGCTCTTCATGTTTTTCAACACCGCTTCATGCTCCTCCTATTTTTCAGACCGTTTCATGCACCTCATATTTTTCTCCCCTTTTGAAGCTCTTCATATTTTTCACACCTTTTCAGGCTCCTCATGTTTTGCAACACCGCTTCATTGTCCTCCTATTTTTCAGACCGTTTCATACTCCTCATATTTTTGACAACTTTTGATGCTCTTCATATTTTTCACACCTTTTCAGGCTCTTCATTTTTTCAACACCGCTTCATGCTCCTCCTATTTTTCAGACCGTTTCATGCTCATCTCATTTTTAACACCTTTGGAAGCTTTTCATATTTTTCACAATTTTTCAGGCTCTTCATGTTTTGAACACCGCTTCATGCTCCTCCTATTTTTCAGACCGTATCATGCTCCTCATATTTTGACACCTTTTGAAGCTCTTCATATATTTCACACCTTTTCAGTCTCTTCTTTTTCTTCAACACCACCTCATGCACCTCCTATTTTTCAGACCGTTTCATGATCATCTCATTTTTGACACCTTTTGAAGCTCTTCATATTTTTCACACCTTTTCAGGCTCCTCATTTTTTTCAACACCACTTCATTCTCCTCCTATTTTTCAGACCGTTTCATGCTCATCTCTTTTTTGACACCTTTTGTAGCTCTTCATATTTTTCACACATTTTGAAGCTCTTAATATTTTTCACACCTTTTCTGGCTCTTCATGTTTTTCAACACCGGTTCATGGTCCTCCTATTTTTCAGACCGTTTCATACTCCTTATATTTTTGACAACTTTTGATGCTCTTCATATTTTTCACACCTTTTCAGGCTCTTCATTTTTTCAACACCGCTTCATGCTCCTCCTATTTTTCAGAGCGTTTCATGCTCATCTCATTTTTAACACCTTTGGAAGCTTTTCATATTTTTCACAATTTTTCAGGCTCTTCATGGTTTGAACACCGCTTCATGCTCCTCCTATTTTTCAGACCGTATCATGCTCCTCATATTTTGACACCTTTTGAAGCTCTTCATATATTTCACACCTTTTCAGTCTCTTCTTTTTCTTCAACACCACTTCATGCACCTCCTATTTTTCAGACCGTTTCATGATCATCTCATTTTTGACACCTTTTGAAGCTCTTCATATTTTTCACACCTTTTCAGGCTCCTCATTTTTTTCAACACCACTTCATTCTCCTCCTATTTTTCAGACCGTTTCATGCTCATCTCTTTTTTGACACCTTTTGAAGCTCTTCATATTTTTCACACATTTTGAAGCTCTTAATATTTTTCACACCTTTTCTGGCTCTTCATGTTTTTCAACACCGGTTCATGGTACTCCTATTTTTTAGACCGTTTCATGCTCCTCATATTTTTGACAACTTTTGAAGCTGTTCATATTTTTCACACCTTTTCAGGCTCTTCATTTTTTTCAACACTGCTTCATGCTCCTCCTATTTTTCAGAACGTTTCATGCTCCTTATAATTTTGACACCTTTTGAAGCTCTTCATATTTTTCACGCCTTTTCAGGCTCTTCATGTTTTTCAACACTGCTTCATGCTCCTCCTATTTTTCAGACCGTTTCTTGCACCTCATATATTTCACACCTTTAGAAGCTCTTCATATTTTTCACACATTTTCAGGCTCTTCATGTTTCTCAACACCGCTTCCTGCTCCTCCTCTTTTTCAGACCGTTTCATGCTCCTCATATTTTTGACACATTTTGAAGCTCTTCATGTTTCTCACAGCTTTTCAGGTTCTTCATGTTTTTCAACACTACTTCATGCTCCTCCTATTTTTCAGACGGTTTCATGCTCATCTCATTTTTGACACCTTTTGAAGCTCTTCATATTTTTCACATCTTTTGAAGCTCTTCATATTTTTCACACGTTTTCAGGCTCTTCATTTTGTTCAACACCCTTTCTTGCTCCTCCTATTTTTCAGACCATTTCATGCTCCTCATATTTTTGACACGTTTTGAAGCTCTTCATATTTTTCACACCTTTTCAGGCTCTTCATGTTTTTGAACACCGTTTCATAGTCCTCCTATTTTTCAGACCGTTTCATGCTCCTCATATTTTTGACACCTTTTGAAGCTCTTCATATTTTTCACTACTTTTCAGGGTCTTCCTGTTTTGAACACCGCTTCATGCTCCTCCTATTTTTCAGAACTTTTCATGCTCCTCATATTTTTGACACCTTTTGAAGCTCTTCATATTTTTCACACCTTTTCAGGCTCTTCATGTTTTTGAACACCATTTCATGCTCCTCCTATTTTACAGACCGTTTCATTCTCCTCATATTTTTGACACCTTTTGAAGCTCTTCATATATTTCACACCTTTTCAGGCTTTTCATTATTTTCAACACCACTTCATGCTCCTCTTATTTTTCAGACCGTTTCATGCTCATCTCATTTTGACACCTTTTGAAGCTCTTCATGTTTTTCACATCTTCTGAAGCTCTTCATATTTTTCACAAATTTTCAGGCTCTTTATGATTTTCAACACCGCTTCATGCTCCTCCTATTTTTCAGACCGTTTCATGTTCATCTCATTTTGACACCTTTTGAAGCTCTTCATATTTTTCACACCTTTTGAAGCTCTTCATATTTTGCATATTTTTGAAGTTCTTCATAATTTGACACGTTTTCAGACTCTTCATGTTTTTCAACACCACTTCATGCTCCTCCTATTTTTCAGACCGTTTCATGCTCCTCATATTTTGACACCTTTTGAAGCTCTTCATATTTTTCACACCTTTTCAGGCTCTTCATGTTTTTGAACACCGCTTCATGCTCCTCCTATTTTTCAGACCGTTTCATGCTCCTCATATTTTTGACAACTTTTGAAGCTTTTCATATTTTTCACACCTTGTCAGGCTCTTGAATTTTTTCAACACCACTTCATGCTCCTCCTTTTTTGCAGACCGTTTCATGCTCCTCATATTTTTGACACCTTTTGAAGCTCTTCATATTTTGCACACCTTTTCAGGCTCTTCATGTTTTTGAACACCGCTTCATGATCCTCCTATTTTTCTGACCTTTTCATGCTCCTCATATTTTTGACAACTTTTGAAGCTCTTCATATTTTTCACAACTTTTCAGGCTTTTCCTGTTTTTGAACACCGCTTCATGCTCCTCCTATTTTTCAAACCGTTTCATGCTCCTCATATTTTTGACACCTTTTGAAGCTCTTCATATTTTTCACACCTTTTCAGGCTCTTCATGTTTTTGAACACCGCTTCATGCTCCTCCTATTTTCAGACCGTTTCATTCTCCTCATATTTTTGACACCTTTTGAAGCCCTTCATATATTTCACACCTTTTCCGTCTCTTCTTTTTTTTCAACACCACTTCATGCTCCTCCTATTTTTCAGACCGTTTCATGCTCATCTCATTTTTGACACCTTTTGAAGCTCTTCATATTTTTCACACCTTTTCAAGCTCTTCATGTTTTTGAACACCGCTTCATGCTCCTCCTATTTTTCAGACTGCTTCATACTCCTCTCATTTTTGACACCTTTTGAAGCTCTTCATATTTTTGACACCTTTTGAAGCTCTTCATATTTCTCACACGTTTTCAGGCTCTTCATGATTTTCAACACCGATTCATGCTCCTTCTCTTTTTCAGACCGTTTCATGCTCCTCATATTTTTGATACCTTTTGAATCTCCTCATATTTTTTACACCTTTTGAAGCTCCTCATATTTTTCACACCTTTTCAGGCTCTTCATATTTTTGAAAACCGCTTCATGCTCCTCCTATTTTTAAGACCATTTCATGCTCCTCATATATTTCACACCTTTTGAAGTTCTTCATATTTTTCACACCTTTTCAGGCTCTGCATGTTTTTCAACACCGTTTCATGCTCCTCCTATTTTTCAGACCGTTTCATGCTCCTCATATTTTTGACACATTTTGAAGTTCTTGATATATTTCACACCTTCTCAGGCTCTTCATTTTTTGGAACACGACTTCTTGCTCCTCCTATTTTTCAGACCGTTTCATGCTCATCTCATTTTTGACAACTTTTGAAGCTCTTCATATATTTGACACCATTTGAAGCTCTTCATATTTTTCACAACTTTTCAGGCTCTGCATATATTTGAACACCGTTTCATGCTACTCCTATATTTCAGACCGATTCTTGCTGCTCATATATTTGACACCTTTTGAAACTCTTCATATTTTTCACACCTTTTCAGGCTCTTCATGTTTTTCAACACCGCTTCATGCTCCTCCTATTTTTCAGACCGTTTCATGCACCTCATATTTTTCTCCCCTTTTGAAGCTCTTCATATTTTTCACACCTTTTCAGGCTCCTCATGTTTTGCAACACCGCTTCATTGTCCTCCTATTTTTCAGACCGTTTCATACTCCTCATATTTTTGACAACTTTTGATGCTCTTCATATTTTTCACACCTTTTCAGGCTCTTCATTTTTTCAACACCGCTTCATGCTCCTCCTATTTTTCAGACCGTTTCATGCTCATCTCATTTTTAACACCTTTGGAAGCTTTTCATATTTTTCACAATTTTTCAGGCTCTTCATGTTTTGAACACCGCTTCATGCTCCTCCTATTTTTCAGACCGTATCATGCTCCTCATATTTTGACACCTTTTGAAGCTCTTCATATATTTCACACCTTTTCAGTCTCTTCTTTTTCTTCAACACCACCTCATGCACCTCCTATTTTTCAGACCGTTTCATGATCATCTCATTTTGACACCTTTTGAAGCTCTTCATATTTTTCACACCTTTTCAGGCTCCTCATTTTTTTCAACACCACTTCATTCTCCTCCTATTTTTCAGACCGTTTCATGCTCATCTCTTTTTTGACACCTTTTGTAGCTCTTCATATTTGTCACACATTTTGAAGCTCTTAATATTTTTCACACCTTTTCTGGCTCTTCATGTTTTTCAACACCGGTTCATGGTCCTCCTATTTTTCAGACCGTTTCATACTCCTTATATTTTTGACAACTTTTGATGCTCTTCATATTTTTCACACCTTTTCAGGCTCTTCATTTTTTCAACACCGCTTCATGCTCCTCCTATTTTTCAGAGCGTTTCATGCTCATCTCATTTTTAACACCTTTGGAAGCTTTTCATATTTTTCACAATTTTTCAGGCTCTTCATGGTTTGAACACCGCTTCATGCTCCTCCTATTTTACAGACCGTATCATGCTCCTCATATTTTGACACCTTTTGAAGCTCTTCATATATTTCACACCTTTTCAGTCTCTTCTTTTTCTTCAACACCACTTCATGCACCTCCTATTTTTCAGACCGTTTCATGATCATCTCATTTTTGACACCTTTTGAAGCTCTTCATATTTTTCACACCTTTTCAGGCTCCTCATTTTTTTCAACACCACTTCATTCTCCTCCTATTTTTCAGACCGTTTCATGCTCATCTCTTTTTTGACACCTTTTGAAGCTCTTCATATTTTTCACACATTTTGAAGCTCTTAATATTTTTCACACCTTTTCTGGCTCTTCATGTTTTTCAACACCGGTTCATGGTACTCCTATTTTTTAGACCGTTTCATGCTCCTCATATTTTTGACAACTTTTGAAGCTGTTCATATTTTTCACACCTTTTCAGGCTCTTCATTTTTTTCAACACTGCTTCATGCTCCTCCTATTTTTCAGAACGTTTCATGCTCCTTATAATTTTGACACCTTTTGAAGCTCTTCATATTTTTCACACCTTTTCAGGCTCTTCATGTTTTTCAACACTGCTTCATGCTCCTCCTATTTTTCAGACCGTTTCTTGCACCTCATATATTTCACACCTTTAGAAGCTCTTCATATTTTTCACACATTTTCAGGCTCTTCATGTTTCTCAACACCGCTTCCTGCTCCTCCTCTTTTTCAGACCGTTTCATGCTCCTCATATTTTTGACACATTTTGAAGCTCTTCATGTTTCTCACAGCTTTTCAGGTTCTTCATGTTTTTCAACACTACTTCATGCTCCTCCTATTTTTCAGACGGTTTCATGCTCATCTCATTTTTGACACCTTTTGAAGCTCTTCATATTTTTCACATCTTTTGAAGCTCTTCATATTTTTCACACGTTTTCAGGCTCTTCATTTTGTTCAACACCCTTTCTTGCTCCTCCTATTTTTCAGACCATTTCATGCTCCTCATATTTTTGACACGTTTTGAAGCTCTTCATATTTTTCCCACCTTTTCAGGCTCTTCATGTTTTTGAACACCGTTTCATAGTCCTCCTATTTTTCAGACCGTTTCATGCTCCTCATATTTTTGACACCTTTTGAAGCTCTTCATATTTTTCACTACTTTTCAGGGTCTTCCTGTTTTGAACACCGCTTCATGCTCCTCCTATTTTTCAGAACTTTTCATGCTCCTCATATTTTTGACACCTTTTGAAGCTCTTCATATTTTTCACACCTTTTCAGGCTCTTCATGTTTTTGAACACCATTTCATGCTCCTCCTATTTTACAGACCGTTTCATTCTCCTCATATTTTTGACACCTTTTGAAGCTCTTCATATATTTCACACCTTTTCAGGCTTTTCATTATTTTCAACACCACTTCATGCTCCTCTTATTTTTCAGACCGTTTCATGCTCATCTCATTTTGACACCTTTTGAAGCTCTTCATGTTTTTCACATCTTCTGAAGCTCTTCATATTTTTCACAAATTTTCAGGCTCTTTATGATTTTCAACACCGCTTCATGCTCCTCCTATTTTTCAGACCGTTTCATGTTCATCTCATTTTGACACCTTTTGAAGCTCTTCATATTTTTCACACCTTTTGAAGCTCTTCATATTTTGCATATTTTTGAAGTTCTTCATAATTTGACACGTTTTCAGACTCTTCATGTTTTTCAACACCACTTCATGCTCCTCCTATTTTTCAGACCGTTTCATGCTCCTCATATTTTGACACCTTTTGAAGCTCTTCATATTTTTCACACCTTTTCAGGCTCTTCATGTTTTTGAACACCGCTTCATGCTCCTCCTATTTTTCAGACCGTTTCATGCTCCTCATATTTTTGACAACTTTTGAAGCTTTTCATATTTTTCACACCTTGTCAGGCTCTTGAATTTTTTCAACACCACTTCATGCTCCTCCTTTTTTGCAGACCGTTTCATGCTCCTCATATTTTTGACACCTTTTGAAGCTCTTCATATTTTGCACACCTTTTCAGGCTCTTCATGTTTTTGAACACCGCTTCATGATCCTCCTATTTTTCTGACCTTTTCATGCTCCTCATATTTTTGACAACTTTTGAAGCTCTTCATATTTTTCACAACTTTTCAGGCTTTTCCTGTTTTTGAACACCGCTTCATGCTCCTCCTATTTTTCAAACCGTTTCATGCTCCTCATATTTTTGACACCTTTTGAAGCTCTTCATATTTTTCACACCTTTTCAGGCTCTTCATGTTTTTGAACACCGCTTCATGCTCCTCCTATTTTCAGACCGTTTCATTCTCCTCATATTTTTGACACCTTTTGAAGCCCTTCATATATTTCACACCTTTTCCGTCTCTTCTTTTTTTTCAACACCACTTCATGCTCCTCCTATTTTTCAGACCGTTTCATGCTCATCTCATTTTTGACACCTTTTGAAGCTCTTCATATTTTTCACACCTTTTCAAGCTCTTCATGTTTTTGAACACCGCTTCATGCTCCTCCTATTTTTCAGACTGCTTCATACTCCTCTCATTTTTGACACCTTTTGAAGCTCTTCATATTTTTGACACCTTTTGAAGCTCTTCATATTTCTCACACGTTTTCAGGCTCTTCATGATTTTCAACACCGATTCATGCTCCTTCTCTTTTTCAGACCGTTTCATGCTCCTCATATTTTTGATACCTTTTGAATCTCCTCATATTTTTTACACCTTTTGAAGCTCCTCATATTTTTCACACCTTTTCAGGCTCTTCATATTTTTGAAAACCGCTTCATGCTCCTCCTATTTTTAAGACCATTTCATGCTCCTCATATATTTCACACCTTTTGAAGTTCTTCATATTTTTCACACCTTTTCAGGCTCTGCATGTTTTTCAACACCGTTTCATGCTCCTCCTATTTTTCAGACCGTTTCATGCTCCTCATATTTTTGACACATTTTGAAGTTCTTGATATATTTCACACCTTCTCAGGCTCTTCATTTTTTGGAACACGACTTCTTGCTCCTCCTATTTTTCAGACCGTTTCATGCTCATCTCATTTTTGACAACTTTTGAAGCTCTTCATATATTTGACACCATTTGAAGCTCTTCATATTTTTCACAACTTTTCAGGCTCTGCATATATTTGAACACCGTTTCATGCTACTCCTATATTTCAGACCGATTCTTGCTGCTCATATATTTGACACCTTTTGAAACTCTTCATATTTTTAACACCTTTTCAGGCTCTTCATGTTTTTCAACACCGCTTCATGCTCCTCCTATTTTTCAGACCGTTTCATGCTCCTCATATTTTTGACACCTTTTGATGCTCTTCATATTTTTCACACCTTTTCAGGCTTTTCATGTTTTTGCACACCGCTTCATTCTCCTCCTATTTTTCACACCTTTTGAAGCTCTTCATATTTTTCACCCTTTTCAGTCTCTTCATGTTTTTGAACACGGTTTCATGCTCCTCCTATTTTTCAGACCGTTTCATGCTCCTCATATTTTTGACACCTTTTGAAGCTCTTCATATTTTTCACATCTTTTCAGGCTCTTCATGTTTTTCAACACCGCTTCATGCTCCACCTATTTTTCAGACGGTTTCATGCTCATCTCTTTTTTGACACCTTTTGAAGCTCTTCATATTTTTCATACCTTTTGAAGCTCTTCATATTTTTCACTCGTTTTCACGCTCTTCATGTTTTTCAACACCGCTTCATGCTCCTCCTATTTTTCAGACGGTTTCATGCTCCTCATATTTTTGACACCTTTTGAAGCTCTTCATATTTTTCAAACCTTTTCAGGCTCTTCATGTTTTTGAACACTGCTTCATGCTCCTCGTATTTTTCAAACCATTTCATGATCCTCATGCATTTCACACCTTTGAACCTCTTCATATTTTTCACACCTTTTCAGGCTCTTCATGTGTTTCAACACCACTTCATGCTCCTCAGCTTTTTCAGACCGTTTCATGCTCATTTCATTTTTGAAACATTTTGAAGCTCTTCATATTTTTCACACCTTTTGAATCTCTTCATATTTTTGACACCTTTTCAGGCTCTTCATGTTTTTGAACACCGCTTCATGCTCCTCATATTTTTCAGACCGTTTCATGCTCCTCATATATTTCAAACCTTTTGCACCTCTTCATATTTTTCACACCTTTTCAATGTCTTCATGTTTTTGAACACCGTTTCATGCTGCTCCTATTTTTCACAACGTTTCATGCTCCTCATATTTTTGACACCTTTTGAAGCTCTTCATATTTTTCACACCTTTTCAGGCTCTTCATATTTTTGAACACCTCTTCCTCTTCCTCCTATTTTTCAGACCGTTTCTTGCTCCTCATGTATTTCACACCTTTGGAAGCCCTTCATATTTTTCACACCTTTTCAGGCTCTTGATGTTTTTCCACACCACTTCATGCTTCTCCTATTTTTCAACACGTTTCATGCTCCTCATGTATTTCACACCTTTTGAAGCTCTTCATATTTTTCACACCTTTTCAGGCTCTTCATGTTTTTCAACACCGCTTCATGCTCCTCCTATTTTTCAGACCGTTTCATGCACCTCATATTTTTCTCCCCTTTTGAAGCTCTTCATATTTTTCACACCTTTTCAGGCTCCTCATGTTTTGCAACACCGCTTCATGGTCCTCCTATTTTTCAGACCGTTTCATACTCCTCATATTTTTGACAACTTTTGATGCTCTTCATATTTTTCACACCTTTTCAGGCTCTTCATTTTTTCAACACCACTTCATGCTCCTCCTATTTTTCAGAGCGTTTCATGCTCATCTCATTTTTAACACCTTTGGAAGCTTTTCATATTTTTCACAATTTTTCAGGCTCTTCATGTTTTGAACACCGCTTCATGCTCCTCCTATTTTTCAGACCGTATCATGCTCCTCATATTTTGACACCTTTTGAAGCTCTTCATATATTTCACACCTTTTCAGTCTCTTCTTTTTCTTCAACACCACCTCATGCACCTCCTATTTTTCAGACCGTTTCATGATCATCTCATTTTTGACACCTTTTGAAGCTCTTCATATTTTTCACACCTTTTCAGGCTCCTCATTTTTTTCAACACCACTTCATTCTCCTCCTATTTTTCAGACCGTTTCATGCTCATCTCTTTTTTGACACCTTTTGAAGCTCTTCATATTTTTCATACCTTTTGAAGCTCTTCATATTTTTCACTCGTTTTCACGCTCTTCATGGTTTTCAACACCGCTTCATGCTCCTCCTCTTTTTCAGACGGTTTCATCCTCCTCATATTTTTGACACCTTTTGAAGCTCTTCATATTTTTCAAACCTTTTCAGGCTCTTCATGTTTTTGAACACTGCTTCATGCTCCTCGTATTTTTCAAACCATTTCATGATCCTCATGTATTTCACACCTTTGAACCTCTTCATATTTTTCACACCTTTTCAGGCTCTTCATGTGTTTCAACACCACTTCATGCTCCTCAGCTTTTTCAGACCGTTTCATGCTCATTTCATTTTTGAAACATTTTGAAGCTCTTCATATTTTTCACACCTTTTGAATCTCTTCATATTTTTGACACCTTTTCAGGCTCTTCATGTTTTTGAACACCTCTGCATGCTCCTCCTATTTTTCAGGGCGTTTAATGCTCCTCATGTATTTCACACCTTTTGAAGCTCTTCATATTTTTCTCACCTTTTCAGGCTCTTCATGTTTTTGAACACCGCTTCATGCTCCTCATATTTTTCAGACCGTTTCATGCTCCTCATATATTTCAAACCTTTTGCACCTCTTCATATTTTTCACACCTTTTCAATGTCTTCATGTTTTTGAACACCGTTTCATGCTGCTCCTATTTTTCACAACGTTTCATGCTCCTCATATTTTTGACACCTTTTGAAGCTCTTCATATTTTTCACACCTTTTCAGGCTCTTCATATTTTTGAACACCTCTTCCTCTTCCTCCTATTTTTCAGACCGTTTCTTGCTCCTCATGTATTTCACACCTTTGGAAGCCCTTCATATTTTTCACACCTTTTCAGGCTCTTGATGTTTTTCCACACCACTTCATGCTTCTCCTATTTTTCAACACGTTTCATGCTCCTCATGTATTTCACACCTTTTGAAGCTCTTCATATTTTTCACACCTTTTCAGGCTCTTCATGTTTTTCAACACCGCTTCATGCTCCTCCTATTTTTCAGACCGTTTCATGCACCTCATATTTTTCTCCCCTTTTGAAGCTCTTCATATTTTTCACACCTTTTCAGGCTCCTCATGTTTTGCAACACCGCTTCATTGTCCTCCTATTTTTCAGACCGTTTCATACTCCTCATATTTTTGACAACTTTTGATGCTCTTCATATTTTTCACACCTTTTCAGGCTCTTCATTTTTTCAACACCGCTTCATGCTCCTCCTATTTTTCAGACCGTTTCATGCTCATCTCATTTTTAACACCTTTGGAAGCTTTTCATATTTTTCACAATTTTTCAGGCTCTTCATGTTTTGAACACCGCTTCATGCTCCTCCTATTTTTCAGACCGTATCATGCTCCTCATATTTTGACACCTTTTGAAGCTCTTCATATATTTCACACCTTTTCAGTCTCTTCTTTTTCTTCAACACCACCTCATGCACCTCCTATTTTTCAGACCGTTTCATGATCATCTCATTTTTGACACCTTTTGAAGCTCTTCATATTTTTCACACCTTTTCAGGCTCCTCATTTTTTTCAACACCACTTCATTCTCCTCCTATTTTTCAGACCGTTTCATGCTCATCTCTTTTTTGACACCTTTTGTAGCTCTTCATATTTTTCACACATTTTGAAGCTCTTAATATTTTTCACACCTTTTCTGGCTCTTCATGTTTTTCAACACCGGTTCATGGTACTCCTATTTTTTAGACCGTTTCATGCTCCTCATATTTTTGACAACTTTTGAAGCTGTTCATATTTTTCACACCTTTTCAGGCTCTTCATGTTGTTCAACACCCTTTCTTGCTCCTCCTATTTTTCAGACCATTTCATGCTCCTCATATTTTTGACACCTTTTGAAGCTCTTCATATTTTTCACACCTTTTCAGGCTCTTCATGTTTTTGAACACCGTTTCATAGTCCTCCTATTTTTCAGACCGTTTCATGCTCCTCATATTTTTGACACCTTTTGAAGCTCTTCATATTTTTCACTACTTTTCAGGGTCTTCCTGTTTTGAACACCGCTTCATGCTCCTCCTATTTTTCAGAACTTTTCATGCTCCTCATATTTTTGACACCTTTTGAAGCTCTTCATATTTTTCACACCTTTTCAGGCTCTTCATGTTTTTGAACACCATTTCATGCTCCTCCTATTTTACAGACCGTTTCATTCTCCTCATATTTTTGACACCTTTTGAAGCTCTTCATATATTTCACACCTTTTCAGGCTTTTCATTATTTTCAACACCACTTCATGCTCCTCTTATTTTTCAGACCGTTTCATGCTTATCTCATTTTGACACCTTTTGAAGCTCTTCATGTTTTTCACATCTTCTGAAGCTCTTCATATTTTTCACAAATTTTCAGGCTCTTTATGATTTTCAACACCGCTTCATGCTCCTCCTATTTTTCAGACCGTTTCATGTTCATCTCATTTTGACACCTTTTGAAGCTCTTCATATTTTTCACACCTTTTGAAGCTCTTCATATTTTGCATATTTTTGAAGTTCTTCATAATTTCACACGTTTTCAGACTCTTCATGTTTTTCAACACCACTTCATGCTCCTCCTATTTTTCAGACCGTTTCATGCTCCTCATATTTTTGACACCTTTTGAAGCTCTTCATATTTTTCACACCTTTTCAGGCTCTTCATGTTTTTGAACACCGCTTCATGCTCCTCCTATTTTTCAGACCGTTTCATGCTCCTCATATTTTTGACAACTTTTGAAGCTTTTCATATTTTTCACACCTTGTCAGGCTCTTGAATTTTTTCAACACCACTTCATGCTCCTTCTTTTTTGCAGACCGTTTCATGCTCCTCATATTTTTGACACCTTTTGAAGCTCTTCATATTTTGCACACCTTTTCAGGCTCTTCATGTTTTTGAACACCGCTTCATGATCCTCCTATTTTTCTGACCTTTTCATGCTCCTCATATTTTTGACAACTTTTGAAGCTCTTCATATTTTTCACAACTTTTCAGGCTTTTCCTGTTTTTGAACACCGCTTCATGCTCCTCCTATTTTTCAAACCGTTTCATGCTCCTCATATTTTTGACACCTTTTGAAGCTCTTCATATTTTTCACACCTTTTCAGGCTCTTCATGTTTTTGAACACCGCTTCATGCTCCTCCTATTTTCAGACCGTTTCATTCTCCTCATATTTTTGACACCTTTTGAAGCCCTTCATATATTTCACACCTTTTCCGTCTCTTCTTTTTTTTCAACACCACTTCATGCTCCTCCTATTTTTCAGACCGTTTCATGCTCATCTCATTTTTGACACCTTTTGAAGCTCTTCATATTTTTCACACCTTTTCAAGCTCTTCATGGTTTTGAACACCGCTTCATGCTCCTCCTATTTTTCAGACTGCTTCATACTCCTCTCATTTTTGACACCTTTTGAAGCTCTTCATATTTTTGACACCTTTTGAAGCTCTTCATATTTCTCACACGTTTTCAGGCTCTTCATGATTTTCAACACCGATTCATGCTCCTTCTCTTTTTCAGACCGTTTCATGCTCCTCATATTTTTGATACCTTTTGAATCTCCTCATATTTTTTACACCTTTTGAACCTCTTCATATATTTCACACTTTTTCAGGCTCTTCATGTTTTTCAACACGGCTTCATGCTCCTCCTATTTTTCAGACCGTTTCATGCTCCTCATATTTTTCACACCTTTTGAAGCTCTTCATATTTTTCACAACTTTTAAGCCTCTTCATGTTTTTTAACACCGCTTCATGCTCCTCCTATTTTCAAGACAGTTTCATACTCCTCATGTATTTCATACCTTTTGAAGCTCCTCATATTTTTCACACCTTTTCAGGCTCTTCATATTTTTGAAAACCGCTTCATGCTCCTCCTATTTTTAAGACCATTTCATGCTCCTCATATATTTCACACCTTTTGAAGTTCTTCATATTTTTCACACCTTTTCAGGCTCTGCATGTTTTTCAACACCGTTTCATGCTCCTCCTATTTTTCAGACCGTTTCATGCTCCTCATATTTTTGACACATTTTGAAGTTCTTGATATATTTCACACCTTCTCAGGCTCTTCATTTTTTGGAACACGACTTCTTGCTCCTCCTATTTTTCAGACCGTTTCATGCTCATCTCATTTTTGACACCTTTTGAAGCTCTTCATATATTTGACACCATTTGAAGCTCTTCATATTTTTCACAACTTTTCAGGCTCTGCATATATTTGAACACCGTTTCATGCTACTCCTATATTTCAGACCGATTCTTGCTGCTCATATATTTGACACCTTTTGAAACTCTTCATATTTTTAACACCTTTTCAGGCTCTTCATGTTTTTCAACACCGCTTCATGCTCCTCCTATTTTTCAGACCGTTTCATGCTCCTCATATTTTTGACACCTTTTGATGCTCTTCATATTTTTCACACCTTTTCAGGCTTTTCATGTTTTTGCACACCGCTTCATGCTCCTCCTATTTTTCACACCTTTTGAAGCTCTTCATATTTTTCACCCTTTTCAGTCTCTTCATGTTTTTAACACGGTTTCATGCTCCTCCTATTTTTCAGACCGTTTCATGCTCCTCATATTTTTGACACCTTTTGAAGCTCTTCATATTTTTCACATCTTTTCAGGCTCTTCATGTTTTTCAACACCGCTTCATGCTCCACCTATTTTTCAGACGGTTTCATGCTCATCTCTTTTTTGACACCTTTTGAAGCTCTTCATATTTTTCATACCTTTTGAAGCTCTTCATATTTTTCACTCGTTTTCACGCTCTTCATGTTTTTCAACACCGCTTCATGCTCCTCCTATTTTTCAGACGGTTTCATGCTCCTCATATTTTTGACACCTTTTGAAGCTCTTCATATTTTTCAAACCTTTTCAGGCTCTTCATGTTTTTGAACACTGCTTCATGCTCCTCGTATTTTTCAAACCATTTCATGATCCTCATGTATTTCACACCTTTGAACCTCTTCATATTTTTCACACCTTTTCAGGCTCTTCATGTGTTTCAACACCACTTCATGCTCCTCAGCTTTTTCAGACCGTTTCATGCTCATTTCATTTTTGAAACATTTTGAAGCTCTTCATATTTTTCACACCTTTTGAATCTCTTCATATTTTTGACACCTTTTCAGGCTCTTCATGTTTTTGAACACCTCTGCATGCTCCTCCTATTTTTCAGGGCGTTTAATGCTCCTCATGTATTTCACACCTTTTGAAGCTCTTCATATTTTTCTCACCTTTTCAGGCTCTTCATGTTTTTGAACACCGCTTCATGCTCCTCATATTTTTCAGACCGTTTCATGCTCCTCATATATTTCAAACCTTTTGCACCTCTTCATATTTTTCACACCTTTTCAATGTCTTCATGTTTTTGAACACCGTTTCATGCTGCTCCTATTTTTCACAACGTTTCATGCTCCTCATATTTTTGACACCTTTTGAAGCTCTTCATATTTTTCACACCTTTTCAGGCTCTTCATATTTTTGAACACCTCTTCCTCTTCCTCCTATTTTTCAGACCGTTTCTTGCTCCTCATGTATTTCACACCTTTGGAAGCCCTTCATATTTTTCACACCTTTTCAGGCTCTTGATGTTTTTCCACACCACTTCATGCTTCTCCTATTTTTCAACACGTTTCATGCTCCTCATGTATTTCACACCTTTTGAAGCTCTTCATATTTTTCACACCTTTTCAGGCTCTTCATGTTTTTCAACACCGCTTCATGCTCCTCCTATTTTTCAGACCGTTTCATGCACCTCATATTTTTCTCCCCTTTTGAAGCTCTTCATATTTTTCACACCTTTTCAGGCTCCTCATGTTTTGCAACACCGCTTCATGGTCCTCCTATTTTTCAGACCGTTTCATACTCCTCATATTTTTGACAACTTTTGATGCTCTTCATATTTTTCACACCTTTTCAGGCTCTTCATTTTGTCAACACCGCTTCATGCTCCTCCTATTTTTCAGAGCGTTTCATGCTCATCTCATTTTTAACACCTTTGGAAGCTTTTCATATTTTTCACAATTTTTCAGGCTCTTCATGTTTTGAACACCGCTTCATGCTCCTCCTATTTTTCAGACCGTATCATGCTCCTCATATTTTGACACCTTTTGAAGCTCTTCATATATTTCACACCTTTTCAGTCTCTTCTTTTTCTTCAACACCACCTCATGCACCTCCTATTTTTCAGACCGTTTCATGATCATCTCATTTTTGACACCTTTTGAAGCTCTTCATATTTTTCACACCTTTTCAGGCTCCTCATTTTTTTCAACACCACTTCATTCTCTTCCTATTTTTCAGACCGTTTCATGCTCATCTCTTTTTTGACACCTTTTGAAGCTCTTCATATTTTTCATACCTTTTGAAGCTCTTCATATTTTTCACTCGTTTTCACGCTCTTCATGTTTTTCAACACCGCTTCATGCTCCTCCTATTTTTCAGACGGTTTCATGCTCCTCATATTTTTGACACCTTTTGAAGCTCTTCATATTTTTCAAACCTTTTCAGGCTCTTCATGTGTTTCAACACCACTTCATGCTCCTCAGCTTTTTCAGACCGTTTCATGCTCATTTCATTTTTGAAACATTTTGAAGCTCTTCATATTTTTCACACCTTTTGAATCTCTTCATATTTTTGACACCTTTTCAGGCTCTTCATGTTTTTGAACACCTCTGCATGCTCCTCCTATTTTTCAGGGCGTTTAATGCTCCTCATGTATTTCACACCTTTTGAAGCTCTTCATATTTTTCTCACCTTTTCAGGCTCTTCATGTTTTTGAACACCGCTTCATGCTCCTCATATTTTTCAGACCGTTTCATGCTCCTCATATATTTCAAACCTTTTGCACCTCTTCATATTTTTCACACCTTTTCAATGTCTTCATGTTTTTGAACACCATTTCATGCTGCTCCTATTTTTCACAACGTTTCATGCTCCTCATATTTTTGACACCTTTTGAAGCTCTTCATATTTTTCACACCTTTTCAGGCTCTTCATATTTTTGAACACCTCTTCCTCTTCCTCCTATTTTTCAGACCGTTTCTTGCTCCTCATGTATTTCACACCTTTGGAAGCCCTTCATATTTTTCACACCTTTTCAGGCTCTTGATGTTTTTCCACACCACTTCATGCTTCTCCTATTTTTCAACACGTTTCATGCTCCTCATGTATTTCACACCTTTTGAAGCTCTTCATATTTTTCACACCTTTTCAGGCTCTTCATGTTTTTCAACACCGCTTCATGCTCCTCCTATTTTTCAGACCGTTTCATGCACCTCATATTTTTCTCACCTTTTGAAGCTCTTCATATTTTTCACACCTTTTCAGGCTCCTCATGTTTTGCAACACCGCTTCATGGTCCTCCTATTTTTCAGACCGTTTCATACTCCTCATATTTTTGACAACTTTTGATGCTCTTCATATTTTTCACACCTTTTCAGGCTCTTCATTTTTTCAACACCGCTTCATGCTCCTCCTATTTTTCAGACCGTTTCATGCTCATCTCATTTTTAACACCTTTGGAAGCTTTTCATATTTTTCACAATTTTTCAGGCTCTTCATGTTTTGA
Source organism: Dama dama (assembly GCF_033118175.1). Taxonomy (NCBI): domain Eukaryota; kingdom Metazoa; phylum Chordata; class Mammalia; order Artiodactyla; family Cervidae; genus Dama; species Dama dama. The sequence goes on along the minus strand of NC_083714.1, from coordinate 236,919 downwards.
ACACCGCTTCATGCTCCTCCTATTTTTCAGACCGTATCATGCTCCTCATATTTTGACACCTTTTGAAGCTCTTCATATATTTCACACCTTTTCAGTCTCTTCTTTTTCTTCAACACCACCTCATGCACCTCCTATTTTTCAGACCGTTTCATGATCATCTCATTTTTGACACCTTTTGAAGCTCTTCATATTTTTCACACCTTTTCAGGCTCCTCATTTTTTTCAACACCACTTCATTCTCCTCCTATTTTTCAGACCGTTTCATGCTCATCTCATTTTTGACACCTTTTGAAGCTCTTCATATTTTTCACACATTTTGAAGCTCTTAATATTTTTCACACCTTTTCTGGCTCTTCATGTTTTTCAACAGCGGTTCATGGTACTCCTATTTTTTAGACCGTTTCATGCTCCTCATATTTTTGACAACTTTTGAAGCTGTTCATATTTTTCACACCTTTTCAGGCTCTTCATTTTTTTCAACACTGCTTCATGCTCCTCCTATTTTTCAGAACGTTTCATGCTCCTTATAATTTTGACACCTTTTGAAGCTCTTCATATTTTTCACACCTTTTCAGGCTGTTCATGTTTTTCAACACTGCTTCATGCTCTTCCTATTTTTCAGACCGTTTCTTGCACCTCATATATTTCACACCTTTAGAAGCTCTTCATATTTTTCACACATTTTCAGGCTCTTCATGTTTCTCAACACCGCTTCCTGCTCCTCCTCTTTTTCAGACCGTTTCATGCTCCTCATATTTTTGACACATTTTGAAGCTCTTCATGTTTCTCACAGCTTTTCAGGTTCTTCATGTTTTTCAACACTACTTCATGCTCCTCCTATTTTTCAGACGGTTTCATGCTCATCTCATTTTTGACACCTTTTGAAGCTCTTCATATTTTTCACATCTTTTGAAGCTCTTCATATTTTTCACACGTTTTCAGGCTCTTCATGTTGTTCAACACCCTTTCTTGCTCCTCCTATTTTTCAGACCATTTCATGCTCCTCATATTTTTGACACGTTTTGAAGCTCTTCATATTTTTCACACCTTTTCAGGCTCTTCATGTTTTTGAACACCGTTTCATAGTCCTCCTATTTTTCAGACCGTTTCATGCTCCTCATATTTTTGACACCTTTTGAAGCTCTTCATATTTTTCACTACTTTTCAGGGTCTTCCTGTTTTGAACACCGCTTCATGCTCCTCTTATTTTTCAGAACTTTTCATGCTCCTCATATTTTTGACACCTTTTGAAGCTCTTCATATTTTTCACACCTTTTCAGGCTCTTCATGTTTTTGAACACCATTTCATGCTCCTCCTATTTTACAGACCGTTTCATTCTCCTCATATTTTTGACACCTTTTGAAGCTCTTCATATATTTCACACCTTTTCAGGCTTTTCATTATTTTCAACACCACTTCATGCTCCTCTTATTTTTCAGACCGTTTCATGCTCATCTCATTTTGACACCTTTTGAAGCTCTTCATGTTTTTCACATCTTCTGAAGCTCTTCATATTTTTCACAAATTTTCAGGCTCTTTATGATTTTCAACACCGCTTCATGCTCCTCCTATTTTTCAGACCGTTTCATGCTCATCTCATTTTGACACCTTTTGAAGCTCTTCATATTTTTCACACCTTTTGAAGCTCTTCATATTTTGCATATTTTTGAAGTTCTTCATAATTTCACACGTTTTCAGACTCTTCATGTTTTTCAACACCACTTCATGCTCCTCCTATTCTTCAGACCGTTTCATGCTCCTCATATTTTTGACACCTTTTGAAGCTCTTCATATTTTTCACACCTTTTCAGGCTCTTCATGTTTTTGAACACCGCTTCATGCTCCTCCTATTTTTCAGACCGTTTCATGCTCCTCATATTTTTGACAACTTTTGAAGCTTTTCATATTTTTCACACCTTGTCAGGCTCTTGAATTTTTTCAACACCACTTCATGCTCCTCCTTTTTTGCAGACCGTTTCATGCTCCTCATATTTTTGACACCTTTTGAAGCTCTTCATATTTTGCACAGCTTTTCAGGCTCTTCATGTTTTTGAACACCGCTTCATGATCCTCCTATTTTTCTGACCTTTTCATGCTCCTCATATTTTTGACAACTTTTGAAGCTCTTCATATTTTTCACAACTTTTCAGGCTTTTCCTGTTTTTGAACACCGCTTCATGCTCCTCCTATTTTTCAAACCGTTTCATGCTCCTCATATTTTTGACACCTTTTGAAGCTCTTCATATTTTTCACACCTTTTCAGGCTCTTCATGTTTTTGAACACCGCTTCATGCTCCTCCTATTTTCAGACCGTTTCATTCTCCTCATATTTTTGACACCTTTTGAAGCCCTTCATATATTTCACACCTTTTCCGTCTCTTCTTTTTTTTCAACACCACTTCATGCTCCTCCTATTTTTCAGACCGTTTCATGCTCATCTCATTTTTGACACCTTTTGAAGCTCTTCATATTTTTCACACCTTTTCAAGCTCTTCATGTTTTTGAACACCGCTTCATGCTCCTCCTATTTTTCAGACTGCTTCATACTCCTCTCATTTTTGACACCTTTTGAAGCTCTTCATATTTTTGACACCTTTTGAAGCTCTTCATATTTCTCACACGTTTTCAGGCTCTTCATGATTTTCAACACCGATTCATGCTCCTCCTCTTTTTCAGACCGTTTCATGCTCCTCATATTTTTGATACCTTTTGAATCTCCTCATATTTTTACACCTTTTGAACCTCTTCATATATTTCACACTTTTTCAGGCTCTTCATGTTTTTCAACACGGCTTCATGCTCCTCCTATTTTTCAGACCGTTTCATGCTCCTCATATTTTTCACACCTTTTGAAGCTCTTCATATTTTTCACACCTTTTAAGCCTCTTCATGTTTTTTAACACCGCTTCATGCTCCACCTATTTTCAAGAAAGTTTCATACTCCTCATGTATTTCATACCTTTTGAAGCTCCTCATATTTTTCACACCTTTTCAGGCTCTTCATGTTTTTGAACACCACTTCATGCTCCTCAGCTTTTTCAGACCGTTTCATGCTCATTTCATTTTTGAAACATTTTGAAGCTCTTCATATTTTTCACACCTTTTGAATCTCTTCATATTTTTGACACCTTTTCAGGCTCTTCATGTTTTTGAACACCTCTGCATGCTCCTCCTATTTTTCAGGGCGTTTAATGCTCCTCATGTATTTCACACCTTCTGAAGCTCTTCATATTTTTCTCACCTTTTCAGGCTCTTCATGTTTTTGAACACCGCTTCATGCTCCTCATATTTTTCAGACCGTTTCATGCTCCTCATATATTTCAAACCTTTTGCACCTCTTCATATTTTTCACACCTTTTCAGGCTCTTCATATTTTTGAACACCTCTTCCTCTTCCTCCTATTTTTCAGACCGTTTCTTGCTCCTCATGTATTTCACACCTTTTGAAGCCCTTCTTATTTTTCACACCTTTTCAGGCTCTTGATGTTTTTCCACACCACTTCATGCTTCTCCTATTTTTCAACACGTTTCATGCTCCTCATGTATTTCACACCTTTTGAAGCTCTTCATATTTTTCACACCTTTTCAGGCTCTTCATGTTTTTCAACACCGCTTCATGCTCCTCCTATTTTTCAGACCGTTTCATGCACCTCATATTTTTCTCACCTTTTGAAGCTCTTCATATTTTTCACACCTTTTCAGGCTCCTCATGTTTTGCAACACCGCTTCATGGTCCTCCTATTTTTGAGACCGTTTCATACTCCTCATATTTTTGACAACTTTTGATGCTCTTCATATTTTTCACACCTTTTCAGGCTCTTCATTTTTTCAACACCGCTTCATGCTCCTCCTATTTTTCAGACCGTTTCATGCTCATCTCATTTTTGACACCTTTGGAAGCTTTTCATATTTTTCACAATTTTTCAGGCTCTTCATGTTTTTTAGCACCGCTTCATGCTCCTCCTATTTTCAAGACAGTTTCATACTCCTCATGTATTTCATACCTTTTGAAGCTCCTCATATTTTTCACACCTTTTCAGGCTCTTCATATTTTTGAAAACCGCTTCATGCTCCTCCTATTTTTAAGACCATTTCATGCTCCTCATATATTTCACACCTTTTGAAGTTCTTCATATTTTTCACACCTTTTCAGGCTCTGCATGTTTTTCAACACCGTTTCATGCTCCTCCTATTTTTCAGACCGTTTCATGCTCCTCATATTTTTGACACATTTTGAAGTTCTTGATATATTTCACACCTTCTCAGGCTCTTCATTTTTTGGAACACGACTTCTTGCTCCTCCTATTTTTCAGACCGTTTCATGCTCATCTCATTTTTGACACCTTTTGAAGCTCTTCATATATTTGACACCATTTGAAGCTCTTCATATTTTTCACAACTTTTCAGGCTCTGCATGTATTTGAACACCGTTTCATGCTACTCCTATATTTCAGACCGATTCTTGCTGCTCATATATTTGACACCTTTTGAAGCTCTTCATATTTTTCACCCTTTTCAGTCTCTTCATGTTTTTGAACACGGTTTCATGCTCCTCCTATTTTTCAGACCGTTTCATGCTCCTCATATTTTTGACACCTTTTGAAGTTCTTCATATTTTTCACATCTTTTCAGGCTCTTCATGTTTTTCAACACCGCTTCATGCTCCACCTATTTTTCAGACGGTTTCATGCTCATCTCTTTTTTGACACCTTTTGAAGCTCTTCATATTTTTCATACCTTTTGAAGCTCCTCATATTTTTCACTCGTTTTCACGCTCTTCATGTTTTTCAACACCGCTTCATGCTCCTCCTATTTTTCAGACGGTTTCATGCTCCTCATATTTTTGACACCTTTTGAAGCTCTTCATATTTTTCAAACCTTTTCAGGCTCTTCATGTTTTTGAACACTGCTTCATGCTCCTCGTATTTTTCAAACCATTTCATGATCCTCATGTATTTCACACCTTTGAACCTCTTCATATTTTTCACACCTTTTCAGGCTCTTCATGTGTTTCAACACCACTTCATGCTCCTCAGCTTTTTCAGACCGTTTCATGCTCATTTCATTTTTGAAACATTTTGAAGCTCTTCATATTTTTCACACCTTTTGAATCTCTTCATATTTTTGACACCTTTTCAGGCTCTTCATGTTTTTGAACACCTCTGCATGCTCCTCCTATTTTTCAGGGCGTTTAATGCTCCTCATGTATTTCACACCTTTTGAAGCTCTTCATATTTTTGACACCCTTTCAGGCTCTTCATGTTTTGCAACACCGCTTCATGCTGTTCCTATTTTTCAGACCGTTTCATGCTCCTCATATTTTTGAGACCTTTTGAAGCTCTTCATATCATTCACACCTTTTCAGGCTCTTCATGTTTTTCAATACCACTTCATGCTCCACCTATTTTTCAGACCGTTTCATGCTCATCTCATTTTTGACACCTTTTAAAGCTCTTCATATTTTTCACACCTTTTGAAGCTCTTCATATTCTTCATACGTTTTCATGCTCTTTATGTTTTTCAACACCGCTTCTTGCTCCTCCTATTTTTCAGACCGTTTCATGCTCATCTCATTTTTGACACCTTTTAAAGCTCTTCATATTTTTCACACCTTTTGAGGCTCTTCATATTTTTCACACCTTTTGAGGCTCTTCATATTTTTCATATTTTTGAAGCTCTTCATATTTTTCACACCTTTTCAGGCTCTTCATATTTTTGAACACCGCTTCATGCTCCTCCTATTTTTCAGAGAGTTTCATGCTCCTCATGTATTTCACACCTTATGAAGCTCTTCATATTTTTCACACCTTTTCAGGCTCTTCATGTTTTTCAACGCCGCTTCATGCTCCTCCTCTTTTTCAGACCGTTTCATGCACCTCCTATTTTTCTCACCTTTTGAAGCTCTTCATATTTTTCACACCTTTTCAGGCTCCTCATGTTTTGCAACACCGCTTCATGCTCCTCCTATTTTTCAGACCATTTCATGCTCATCTCATTTTTGACACCTTTTGAAGCTCTTCATATATTTCACATCTTTTGAAGCTCTTCATAATTTTCACATCTTTTCAGGATCTTCATGTTTTTCAACAACTTTTCATGATCCTCCTATTTTTTAGACCGATTCATGCTCCTCATATTTTTGACACCTTTAGAAGCTCTTCATATATTTCACACCTTTTCAGGCTGCTCATGTTTTTCAACACCACTTCATGCTCCTCGTATTTTTAAGACCGTTTCATGCTCCTCATATTTTTGACACCTTTAGAAGCTCTTCATATTTTTCACACATTTTCAGGCTCTTCATGTTTCTCAACACCGCTTCCTGCTCCTCCTCTTTTTCAGACCGTTTCATGCTCCTCATATATTTGACACATTTTGAAGCTCTTCATGTTTCTCACAGCTTTTCAGGTTCTTCATGTTTTTCAACACTACTTCATGCTCCTCCTATTTTTCAGACGGTTTCATGCTCATCTCATTTTTGACACCTTTTGAAGCTCTTCATATTTTTCACATCTTTTGAAGCTCTTCATATTTTTCACACGTTTTCAGGCTCTTCATGTTGTTCAACACCCTTTCTTGCTCCTCCTATTTTTCAGACCGTTTCATGCTCCTCATATTTTTGACATCTTTTGAAGCTCTTCATATATTTCACACCTTTTCAGGCTTTTCATTATTTTCAACACCACTTCATGCTCCTCTTATTTTTCAGACCGTTTCATGCTCATCTCATTTTGACACCTTTTGAAGCTCTTCATATTTTTCACATCTTTTGAAGCTCTTCATATTTTTCACACGTTTTCAGGCTCTTCATGTTGTTCAACACCCTTTCTTGCTCCTCCTATTTTTCAGAACTTTTCATGCTCCTCATATTTTTGACACGTTTTGAAGCTCTTCATATTTTTCACACCTTTTCAGGCTCTTCATGTTTTTGAACACCGTTTCATAGTCCTCCTATTTTTCAGACGGTTTCATGCTCATCTCATTTTTGACACCTTTTGAAGCTCTTCATATTTTTCACATCTTTTGAAGCTCTTCATATTTTTCACACGTTTTCAGGCTCTTCATGTTGTTCAACACCCTTTCTTGCTCCTCCTATTTTTCAGAACTTTTCATGCTCCTCATATTTGTGACATCTTTTGAAGCTCTTCATATATTTCACACCTTTTCAGGCTTTTCATTATTTTCAACACCACTTCATGCTCCTCTTATTTTTCAGACCGTTTCATGCTCATCTCATTTTGACACTTTTTGAAGCTCTTCATGTTTTTCACATATTCTGAAGCTCTTCATATTTTTCACAAATTTTCAGGCTCTTTATGATTTTCAACACCGCTTCATGCTCCTCCTATGTTTCAGACCGTTTCATGTTCATCTCATTTTGACACCTTTTGAAGCTCTTCATATTGTTCACACCTTTTGAAGCTCTTCATATTTTTCATATTTTTGAAGTTCTTCATAATTTCACACGATTTCAGACTCTTCATGTTTTTCAACACCGCTTCATGCTCCTCCTATTTTTCAAACCGTATCATTCTCCTCATATTTTTCACACCTTTTGAAGCTCTTCGTATTTTTCACACGTTTTCAGGCTCTTCATGTTTTTGAACACCACATCATGCTCCTTCTATTTTTCAGAGAGTTTCATGCTCCTCATATATTTCACACCTTTTGAAGCTCTTCATATTTTTCACACCTTTTCAGGCTCTTCATGTTTTTGAACACTTCTTCATGTTCCTCCTATTTTTCAGACCGTTTCATGCTCCTCATATTTTTGACACCTTTTGAAACTGTTCATACTTTTCACACCTTTTCAGGCTCTTCATGTTTTTCAACACCACTTCATGCTCCTTTTTTGCAGACCTTTTCATGCTATTCATATTTTTGACACCTTTTGAAACTCTTCATATTTTTCACACCTTTTCAGGCTCTTCATGTTTTTCAACACCGCTTCATGCTCCTCCGATTTTTCAGTCCGTTTCATGCTCCTCATGTATTTCACACCTTCTGAAGCTCTTCATATTTTTCACACCTTTTCAGGCTCTTCATGTTTTTCCACACCACTTCATGCTTCTCCTAATTTTCAGCTCTTTCATGCTCCTCATGTATTTCACACCTTTTGAAGCTTTTCATATTTTTCACACCTTTTCAGGCTCTTCATGTTTTTCAACACCGTTTCATGCTCCTCCTCTTTTTCAGACCGTTTCATGCTCCTCATATTTTTGACACCTTTTGAAGCTCTTCATATTTCTCACACCTTTTCAGGCTCTTCATGTTTTTCAACACCGCTTCATGCTCCTCCTATTTTTCAGACCGTTTCATGCTCCTCATATTTTTGACACCTTTTGAAGCTCTTCATATTTTTCACACCTTTTCAGGCTCTTCATATTTTTGAACACCGCTTCATGCTCCTCCTATTTTTTAGACCGTTTCATGCTCCTCATATTTTTCACACCTTTTGAAGCTCTTCATATTTTCACACGTTTTCAGACTCTTCATGTTTTTCAACACCGCTTCATGATCCTGCTATTTTCAGACCGTTTCATGCTCCTCATATATTTCACACCTTTTGAAGCTCTTCATATTTTTCACACCTTTTGAGGCTCTTCATATTTTTCATATTTTTGAAGCTCTTCATATTTTTCACACCTTTTCAGGCTCTTCATATTTTTGAACACCGCTTCATGCTCCTCCTATTTTTCAGAGTGTTTCATGCTCCTCATTTATTTCACACCTTCTGAAGCTCTTCATATTTTTCACACCTTTTCAGGCTCTTCATGTTTTTCCACACCACTTCATGCTTCTCCTAATTTTCAGCTCTTTCATGCTCCTCATGTATTTCACACCTTTGAAACTTTTCATATTTTTCACACCTTTTCAGGCTCTTCATGTTTTTCAACGCCGCTTCATGCTCCTCCTCTTTTTCAGCCCGTTTCATGCTCCTCATATTTTTGACACCTTTTGAAGCTCTTCATATTTTTCACACCTTTTCGGGCTCTTCATGTTTTGAACACCGCTTCATACTCCTCCTATATTTCAGACAGTTTCATGCTCATCTCATTTTTGACACCTTTTGAAGCTTTTCATATTTTTCACAACTTTTCAGGCTCTTCATGTTTTTGAACACCTCTTCATGCTAATCCTATTTTTCAAGCCATAACATGCTCCTCATATTTTTCAAACCTTTTGAAGCTCTTCATATTTTTTACACCTTTTCAGGCTCTTCATGTTTTTGAACACCACTTCATGCTCCTTATATTTTTCAGAGAGTTTCATGCTCCTCATGTATTTCACACCTTCAGAAGCTCTTCATATTTATCACACCTTTTCAGGCTCTTCATGTTTTTCCACACCACTTCATGCTTCTCCAAATTTTCAGCTCTTTCATGCTCCTCATGTATTTCACACCTTTTGAAGCTTTTCATATTTTTCACACGTTTTCAGGCTCTTCATGTTTTTCAACACCGCTTCATGCTCCTCCTCTTTTTCAGACCGTTTCATGCTCCTCATATTTTTGACACCTTTTGAAGCTCTTCATATTTCTCACACCTTTTCAGGCTCTTCCTGTTTTTCAACACCGCTTCATGCTCCTCCTATTTTTCAGACCGTTTCATGCTCCTCATATTTTTGACACCTTTTGAAGCTCTTCATATTTTTCACACCTTTTCAGGCTCTTCATATTTTTGAACACCGCTTCATGCTCCTCCTTTTTTTTAGACCGTTTCATGCTGCTCATATTTTTCACACCTTATGAAGCTCTTCATATTTTTCACACGATTTCAGGCTCTTCATGTTTTTGAACACCATTTCATGCTCCTCCTATTTTGCAGACCGTTTCTTGCTCCTCATATTTTTGACACCTTCTGAAGCTCTTCATATATTTCACACCTTTTGAAGCTCTTCATATTTTTCATATTTTTGAAGCTCTTCATATTTTCACACGTTTTCAGACTCTTCATGTTTTTCAACACCGCTACATTATCCAGCTATTTTTCAGACCGTTTCATGCTCCTCATAAATTTCACACCTTTTGAAGCTCTTCATATTTTTCACACCTTTTGAAGCTCTTCATATTTTTCATATTTTTGAAGCTCTTCATATTGTTCACACCTTTTCAGGCTCTTCATATTTTTGAACACCGCTTCATGTTCCTCCTATTTTTCAGAGAGTTTCATGCTCCTCATGTATTTCACACCTTTTGAAGCTCTTCATATTTTTCACACCTTTTCAGGCTCTTCATGTTTTTCCACACCACTTCATGCTTCTCCTAATTTTCAGCTCTTTCATGCTCCTCATGTATTTCACACCTTTTGAATCTTTTCATATTTTTCACACCTTTTCAGGCTCTTCATGTTTTTCAACACCGCTTCATGCTCCTCCTCTTTTTCAGACCGTTTCATGCTCCTCATATATTTGACACCTTTTGAAGCTCTTCATATTTTTCACACCTTTTCGGGCTCTTCATGTTTTGAACACCGCTTCATACTCCTCCTATATTTCAGACAGTTTCATGCTCATCTCATTTTTGACACCTTTTGAAGCTTTTCATAGTTTTCACAACTTTTCAGGCTCTTCATGTTTTTGAACACCTCTTCATGCTAATCCTATTTTTCAAACCATAACATGCTCCTCATATTTTTCACACCTTTTGAAGCTCTTCATATTTTTCACACCTTTTCAGGCTCTTCATGTTTTTCCACACCACTTCATGCTTCTCCTAATTTTCAGCTCTTTCATGCTCCTCATGTATTTCACACCTTTTGAAGCTTTTCATATTTCTCACACCTTTTCAGGCTCTTCATGTTTTTCAACACCGCTTTATGCTCCTTCTATTTTTCAGATCGTTTCATGCTCCTCATATTTTTGACACCTTTTGAAGCTCTTCATATTTCTCACACCTTTTCAGGCTCTTCATGTTTTTGAACACCGCTTCATGCTCCTCCTATTTTTCAAACCGTTTCATGCTCCTCATATTTTTCCCACCTTTTGTAGCTTTTCATATTTTTAACACCTTTTCAGGCTCTTCACGTTTATCAACACCACTTCATGCTCCTCCTTTTTGCAGACCGTTTCATGCTCCTCATATTTTTGACACCTATTGATGCTCTTAATATATTTCACACCTTTTCAGGCTCTTCATTTCTTCCACACCACTTCATGCTCCTCATATTTTTCAGGCAGTATCATGCTCCTCATATTTTTCACATCTTTTGAAGCTCTTCATATTTTTCACACCTTTTTAGGCTCTTCATATTTTTCAACACCATTTCATGCCGCTTCTATTTTTCAGACCGTTTCATGCTCCTCATATTTTTCACAACTTTTGAAGCTCTTCATATTTTTCACACCTTTTCAGGCTCTTCATGTTTTTCCACACCACTTAATGCTTCTCCTAAATTTCAGACCGTTTCATGTTCCTCATGTATTGCACACCTTTTGAAGCTCTTCATATTTTTCACACCTTTTCATGCTCTTCATGTTTTTGATCACCGTTTCATGCTCCTCCTTTTTTTTCAGACCGTTTCATGCTCCTCATATTTTTCACACCTTTTTAAGCTCTTCATGTTTTTCACACCTTTTCAGCCTCTTCATGTTTTTGAACACCCCTTCTTGCACCTTTTATTTTTCAGAGAGTTTCATGCTTCTCATGTATTTCACACCTTTTGAAGCTCTTCATATTTTTCACACCTTTACAGGCTCTTCATGTTTTTGAACACCGTTTCATGCTCCTCCTATTTTTCAGACCGTTTCATGCTCCCCATATTTTTGAGACCTTTTGAAGCCCTCATATATTTCACACCTTTTCAGGCTCTTCATTTTTTTCAACACCACGTCATGCTCCTCCTATTTTTCAGACCCCTTTATGCTCTTCTCATTTTTGACACCTTTTGAAGCTCTTCATATTTTTCACACCTTTTGAAGCTCTTCATATTTTTCACACCTTTTCATGCTCTTCATGTTTTTGATCACCGCTTCATGCTCCTCCTATTTTCAGACCGTTTCATGCTCCTCATATTTTTCACATATTTTGAAGCTCCTCCTATTTTTCACAACCTTTCACGCTCTTCATGTTTTTCAACACGGCTTCATGATCCTCCTATTTTTCTGACAGTTTCATGCTCCTCCTATTTTTCAGCACGTTTCATACTCCTCCAAATTTTCAGACCGTTTCATGCTCCTCATATTTGTCACACCTTTCGAAGCTCTTCATATTTTTCACACCTTTTCTGGATCTTCATGTTTTTGAGCACAGCTTCATGCTCCTCCGATTTTTCAGACCGTTTCATGCTCCTCATATATTTCACACCTTTTGAAGCTCTTCATATTTTTCACAGCTTTTCAGGATCTTCATGTTTTTCAACACCATTTCATGCTGCTCCTATTTTTCAGACCGTTTCATGCTCCTCATATTTTTGACACCTTTTGAAGTTCTTCATATTTTTCAAAACTTTTCAGGCTCTCCATGTTTTTGAACACCGCTTCATGCTCCTACTATTTTGGAGACCGTTTCATGCTCCTCATTTATTTCACACCTTTTGAAGCTCTTCATATTTTTCAAGCCTTTTCAGGCTCTTCATGTTTTTGAACACCGCTTCATGCTCCTCCTATTTTTCAGACCGTTTCATGCTCCTCATTTATTTCACACCTTTTGAAGCTCTTCATATTTTTCAAGCCTTTTCAGGCTCTTCATGTTTTTGAACACCGCTTCATGCTCCTCCTATTTTTCAAACCTTTTCATGATCCTCATGTATTTCAAACCTTTAAAACTCTTCATATTTTTCACATCTTTTCTTGCTCTTCATGTTTTTCAACAACATTTCATGCTCCTCCTATTTTTCAGACCTTTTCATGCTCCTCATATTTTTCACACCTTTTCATGCTCTTCTTGTTTTTCAACACAGTTTCATGGTCCTCATATGTTTGACACCTTTTGAATCTCTTCATATTTTTCACACCTTTTCAGGCTCTTCATGATTTTCAACACTGCTTCATGCTCCTCATATTTTTGAGACCGTTTCATGCTCCTAATATTGTTCACACCTTTTCAAGATCTTCATGTTATTCAACACCGCTTCATGCTCTTCCTATTTTTCAGGCCGTTTCATGCTCCTCATATTTTTGATACTTTTGAAGCTCTTAATATTTTTCACACCTTTTCAAGCTCTTCATGTTTTGAACACCATTTCATGCTCCTCCTATTTTTCAGACCGTTTCATGCTCCTCATATTTTTGACAACTTTTGAAGCTCCTCATATTTTTCACACCTTTTCAGGCTCTTCATGTTTTTCAACACACTTTCATGCTCCTCATATGTTTGACACCTTTTGAATCTCTTCATATTATTCACACTTTTTCACGCTCTTCATGATTTTCAACACCGCTTCATGCTCCCCATATTTTTGAGACCGTTTTATGCTACTCATATTTTGACACCTTTTGAAGCTCTTCATGTATTTCACACCTTTTCAGGCTCTACATGTTTTTCAACACCGCTTCATGCTCGTCATATTTTGAGACCGTTTTATGCTACTCATATTTGACAACTTTTGAAGCTCTTCATATATTTCACACCTTTTAAGGCTCTTCATGTTTCTGAACACCGCTTCATGCTCCTCCTATATTTCACACTTTTTGAAGCTCTTCATATATTTCACACCTTTTCAAGCTCTTCATGTTTCTGAACACCGCTTCATGCTCCTCTTATTTTTGACACCTTTTGAAGCTCTTCATATATTTCACACCTTTTCAGGCTCTTCATGTTTTTGAACACCGCTTCATGCTCCTCCTATATTTCACACCTTTTGAAGCTCTTCATATATTTCACACCTTTTCAGACTCTTCATGTTTTTCAACATCGCTTCATACTCCTCCTATTTTTTTGACCGTTTCATGCTCCTCATATATTTGACACCTTTTGAAGCTCTTCATATTTTTCACACCTTTTGAAGCTCTTCATATTTTTCACACCTTTTGAAGCTCTTCATATTTTACACATATTTTCACCCTCTTCATGTTTTTCAACACCTTTTCATGCTCCTCCTATTTTTCGGACTGTTTCATTCTCTTCATATTTTTGACACTTTTTGAAGCTCTTCATATTTTTCACACCTTTTCAGGCTCTTCATCTTTTTCAACACCGTTTCATGCTCCTCATATTTTTCAGACTGTTTCATTCTCCTCATATTTATGTCAACTTTTGAAACTCTTCATTTTCTTCACACTTTTTCATGCTCTTCATGTTTTTGAACACTGCTTCATGCTCCTCCTATGTTTCAGACCGTTTCATGCTCCTCATATTTTTGAAACCTTTTGAAGTTCGTCATATATTTCACACCTTTTCAGGCTCTTCATGTTTTTAAACACCTCTTCATTCTTCTCCTGTTTTTCAGACCATTTCATGCTCCTCATATTTTTCACACTTTTTGAAGCTCTTCATATTTTTCACACTTTTTGAAGCTCTTCATACTTTTCACACCTGTCAGGCTCTTCATGTTTTTGAACACCGCTTCCTGCTCCACCTATTTTTCAGATCGCTTATGCTCCTCATATTTTTCACACTTTTTGAAGCTCTTCATATTTTTCACACTTTTTCAGGCTCTTCATGTTTTTGAACACCGCTTCATGCTCCTCCTATTTTTCAGACCGTTTCATGCTCCTCATGTATTTCACACCTTTTGAACCTCTTCGTATTTCGCACACCTTTTCAGGCTCTTCATGTTTTTCACAACCACTTCATGCTCTTCCTATTTTTCAGACCGTTTCATGCTCCTCATATTTTTGATACCTTTGAAGCTCTTCATATTTTTCACACCTTTTCAGGCTCTTCATGTTTTGAACACCATTTCATGCTCCTCCTATTTTTCCGACCGTTTCATGCTCCTCATCTTTTACACACCTGTTGAAGCTCTTCATATTTTTCACACCATTTCAGGCTCTTCATGTTTTTCAACACCGCTTCATGCTCCTCCTATTTTTTCAGACCGTTTAATGCTCTTCCTATTTTTGACACGTTTTGAGGCTCTTCATATTTTTCTCACCTTTTCAGGCTCTTCATGTTTTCGAACACCGCTTCATGCTCCTCCTATTTTTGAGACCGTTTTATGCTCCACATGTATTTCACAGCTTTTGAATCTCTTCAGAATTTTCCCACCTTTCAGGCTCTTCATGTTTTTGAACACCGTTTCATGGTCTTCCTATTTTTCAGACCGTTTCATGCTCCTCATATTTGTGACACCTTTAGAAACTCTTCATATTTTTCACACCTTTTCAGGTTCTTCATGTTTTTGAACACCGTTTCATGCTCCTCCTATTTTTCAGACCATTTCATGCTCCTCATATTTTTGACACATTTTGAATCTCTTCATATTTTTCACACCTTTTCAGGCTCTTCATGTTTTTGAACACCGCTTCATGCTTCTCCTATTTTTCAGACCGTTTCATGCTATTCATGTATTTAATACCTTTTGAAGCTCTTCATATTTTTCACACCTTTTCAGGCTCTTCATGTTTTTGAACACCTTTTCATGCTCCTCGTATTTTTCTGACCGTTTCCTGCTCCTCATATTTTTGACCCTTTTTGAACCTCCTCATATTTTTCGCACCTTTTGAACCTCTTCATATATTTCACATCATTTCAGGCTCTTCATGTTTTTCAACACCACTTCATGCTCCTCCTATTTTTCAGACCGTTTCATGCTCCTCATAATTTTGACACGTTTTGAAGCTCTTCAAATTTTTCACACCTTTTCAGGCTCTTCATCTTTTTCAACACCACTTCATGCTCCTCCTCTTTTCCAGAGCGTTTCATTGTCCTCATATTTTTGACACCTTTAGAAGCTCTTTATATTTTTCACAACTTTTCAGGCTCTTCATGTTTTTCACAACCGCTTCATGCTCCTCCTATTTTTCAGACAGTTTCATTCCTCTCATGTATTTCACACCTTTTGAAGCTCTTCATATTTTTCACACCTTTTCAGGCTCTTCATGTTTTTGAACACCACTTCATGCTCCTCCTATTTTACACACAGTTTCATGCTCCAAATGTATTTCACACCTTTTGAAGCTCTTCTTATTTTTCACACATTTTGAGGCTCTTCATTTGTTTGAACACCGTTTCATGCTGCTCCTAATTTTCAGACCGTTTCATTCTCATCTCATTTTGACAGCTTTTGAAGCTCTTCATATTTTCACGCCTTTTGAAGCTCTTCATATATTTCACACCTTTTCAGGCTCTTCTTTTTTTTCAACACCACTTCATGCTCCTCCTAATTTTCAGACCGTTTCATGATCATCTTATTTTGACAGCTTTTGAAGCTCTTCATATTTTCACACCTTTTGAAGCTCTACATATTATTCACATCTTTTCAGGCTCTTCATGATTTTCAACACCGCTTCATGCTCATCCTATTTTTCAGACTGTTTCATGCTCATCTCATTTTTGACACCTTTGGAAACTCTTCATATTTTTTCACACGTTTTCAGGCTCTTCAAGTTTTTCAACAACATTTCATGCTCCTCCTATTTTTCAGACTGTTTCATGGTCGTAATGTATTTCACACCTTTTGAAGCTCTTTATATTTTTCACACCTTGTCAGGCTCTTCATGTTTCTGAACAGTGCTTCATGCTCCTCCGATTTTTCAGACCGTATCATGCTCCTCATATTTTTGAAACATTTTGAAGCTCTTCATATATTTCACACCTTTTCAGGCTCTTCATGTTTTTGAACACCACTTCATGCTTCTCATATTTTTCAGACTGTTTCATGGTCCTCATGTATTTCACACATTTTGAAACTCTTTATATTTTTCACACCTTTTCAGGCTCTTCATATATTTGAACACTGCTTCATGCTCCTCCTATTTTTCAGAGAGTTTCATGCTCCTCATGTATTTCACAACTTTTGAAGCTCTTCATGTTTTTCACACCTTTTCAGGCTGTTCATGTTTTTTAACAGCGCTTCATGATTCTCCTATTTTTCAGACCGTTTCATGCTCTTCATATTTTTGACACATTTTGAAGCTCTTCATATTTTTCACAGCTTTTCAGGCTCTTCATGTTTTTCCACACCACTTCATGCTTCTCCTAATTTTCAGACCGTTTCATGCTCCTCATGTATTTCACACCTTTTGAAGCTCTTCATATTTTTCACACCTTTTCAGGCTCTTCATGTTTTCCACACCACTTCATGCTTCTCTTATTTTTCAGCCCGTTTCATGCTCCTCATATATTTCACACCTTTTGAAGCTCTTCATATTTTTCAAACCTTTTCAGGCTCTTCATGTTTTTGATCACCGTTTCATGCTCCTCCTATTTTTCAGACGGTTTCATGCTCCTCATATTTTTGACACTCTTTGAAGATCTTCATATTTTTCACACCTTTTCAGGCTCTTCATTTTTTTCAACACCACTTCATGCTCCTCCTATTTTTCAGACCGTTTCATGCTCCTCATATATTTGACACATTTAGAAGCTCTTCATATTTGCACACCTTTTCAGGCTCTTCATATTTTTCATCACCGCTTCATGCTCCTCCTATTTTTCAGACGGTTTCATGTTGATCTCATTTTTGACACCTTTTGAAGCTCTTCATATTTTTCACACCTTTTGAAACTCTTCATATTTTTCACAGCTTTTCAGGCCCTTCATGATTTTCATCACCACTTCATGCTCCTCCTATTTTTAAGACCGTTTCATACTCCTCATATTTTTGACACCTTTAGAAGATCTTCATATTTTTCACACCTTATCAGGCTCTTCATGTTTTTCAACAACGCTTCATGCTCCTCCTATTTTTCAGACCGTTTCATGCTCCTCATATTTTTGACACCTTTTGAAGCTCTTCATATTTTTCACACCTTTTCAGGCTCTTCATATTTTTCAACACCGCATCATGCTCTTCCTATTTTTCAGACCGTTTCATGCACCTCATATTTTTCACACCTTTTAAAGCTCTTCATATTTTTCACACCTTTTCAGGCTCCTTATGTTTTTCAACACCGATTCATTCTCCTCCTATTTTTCAGACCGTTTCATGCTCCTCATATTCTTGACAAGTTTTAAAGCTCTTCATATTTTTCACACCTTTTCAGGCTCTTCATGATTTTGAACACCGCTTCATGCTCCTCCTATTTTTCAGACCGTTTCATGCTCCTCATATTTTTCACACCTTTTGAAGCTCTTCATATTTTTCACACCTATTCAGGCTCTTCATATTTTGAACACCGCTTCATGCTCCTCCTATTTTTCAGACCGTTAAATGCTCCTCATGTATTTGACACCTTTTGAAGCTCCTCATATTTTTCACACGTTTTCAGGCTGTGCATGTTTTTGAACACCGCTTCATGCTCCTCCTATTTTTCAGACCGTTTCATGCTCGTCATATTTTTGACACCTTTTGAAGCTCTTCATATTTTTCACACCTTTTCAGGCTCTTCAGGTTTTTCAACACTGCTTCATGCTCCACCTATTTTTCAGACCGTTTCATCCTCCTCATATTTTTGACACCTTTTGAAGCTCTTCATATTTTTCACACCTTTTCAGGCTCTTCAGGTTTTTCAACACCGCTTCATGCTCCTCCTTTTTTGCAGACCGTTTCATGCTCCACATATTTTTGACACCTTTTGAATTTCTTCATATTTTTCACACCTTTTCAGGCTCTTAATGTTTTTGAACACCACTTCATGCTCCTCGTATTTTTCAGAGAGTTTCATGCTCCACATGTATTTCACACCTTATGAAGCTCTTCATATTTTTCACACCTTTTCAGGCTCTTCATGTTTTTGAACACCGCTTCATGATTCTCCTATTTTTCAGACCCTTTCATTCTCTTCATATTTTTGACACATTTTGAAGCTCTTCATATTTTTCACACCTTTTCAGGCTCTTCATGTTTTTCCACACCACTTCATGCTTCGCCTAATTTTCAGACCGTTTCATGCTCCTCTTGTATTTCACACATTTTGAAGCTCTTCATATTTTTCACACCTTTTTAGGCTCTTCATGTTTTTGACGACCGCTTCATGCTCCTCCTATTTTTCAGACCATTTGATGCTCCTCATATTTTTTGACACCTTTTGAAGCTCTTCATATTTTTCACACCTTTTAGGCTCTTCATGTTTTTCAACACCGTTTCATGATCTTCCTATTTTTCAGACCGTTACATTCTCATCTCATTTTTGACACCTTTTGAAGCTCTTCATATTTTTCACACCTTTTCAGGATGTTCATGTTTTTCCAGACAACTTCATGCTTCTCCTATTTTTCAGACCGTTTCATGCTCCTCATGTATTTCACACCGTTGAAGCTCTTCATATTTGTCACACCTTTTCAGGCTCTTCATGTTTTTGATCACCGTTTCATGCTCCTCCTATTTTTCAGACCGTTTCATGCTCCTCATATTTTTCACACCTTTTGAAGCTCTTCATATCTTTCACAACTTTTCAGGGTCTTCATGTTTTTGAACACCACTTCATGATCCTCCTATTTTTCAGACCATTTCATGCTCTTCATAATTTTGACCCATTTTGAAGCTCTTCATATATTTCACACCTTTTCAGGCTCTTCATGTTTTTCAAAACCACTTCATGCTCCTCCTAATTTTCAGACCGTTTCATGTTCTTCTCATTTATGATACATTTTGAAGCTCTTCATATTTTTCACACCTTTTCAGGCTCTTCATGTTTTTGAACACAGCTTCATGCTCCTCCAATTTTTCAGACCGTTTCATGTTTCTCATATTTTTCACAACTTTTGAAGCTCTTCATATTTTTCACACCTTTTCAGGCTCTTCATGTTTTTCCACACCACTTAATGCTTCTCCTAAATTTCAGACCGTTTCATGTTCCTCATGTATTGCACACCTTTTGAAGCTCTTCATATTTTTCACACCTTTTCATGCTCTTCATGTTTTTGATCACCGTTTCATGCTCCTCCTTTTTTTTCAGACCGTTTCATGCTCCTCATATTTTTCACACCTTTTTAAGCTCTTCATGTTTTTCACACCTTTTCAGCCTCTTCATGTTTTTGAACACCCCTTCTTGCTCCTTTTATTTTTCAGAGAGTTTCATGCTTCTCATGTATTTCACACCTTTTGAAGCTCTTCATATTTTTCACACCTTTACAGGCTCTTCATGTTTTTGAACACCGTTTCATGCTCCTCCTATTTTTCAGACCGTTTCATGCTCCCCATATTTTTGAGACCTTTTGAAGCCCTCATATATTTCACACCTTTTCAGGCTCTTCATTTTTTTCAACACCACGTCATGCTCCTCCTATTTTTCAGACCCCTTTATGCTCTTCTCATTTTTGACACCTTTTGAAGCTCTTCATATTTTTCACACCTTTTGAAGCTCTTCATATTTTTCACACCTTTTCATGCTCTTCATGTTTTTGATCACCGCTTCATGCTCCTCCTATTTTCAGACCGTTTCATGCTCCTCATATTTTTCACATATTTTGAAGCTCCTCCTATTTTTCACAACCTTTCATGCTCTTCATGTTTTTCAACACGGCTTCATGATCCTCCTATTTTTCTGACAGTTTCATGCTCCTCCTATTTTTCAGCACGTTTCATACTCCTCCAAATTTTCAGACCGTTTCATGCTCCTCATATTTGTCACACCTTTCGAAGCTCTTCATATTTTTCACACCTTTTCTGGATCTTCATGTTTTTGAGCACAGCTTCATGCTCCTCCGATTTTTCAGACCGTTTCATGCTCCTCATATATTTCACACCTTTTGAAGCTCTTCATATTTTTCACAGCTTTTCAGGATCTTCATGTTTTTCAACACCATTTCATGCTGCTCCTATTTTTCAGACCGTTTCATGCTCCTCATATTTTTGACACCTTTTGAAGTTCTTCATATTTTTCAAAACTTTTCAGGCTCTCCATGTTTTTGAACACCGCTTCATGCTCCTACTATTTTGGAGACCGTTTCATGCTCCTCATTTATTTCACACCTTTTGAAGCTCTTCATATTTTTCAAGCCTTTTCAGGCTCTTCATGTTTTTGAACACCGCTTCATGCTCCTCCTATTTTTCAGACCGTTTCATGCTCCTCATTTATTTCACACCTTTTGAAGCTCTTCATATTTTTCAAGCCTTTTCAGGCTCTTCATGTTTTTGAACACCGCTTCATGCTCCTCCTATTTTTCAAACCTTTTCATGATCCTCATGTATTTCAAACCTTTAAAACTCTTCATATTTTTCACATCTTTTCTTGCTCTTCATGTTTTTCAACAACATTTCATGCTCCTCCTATTTTTCAGACCTTTTCATGCTCCTCATATTTTTCACACCTTTTCATGCTCTTCTTGTTTTTCAACACAGTTTCATGGTCCTCATATGTTTGACACCTTTTGAATCTCTTCATATTTTTCACACCTTTTCAGGCTCTTCATGATTTTCAACACTGCTTCATGCTCCTCATATTTTTGAGACCGTTTCATGCTCCTAATATTGTTCACACCTTTTCAAGATCTTCATGTTATTCAACACCGCTTCATGCTCTTCCTATTTTTCAGGCCGTTTCATGCTCCTCATATTTTTGATACTTTTGAAGCTCTTAATATTTTTCACACCTTTTCAAGCTCTTCATGTTTTGAACACCATTTCATGCTCCTCCTATTTTTCAGACCGTTTCATGCTCCTCATATTTTTGACAACTTTTGAAGCTCCTCATATTTTTCACACCTTTTCAGGCTCTTCATGTTTTTCAACACACTTTCATGCTCCTCATATGTTTGACACCTTTTGAATCTCTTCATATTATTCACACTTTTTCACGCTCTTCATGATTTTCAACACCGCTTCATGCTCCCCATATTTTTGAGACCGTTTTATGCTACTCATATTTTGACACCTTTTGAAGCTCTTCATGTATTTCACACCTTTTCAGGCTCTACATGTTTTTCAACACCGCTTCATGCTCGTCATATTTTGAGACCGTTTTATGCTACTCATATTTGACAACTTTTGAAGCTCTTCATATATTTCACACCTTTTAAGGCTCTTCATGTTTCTGAACACCGCTTCATGCTCCTCCTATATTTCACACTTTTTGAAGCTCTTCATATATTTCACACCTTTTCAAGCTCTTCATGTTTCTGAACACCGCTTCATGCTCCTCTTATTTTTGACACCTTTTGAAGCTCTTCATATATTTCACACCTTTTCAGGCTCTTCATGTTTTTGAACACCGCTTCATGCTCCTCCTATATTTCACACCTTTTGAAGCTCTTCATATATTTCACACCTTTTCAGACTCTTCATGTTTTTCAACATCGCTTCATACTCCTCCTATTTTTTTGACCGTTTCATGCTCCTCATATATTTGACACCTTTTGAAGCTCTTCATATTTTTCACACCTTTTGAAGCTCTTCATATTTTTCACACCTTTTGAAGCTCTTCATATTTTACACATATTTTCACCCTCTTCATGTTTTTCAACACCTTTTCATGCTCCTCCTATTTTTCGGACTGTTTCATTCTCTTCATATTTTTGACACTTTTTGAAGCTCTTCATATTTTTCACACCTTTTCAGGCTCTTCATCTTTTTCAACACCGTTTCATGCTCCTCATATTTTTCAGACTGTTTCATTCTCCTCATATTTATGTCAACTTTTGAAACTCTTCATTTTCTTCACACTTTTTCATGCTCTTCATGTTTTTGAACACTGCTTCATGCTCCTCCTATGTTTCAGACCGTTTCATGCTCCTCATATTTTTGAAACCTTTTGAAGTTCGTCATATATTTCACACCTTTTCAGGCTCTTCATGTTTTTAAACACCTCTTCATTCTTCTCCTGTTTTTCAGACCATTTCATGCTCCTCATATTTTTCACACTTTTTGAAGCTCTTCATATTTTTCACACTTTTTGAAGCTCTTCATACTTTTCACACCTGTCAGGCTCTTCATGTTTTTGAACACCGCTTCCTGCTCCACCTATTTTTCAGATCGCTTATGCTCCTCATATTTTTCACACTTTTTGAAGCTCTTCATATTTTTCACACTTTTTCAGGCTCTTCATGTTTTTGAACACCGCTTCATGCTCCTCCTATTTTTCAGACCGTTTCATGCTCCTCATGTATTTCACACCTTTTGAACCTCTTCGTATTTCGCACACCTTTTCAGGCTCTTCATGTTTTTCACAACCACTTCATGCTCTTCCTATTTTTCAGACCGTTTCATGCTCCTCATATTTTTGATACCTTTGAAGCTCTTCATATTTTTCACACCTTTTCAGGCTCTTCATGTTTTGAACACCATTTCATGCTCCTCCTATTTTTCCGACCGTTTCATGCTCCTCATCTTTTACACACCTGTTGAAGCTCTTCATATTTTTCACACCATTTCAGGCTCTTCATGTTTTTCAACACCGCTTCATGCTCCTCCTATTTTTTCAGACCGTTTAATGCTCTTCCTATTTTTGACACGTTTTGAGGCTCTTCATATTTTTCTCACCTTTTCAGGCTCTTCATGTTTTCGAACACCGCTTCATGCTCCTCCTATTTTTGAGACCGTTTTATGCTCCACATGTATTTCACAGCTTTTGAATCTCTTCAGAATTTTCCCACCTTTCAGGCTCTTCATGTTTTTGAACACCGTTTCATGGTCTTCCTATTTTTCAGACCGTTTCATGCTCCTCATATTTGTGACACCTTTAGAAACTCTTCATATTTTTCACACCTTTTCAGGTTCTTCATGTTTTTGAACACCGTTTCATGCTCCTCCTATTTTTCAGACCATTTCATGCTCCTCATATTTTTGACACATTTTGAATCTCTTCATATTTTTCACACCTTTTCAGGCTCTTCATGTTTTTGAACACCGCTTCATGCTTCTCCTATTTTTCAGACCGTTTCATGCTATTCATGTATTTAATACCTTTTGAAGCTCTTCATATTTTTCACACCTTTTCAGGCTCTTCATGTTTTTGAACACCTTTTCATGCTCCTCGTATTTTTCTGACCGTTTCCTGCTCCTCATATTTTTGACCCTTTTTGAACCTCCTCATATTTTTCGCACCTTTTGAACCTCTTCATATATTTCACATCATTTCAGGCTCTTCATGTTTTTCAACACCACTTCATGCTCCTCCTATTTTTCAGACCGTTTCATGCTCCTCATAATTTTGACACGTTTTGAAGCTCTTCAAATTTTTCACACCTTTTCAGGCTCTTCATCTTTTTCAACACCACTTCATGCTCCTCCTCTTTTCCAGAGCGTTTCATTGTCCTCATATTTTTGACACCTTTAGAAGCTCTTTATATTTTTCACAACTTTTCAGGCTCTTCATGTTTTTCACAACCGCTTCATGCTCCTCCTATTTTTCAGACAGTTTCATTCCTCTCATGTATTTCACACCTTTTGAAGCTCTTCATATTTTTCACACCTTTTCAGGCTCTTCATGTTTTTGAACACCACTTCATGCTCCTCCTATTTTACACACAGTTTCATGCTCCAAATGTATTTCACACCTTTTGAAGCTCTTCTTATTTTTCACACATTTTGAGGCTCTTCATTTGTTTGAACACCGTTTCATGCTGCTCCTAATTTTCAGACCGTTTCATTCTCATCTCATTTTGACAGCTTTTGAAGCTCTTCATATTTTCACACCTTTTGAAGCTCTACATATTATTCACATCTTTTCAGGCTCTTCATGATTTTCAACACCGCTTCATGCTCATCCTATTTTTCAGACTGTTTCATGCTCATCTCATTTTTGACACCTTTGGAAACTCTTCATATTTTTTCACACGTTTTCAGGCTCTTCAAGTTTTTCAACAACATTTCATGCTCCTCCTATTTTTCAGACTGTTTCATGGTCGTAATGTATTTCACACCTTTTGAAGCTCTTTATATTTTTCACACCTTGTCAGGCTCTTCATGTTTCTGAACAGTGCTTCATGCTCCTCCTATTTTTCAGACCGTATCATGCTCCTCATATTTTTGAAACATTTTGAAGCTCTTCATATATTTCACACCTTTTCAGGCTCTTCATGTTTTTGAACACCACTTCATGCTTCTCATATTTTTCAGACTGTTTCATGGTCCTCATGTATTTCACACATTTTGAAGCTCTTTATATTTTTCACACCTTTTCAGGCTCTTCATATATTTGAACACTGCTTCATGCTCCTCCTATTTTTCAGAGAGTTTCATGCTCCTCATGTATTTCACAACTTTTGAAGCTCTTCATGTTTTTCACACCTTTTCAGGCTGTTCATGTTTTTTAACAGCGCTTCATGATTCTCCTATTTTTCAGACCGTTTCATGCTCTTCATATTTTTGACACATTTTGAAGCTCTTCATATTTTTCACAGCTTTTCAGGCTCTTCATGTTTTTCCACACCACTTCATGCTTCTCCTAATTTTCAGACCGTTTCATGCTCCTCATGTATTTCACACCTTTTGAAGCTCTTCATATTTTTCACACCTTTTCAGGCTCTTCATGTTTTCCACACCACTTCATGCTTCTCTTATTTTTCAGCCCGTTTCATGCTCCTCATATATTTCACACCTTTTGAAGCTCTTCATATTTTTCAAACCTTTTCAGGCTCTTCATGTTTTTGATCACCGTTTCATGCTCCTCCTATTTTTCAGACGGTTTCATGCTCCTCATAATTTTGACACTCTTTGAAGATCTTCATATTTTTCACACCTTTTCAGGCTCTTCATTTTTTTCAACACCACTTCATGCTCCTCCTATTTTTCAGACCGTTTCATGCTCCTCATATATTTGACACATTTAGAAGCTCTTCATATTTGCACACCTTTTCAGGCTCTTCATATTTTTCATCACCGCTTCATGCTCCTCCTATTTTTCAGACGGTTTCATGTTGATCTCATTTTTGACACCTTTTGAAGCTCTTCATATTTTTCACACCTTTTGAAACTCTTCATATTTTTCACAGCTTTTCAGGCCCTTCATGATTTTCATCACCACTTCATGCTCCTCCTATTTTTAAGACCGTTTCATACTCCTCATATTTTTGACACCTTTAGAAAATCTTCATATTTTTCACACCTTATCAGGCTCTTCATGTTTTTCAACAACGCTTCATGCTCCTCCTATTTTTCAGACCGTTTCATGCTCCTCATATTTTTGACACCTTTTGAAGCTCTTCATATTTTTCACACCTTTTCAGGCTCTTCATATTTTTCAACACCGCATCATGCTCTTCCTATTTTTCAGACCGTTTCATGCACCTCATATTTTTCACACCTTTTAAAGCTCTTCATATTTTTCACACCTTTTCAGGCTCCTTATGTTTTTCAACACCGATTCATTCTCCTCCTATTTTTCAGACCGTTTCATGCTCCTCATATTCTTGACAAGTTTTAAAGCTCTTCATATTTTTCACACCTTTTCAGGCTCTTCATGATTTTGAACACCGCTTCATGCTCCTCCTATTTTTCAGACCGTTTCATGCTCCTCATATTTTTCACACATTTTGAAGCTCTTCATATTTTTCACACCTATTCAGGCTCTTCATATTTTGAACACCGCTTCATGCTCCTCCTATTTTTCAGACCGTTAAATGCTCCTCATGTATTTGACACCTTTTGAAGCTCCTCATATTTTTCACACGTTTTCAGGCTGTGCATGTTTTTGAACACCGCTTCATGCTCCTCCTATTTTTCAGACCGTTTCATGCTCGTCATATTTTTGACACCTTTTGAAGCTCTTCATATTTTTCACACCTTTTCAGGCTCTTCAGGTTTTTCAACACTGCTTCATGCTCCACCTATTTTTCAGACCGTTTCATCCTCCTCATATTTTTGACACCTTTTGAAGCTCTTCATATTTTTCACACCTTTTCAGGCTCTTCAGGTTTTTCAACACCGCTTCATGCTCCTCCTTTTTTGCAGACCGTTTCATGCTCCACATATTTTTGACACCTTTTGAATTTCTTCATATTTTTCACACCTTTTCAGGCTCTTAATGTTTTTGAACACCACTTCATGCTCCTCGTATTTTTCAGAGAGTTTCATGCTCCACATGTATTTCACACCTTATGAAGCTCTTCATATTTTTCACACCTTTTCAGGCTCTTCATGTTTTTGAACACCGCTTCATGATTCTCCTATTTTTCAGACCCTTTCATTCTCTTCATATTTTTGACACATTTTGAAGCTCTTCATATTTTTCACACCTTTTCAGGCTCTTCATGTTTTTCCACACCACTTCATGCTTCGCCTAATTTTCAGACCGTTTCATGCTCCTCTTGTATTTCACACATTTTGAAGCTCTTCATATTTTTCACACCTTTTTAGGCTCTTCATGTTTTTGACGACCGCTTCATGCTCCTCCTATTTTTCAGACCATTTGATGCTCCTCATATTTTTTGACACCTTTTGAAGCTCTTCATATTTTTCACACCTTTTAGGCTCTTCATGTTTTTCAACACCGTTTCATGATCTTCCTATTTTTCAGACCGTTACATTCTCATCTCATTTTTGACACCTTTTGAAGCTCTTCATATTTTTCACACCTTTTCAGGATGTTCATGTTTTTCCAGACAACTTCATGCTTCTCCTATTTTTCAGACCGTTTCATGCTCCTCATGTATTTCACACCGTTGAAGCTCTTCATATTTGTCACACCTTTTCAGGCTCTTCATGTTTTTGATCACCGTTTCATGCTCCTCCTATTTTTCAGACCGTTTCATGCTCCTCATATTTTTCACACCTTTTGAAGCTCTTCATATCTTTCACAACTTTTCAGGGTCTTCATGTTTTTGAACACCACTTCATGATCCTCCTATTTTTCAGACCATTTCATGCTCTTCATAATTTTGACCCATTTTGAAGCTCTTCATATATTTCACACCTTTTCAGGCTCTTCATGTTTTTCAAAACCACTTCATGCTCCTCCTAATTTTCAGACCGTTTCATGTTCTTCTCATTTATGATACATTTTGAAGCTCTTCATATTTTTCACACCTTTTCAGGCTCTTCATGTTTTTGAACACAGCTTCATGCTCCTCCTATTTTTCAGACCGTTTCATGCTCGTCATATTTTTGACACCTTTTGAAGCTCTTCATATTTTTCACACCTATTCAGGCTCTTCATGTTTTTGAACACCGTTTCATGATCCTCCTATTTTTCAGACCGTTTCATGCTCCTCATATATTTGACACATTTAGAAGCTCTTCATATTTTCACACCTTTTCAGGATCGTCATATTTTTCAACACCGCTGCATGCTCCTCCTATTATTCAGACGGTTTCATGTTGATCTCATTTTTGACACCTTTTGAAGCTCTTCATATTTTCACACCTTTTGAAACTCTTCATATTTTTCACACCTTTTCAGGCCCTTCATGATTTTCAACACCGCTTCATGCTCCTCCAATTTTTAAGACCGTTTCATGCTCCTCATATTTTTGACACCTTTAGAAGATCTTCATATTTTCACACCTTTTCATGCTCTTCATGTTTTTCAACAACGCTTCATGCTCCTCCTAATTTTCAGACCGTTTCATGCTCCTCATATTTTTGACACCTTTTGAAGCTCTTCATATTTTTCACACCTTTTCAGGCTCTTCATATTTTTCAACACCGCATCATGCTCCTCCTATTTTTCAGAGCGTTTCATGCACCTCATATTTTTCACACCTTTTAAAGCTCTTCATATTTTTCACACCTTTTCATGCTCCTTATGTTTTTCAACACCGATTCATTCTCCTCCTATTTTTCAGACCGTTTCATGCTCCTCATATTCTTGACACCTTTTAAAGCTCTTCATATTTTTCACACCTTTTCAGGCTCTTCGTGATTTTGAACACAGCTTCATGCTCCTCCTATTTTTCAGACCGTTTCATGCTCCTCATAATTTTCACACCTTTTGAAGCTCTTCATATTTTTCACAACTTTTCAGGCTCTTCCTATTTTGAACACCGCTTCATGCTCCCCCTTTTTTCAGAGCGTTTAAGATCCTCATGTATTTGACACCTTTTGAAGCTCTTCATATTTTTCACACGTTTTCAGGCTCTTCATGTTTTTGAACACCGCTTCATGCTCCACCTATTTTTCAGACCGTTTCATGCTCCTCATATTTTTGACACCTTTTGAAGCTCTTCATATTTTTCACACCTTTTCAGGCTCTTCAGGTTTTTCAACACGGCTTCATGCTCCACCTATTTTTCAGACCGTTTCATCCTCCTCATATTTTTGACACCTTTTGAAGCTCTTCATATTTTTCACACCTTTTCAGGCTCTTCAAGTTTTACAACACCACTTCATGCTCCTCCTATTTTTCAGAGAGTTTCATGCTCCTCATGTATTTCACACCTTATGAAGCTCTTCATATTTTTCACACCTTTTCAGGCTCTTCATGTTTTTCACACCTTTTCAGGCTCTTCATGTTTTGCAACACATCTTCATTCTCCTAGTATTTTTAAGACCGTTTCATGCTCCTCATATTTTTGACACCTATTGAAGCTCTTCATATTTCTCACACCTTTTCAGGATCTTCATGTTTTTCAACACCGCTTCATGCTGCTTCTATTTTTCAGACCGTTTCATGCTCCTCATATTTTTCATATCTTTTGAAGCTCTTCATATTTTTCACACCTTTTGAAGCTCTTCATATTTTTCACACGTTTTCAGGCTCTTCATGTTTTTCAACACTGCTTCATGCTGCTTCTGTTTTTAAGACCGTTTCATGCTCCTCATGTTTTTCACACCTTTTGAAGCTCTTCATGTTTTTCACACCTTTTGAAGCTCTTCATATTTTTCAAACCTTTTCAGGCTCTCATATTTTTCATCACCGTTTCATGATCCTCCTATTTTTCAGACCGTTTCATGCTCCTCATATATTTGACACATTTAGAAGCTCTTCATATTTTCACACCTTTTCAGGATCTTCATATTTTTCAACACCGCTGCATGCTCCTCCTATTATTCAGACGGTTTCATGTTGATCTCATTTTTGACACCTTTTGAAGCTCTTCATATTTTCACACCTTTTGAAACTCTTCATATTTTTCACACCTTTTCAGGCCCTTCATGATTTTCAACACCGCTTCATGCTCCTCCAATTTTTAAGACCGTTTCATGCTCCTCATATTTTTGACACCTTTAGAAGATCTTCATATTTTCACACCTTTTCATGCTCTTCATGTTTTTCAACAACGCTTCATGCTCCTCCTAATTTTCAGACCGTTTCATGCTCCTCATATTTTTGACACCTTTTGAAGCTCTTCATATTTTTCACACCTTTTCAGGCTCTTCATATTTTTCAACACCGCATCATGCTCCTCCTATTTTTCAGACCGTTTCATGCACCTCATATTTTTCACACCTTTTAAAGCTCTTCATATTTTTCACACCTTTTCATGCTCCTTATGTTTTTCAACACCGATTCATTCTCCTCCTATTTTTCAGACCGTTTCATGCTCCTCATAAAATTGACACCTTTTAAAGCTCTTCATATTTTTCACACCTTTTCAGGCTCTTCGTGATTTTGAACACAGCTTCATGCTCCTCCTATTTTTCAGACCGTTTCATGCTCCTCATAATTTTCACACCTTTTGAAGCTCTTCATATTTTTCACAACTTTTCAGGCTCTTCCTATTTTGAACACCGCTTCATGCTCCCCCTTTTTTCAGAGCGTTTAAGATCCTCATGTATTTGACACCTTTTGAAGCTCTTCATATTTTTCACACGTTTTCAGGCTCTTCATGTTTTTGAACACCGCTTCATGCTCCACCTATTTTTCAGACCGTTTCATGCTCCTCATATTTTTGACACCTTTTGAAGCTCTTCATATTTTTCACACCTTTTCAGGCTCTTCAGGTTTTTCAACACGGCTTCATGCTCCACCTATTTTTCAGACCGTTTCATCCTCCTCATATTTTTGACACCTTTTGAAGCTCTTCATATTTTTCACACCTTTTCAGGCTCTTCAAGTTTTACAACACCACTTCATGCTCCTCCTATTTTTCAGAGAGTTTCATGCTCCTCATGTATTTCACACCTTATGAAGCTCTTCATATTTTTCACACCTTTTCAGGCTCTTCATGTTTTTCACACCTTTTCAGGCTCTTCATGTTTTGCAACACATCTTCATTCTCCTAGTATTTTTAAGACCGTTTCATGCTCCTCATATTTTTGACACCTATTGAAGCTCTTCATATTTCTCACACCTTTTCAGGATCTTCATGTTTTTCAACACCGCTTCATGCTGCTTCTATTTTTCAGACCGTTTCATGCTCCTCATATTTTTCATATCTTTTGAAGCTCTTCATATTTTTCACACCTTTTGAAGCTCTTCATATTTTTCACACGTTTTCAGGCTCTTCATGTTTTTCAACACTGCTTCATGCTGCTTCTGTTTTTAAGACCGTTTCATGCTCCTCATGTTTTTCACACCTTTTGAAGCTCTTCATGTTTTTCACACCTTTTGAAGCTCTTCATATTTTTCAAACCTTTTCAGGCTCTCATATTTTTCATCACCGTTTCATGATCCTCCTATTTTTCAGACCGTTTCATGCTCCTCATATATTTGACACATTTAGAAGCTCTTCATATTTTCACACCTTTTCAGGATCTTCATATTTTTCAACACCGCTGCATGCTCCTCCTATTATTCAGACGGTTTCATGTTGATCTCATTTTTGACACCTTTTGAAGCTCTTCATATTTTCACACCTTTTGAAACTCTTCATATTTTTCACACCTTTTCAGGCCCTTCATGATTTTCAACACCGCTTCATGCTCCTCCAATTTTTAAGACCGTTTCATGCTCCTCATATTTTTGACACCTTTAGAAGATCTTCATATTTTCACACCTTTTCATGCTCTTCATGTTTTTCAACAACGCTTCATGCTCCTCCTAATTTTCAGACCGTTTCATGCTCCTCATATTTTTGACACCTTTTGAAGCTCTTCATATTTTTCACACCTTTTCAGGCTCTTCATATTTTTCAACACCGCATCATGCTCCTCCTATTTTTCAGACCGTTTCATGCACCTCATATTTTTCACACCTTTTAAAGCTCTTCATATTTTTCACACCTTTTCATGCTCCTTATGTTTTTCAACACCGATTCATTCTCCTCCTATTTTTCAGACCGTTTCATGCTCCTCATAAAATTGACACCTTTTAAAGCTCTTCATATTTTTCACACCTTTTCAGGCTCTTCGTGATTTTGAACACAGCTTCATGCTCCTCCTATTTTTCAGACCGTTTCATGCTCCTCATAATTTTCACACCTTTTGAAGCTCTTCATATTTTTCACAACTTTTCAGGCTCTTCCTATTTTGAACACCGCTTCATGCTCCCCCTTTTTTCAGAGCGTTTAAGATCCTCATGTATTTGACACCTTTTGAAGCTCTTCATATTTTTCACACGTTTTCAGGCTCTTCATGTTTTTGAACACCGCTTCATGCTCCACCTATTTTTCAGACCGTTTCATGCTCCTCATATTTTTGACACCTTTTGAAGCTCTTCATATTTTTCACACCTTTTCAGGCTCTTCAGGTTTTTCAACACGGCTTCATGCTCCACCTATTTTTCAGACCGTTTCATCCTCCTCATATTTTTGACACCTTTTGAAGCTCTTCATATTTTTCACACCTTTTCAGGCTCTTCAAGTTTTACAACACCACTTCATGCTCCTCCTATTTTTCAGAGAGTTTCATGCTCCTCATGTATTTCACACCTTATGAAGCTCTTCATATTTTTCACACCTTTTCAGGCTCTTCATGTTTTTCACACCTTTTCAGGCTCTTCATGTTTTGCAACACATCTTCATTCTCCTAGTATTTTTAAGACCGTTTCATGCTCCTCATATTTTTGACACCTATTGAAGCTCTTCATATTTCTCACACCTTTTCAGGATCTTCATGTTTTTCAACACCGCTTCATGCTGCTTCTATTTTTCAGACCGTTTCATGCTCCTCATATTTTTCATATCTTTTGAAGCTCTTCATATTTTTCACACCTTTTGAAGCTCTTCATATTTTTCACACGTTTTCAGGCTCTTCATGTTTTTCAACACTGCTTCATGCTGCTTCTGTTTTTAAGACCGTTTCATGCTCCTCATGTTTTTCACACCTTTTGAAGCTCTTCATGTTTTTCACACCTTTTGAAGCTCTTCATATTTTTCAAACCTTTTCAGGCTCTCATATTTTTCATCACCGTTTCATGATCCTCCTATTTTTCAGACCGTTTCATGCTCCTCATATATTTGACACATTTAGAAGCTCTTCATATTTTCACACCTTTTCAGGATCTTCATATTTTTCAACACCGCTGCATGCTCCTCCTATTATTCAGACGGTTTCATGTTGATCTCATTTTTGACACCTTTTGAAGCTCTTCATATTTTCACACCTTTTGAAACTCTTCATATTTTTCACACCTTTTCAGGCCCTTCATGATTTTCAACACCGCTTCATGCTCCTCCAATTTTTAAGACCGTTTCATGCTCCTCATATTTTTGACACCTTTAGAAGATCTTCATATTTTCACACCTTTTCATGCTCTTCATGTTTTTCAACAACGCTTCATGCTCCTCCTAATTTTCAGACCGTTTCATGCTCCTCATATTTTTGACACCTTTTGAAGCTCTTCATATTTTTCACACCTTTTCAGGCTCTTCATATTTTTCAACACCGCATCATGCTCCTCCTATTTTTCAGACCGTTTCATGCACCTCATATTTTTCACACCTTTTAAAGCTCTTCATATTTTTCACACCTTTTCATGCTCCTTATGTTTTTCAACACCGATTCATTCTCCTCCTATTTTTCAGACCGTTTCATGCTCCTCATAAAATTGACACCTTTTAAAGCTCTTCATATTTTTCACACCTTTTCAGGCTCTTCGTGATTTTGAACACAGCTTCATGCTCCTCCTATTTTTCAGACCGTTTCATGCTCCTCATAATTTTCACACCTTTTGAAGCTCTTCATATTTTTCACAACTTTTCAGGCTCTTCCTATTTTGAACACCGCTTCATGCTCCCCCTTTTTTCAGAGCGTTTAAGATCCTCATGTATTTGACACCTTTTGAAGCTCTTCATATTTTTCACACGTTTTCAGGCTCTTCATGTTTTTGAACACCGCTTCATGCTCCACCTATTTTTCAGACCGTTTCATGCTCCTCATATTTTTGACACCTTTTGAAGCTCTTCATATTTTTCACACCTTTTCAGGCTCTTCAGGTTTTTCAACACGGCTTCATGCTCCACCTATTTTTCAGACCGTTTCATCCTCCTCATATTTTTGACACCTTTTGAAGCTCTTCATATTTTTCACACCTTTTCAGGCTCTTCAAGTTTTACAACACCACTTCATGCTCCTCCTATTTTTCAGAGAGTTTCATGCTCCTCATGTATTTCACACCTTATGAAGCTCTTCATATTTTTCACACCTTTTCAGGCTCTTCATGTTTTTCACACCTTTTCAGGCTCTTCATGTTTTGCAACACATCTTCATTCTCCTAGTATTTTTAAGACCGTTTCATGCTCCTCATATTTTTGACACCTATTGAAGCTCTTCATATTTCTCACACCTTTTCAGGATCTTCATGTTTTTCAACACCGCTTCATGCTGCTTCTATTTTTCAGACCGTTTCATGCTCCTCATATTTTTCATATCTTTTGAAGCTCTTCATATTTTTCACACCTTTTGAAGCTCTTCATATTTTTCACACGTTTTCAGGCTCTTCATGTTTTTCAACACTGCTTCATGCTGCTTCTGTTTTTAAGACCGTTTCATGCTCCTCATGTTTTTCACACCTTTTGAAGCTCTTCATGTTTTTCACACCTTTTGAAGCTCTTCATATTTTTCAAACCTTTTCAGGCTCTCATATTTTTCATCACCGTTTCATGATCCTCCTATTTTTCAGACCGTTTCATGCTCCTCATATATTTGACACATTTAGAAGCTCTTCATATTTTCACACCTTTTCAGGATCTTCATATTTTTCAACACCGCTGCATGCTCCTCCTATTATTCAGACGGTTTCATGTTGATCTCATTTTTGACACCTTTTGAAGCTCTTCATATTTTCACACCTTTTGAAACTCTTCATATTTTTCACACCTTTTCAGGCCCTTCATGATTTTCAACACCGCTTCATGCTCCTCCAATTTTTAAGACCGTTTCATGCTCCTCATATTTTTGACACCTTTAGAAGATCTTCATATTTTCACACCTTTTCATGCTCTTCATGTTTTTCAACAACGCTTCATGCTCCTCCTAATTTTCAGACCGTTTCATGCTCCTCATATTTTTGACACCTTTTGAAGCTCTTCATATTTTTCACACCTTTTCAGGCTCTTCATATTTTTCAACACCGCATCATGCTCCTCCTATTTTTCAGACCGTTTCATGCACCTCATATTTTTCACACCTTTTAAAGCTCTTCATATTTTTCACACCTTTTCATGCTCCTTATGTTTTTCAACACCGATTCATTCTCCTCCTATTTTTCAGACCGTTTCATGCTCCTCATAAAATTGACACCTTTTAAAGCTCTTCATATTTTTCACACCTTTTCAGGCTCTTCGTGATTTTGAACACAGCTTCATGCTCCTCCTATTTTTCAGACCGTTTCATGCTCCTCATAATTTTCACACCTTTTGAAGCTCTTCATATTTTTCACAACTTTTCAGGCTCTTCCTATTTTGAACACCGCTTCATGCTCCCCCTTTTTTCAGAGCGTTTAAGATCCTCATGTATTTGACACCTTTTGAAGCTCTTCATATTTTTCACACGTTTTCAGGCTCTTCATGTTTTTGAACACCGCTTCATGCTCCACCTATTTTTCAGACCGTTTCATGCTCCTCATATTTTTGACACCTTTTGAAGCTCTTCATATTTTTCACACCTTTTCAGGCTCTTCAGGTTTTTCAACACGGCTTCATGCTCCACCTATTTTTCAGACCGTTTCATCCTCCTCATATTTTTGACACCTTTTGAAGCTCTTCATATTTTTCACACCTTTTCAGGCTCTTCAAGTTTTACAACACCACTTCATGCTCCTCCTATTTTTCAGAGAGTTTCATGCTCCTCATGTATTTCACACCTTATGAAGCTCTTCATATTTTTCACACCTTTTCAGGCTCTTCATGTTTTTCACACCTTTTCAGGCTCTTCATGTTTTGCAACACATCTTCATTCTCCTAGTATTTTTAAGACCGTTTCATGCTCCTCATATTTTTGACACCTATTGAAGCTCTTCATATTTCTCACACCTTTTCAGGATCTTCATGTTTTTCAACACCGCTTCATGCTGCTTCTATTTTTCAGACCGTTTCATGCTCCTCATATTTTTCATATCTTTTGAAGCTCTTCATATTTTTCACACCTTTTGAAGCTCTTCATATTTTTCACACGTTTTCAGGCTCTTCATGTTTTTCAACACTGCTTCATGCTGCTTCTGTTTTTAAGACCGTTTCATGCTCCTCATGTTTTTCACACCTTTTGAAGCTCTTCATGTTTTTCACACCTTTTGAAGCTCTTCATATTTTTCAAACCTTTTCAGGCTCTCATATTTTTCATCACCGTTTCATGATCCTCCTATTTTTCAGACCGTTTCATGCTCCTCATATATTTGACACATTTAGAAGCTCTTCATATTTTCACACCTTTTCAGGATCTTCATATTTTTCAACACCGCTGCATGCTCCTCCTATTATTCAGACGGTTTCATGTTGATCTCATTTTTGACACCTTTTGAAGCTCTTCATATTTTCACACCTTTTGAAACTCTTCATATTTTTCACACCTTTTCAGGCCCTTCATGATTTTCAACACCGCTTCATGCTCCTCCAATTTTTAAGACCGTTTCATGCTCCTCATATTTTTGACACCTTTAGAAGATCTTCATATTTTCACACCTTTTCATGCTCTTCATGTTTTTCAACAACGCTTCATGCTCCTCCTAATTTTCAGACCGTTTCATGCTCCTCATATTTTTGACACCTTTTGAAGCTCTTCATATTTTTCACACCTTTTCAGGCTCTTCATATTTTTCAACACCGCATCATGCTCCTCCTATTTTTCAGACCGTTTCATGCACCTCATATTTTTCACACCTTTTAAAGCTCTTCATATTTTTCACACCTTTTCATGCTCCTTATGTTTTTCAACACCGATTCATTCTCCTCCTATTTTTCAGACCGTTTCATGCTCCTCATAAAATTGACACCTTTTAAAGCTCTTCATATTTTTCACACCTTTTCAGGCTCTTCGTGATTTTGAACACAGCTTCATGCTCCTCCTATTTTTCAGACCGTTTCATGCTCCTCATAATTTTCACACCTTTTGAAGCTCTTCATATTTTTCACAACTTTTCAGGCTCTTCCTATTTTGAACACCGCTTCATGCTCCCCCTTTTTTCAGAGCGTTTAAGATCCTCATGTATTTGACACCTTTTGAAGCTCTTCATATTTTTCACACGTTTTCAGGCTCTTCATGTTTTTGAACACCGCTTCATGCTCCACCTATTTTTCAGACCGTTTCATGCTCCTCATATTTTTGACACCTTTTGAAGCTCTTCATATTTTTCACACCTTTTCAGGCTCTTCAGGTTTTTCAACACGGCTTCATGCTCCACCTATTTTTCAGACCGTTTCATCCTCCTCATATTTTTGACACCTTTTGAAGCTCTTCATATTTTTCACACCTTTTCAGGCTCTTCAAGTTTTACAACACCACTTCATGCTCCTCCTATTTTTCAGAGAGTTTCATGCTCCTCATGTATTTCACACCTTATGAAGCTCTTCATATTTTTCACACCTTTTCAGGCTCTTCATGTTTTTCACACCTTTTCAGGCTCTTCATGTTTTGCAACACATCTTCATTCTCCTAGTATTTTTAAGACCGTTTCATGCTCCTCATATTTTTGACACCTATTGAAGCTCTTCATATTTCTCACACCTTTTCAGGATCTTCATGTTTTTCAACACCGCTTCATGCTGCTTCTATTTTTCAGACCGTTTCATGCTCCTCATATTTTTCATATCTTTTGAAGCTCTTCATATTTTTCACACCTTTTGAAGCTCTTCATATTTTTCACACGTTTTCAGGCTCTTCATGTTTTTCAACACTGCTTCATGCTGCTTCTGTTTTTAAGACCGTTTCATGCTCCTCATGTTTTTCACACCTTTTGAAGCTCTTCATGTTTTTCACACCTTTTGAAGCTCTTCATATTTTTCAAACCTTTTCAGGCTCTCATATTTTTCATCACCGTTTCATGATCCTCCTATTTTTCAGACCGTTTCATGCTCCTCATATATTTGACACATTTAGAAGCTCTTCATATTTTCACACCTTTTCAGGATCTTCATATTTTTCAACACCGCTGCATGCTCCTCCTATTATTCAGACGGTTTCATGTTGATCTCATTTTTGACACCTTTTGAAGCTCTTCA
The DNA here is from genome assembly GCF_033118175.1 of Dama dama. NCBI lineage: Eukaryota > Metazoa > Chordata > Mammalia > Artiodactyla > Cervidae > Dama > Dama dama. Next base: position 198,524 of record NC_083714.1, on the reverse strand, counting down.
TATTTTCACACCTTTTGAAACTCTTCATATTTTTCACACCTTTTCAGGCCCTTCATGATTTTCAACACCGCTTCATGCTCCTCCAATTTTTAAGACCGTTTCATGCTCCTCATATTTTTGACACCTTTAGAAGATCTTCATATTTTCACACCTTTTCATGCTCTTCATGTTTTTCAACAACGCTTCATGCTCCTCCTAATTTTCAGACCGTTTCATGCTCCTCATATTTTTGACACCTTTTGAAGCTCTTCATATTTTTCACACCTTTTCAGGCTCTTCATATTTTTCAACACCGCATCATGCTCCTCCTATTTTTCAGACCGTTTCATGCACCTCATATTTTTCACACCTTTTAAAGCTCTTCATATTTTTCACACCTTTTCATGCTCCTTATGTTTTTCAACACCGATTCATTCTCCTCCTATTTTTCAGACCGTTTCATGCTCCTCATAAAATTGACACCTTTTAAAGCTCTTCATATTTTTCACACCTTTTCAGGCTCTTCGTGATTTTGAACACAGCTTCATGCTCCTCCTATTTTTCAGACCGTTTCATGCTCCTCATAATTTTCACACCTTTTGAAGCTCTTCATATTTTTCACAACTTTTCAGGCTCTTCCTATTTTGAACACCGCTTCATGCTCCCCCTTTTTTCAGAGCGTTTAAGATCCTCATGTATTTGACACCTTTTGAAGCTCTTCATATTTTTCACACGTTTTCAGGCTCTTCATGTTTTTGAACACCGCTTCATGCTCCACCTATTTTTCAGACCGTTTCATGCTCCTCATATTTTTGACACCTTTTGAAGCTCTTCATATTTTTCACACCTTTTCAGGCTCTTCAGGTTTTTCAACACGGCTTCATGCTCCACCTATTTTTCAGACCGTTTCATCCTCCTCATATTTTTGACACCTTTTGAAGCTCTTCATATTTTTCACACCTTTTCAGGCTCTTCAAGTTTTACAACACCACTTCATGCTCCTCCTATTTTTCAGAGAGTTTCATGCTCCTCATGTATTTCACACCTTATGAAGCTCTTCATATTTTTCACACCTTTTCAGGCTCTTCATGTTTTTCACACCTTTTCAGGCTCTTCATGTTTTGCAACACATCTTCATTCTCCTAGTATTTTTAAGACCGTTTCATGCTCCTCATATTTTTGACACCTATTGAAGCTCTTCATATTTCTCACACCTTTTCAGGATCTTCATGTTTTTCAACACCGCTTCATGCTGCTTCTATTTTTCAGACCGTTTCATGCTCCTCATATTTTTCATATCTTTTGAAGCTCTTCATATTTTTCACACCTTTTGAAGCTCTTCATATTTTTCACACGTTTTCAGGCTCTTCATGTTTTTCAACACTGCTTCATGCTGCTTCTGTTTTTAAGACCGTTTCATGCTCCTCATGTTTTTCACACCTTTTGAAGCTCTTCATGTTTTTCACACCTTTTGAAGCTCTTCATATTTTTCAAACCTTTTCAGGCTCTCATATTTTTCATCACCGTTTCATGATCCTCCTATTTTTCAGACCGTTTCATGCTCCTCATATATTTGACACATTTAGAAGCTCTTCATATTTTCACACCTTTTCAGGATCTTCATATTTTTCAACACCGCTGCATGCTCCTCCTATTATTCAGACGGTTTCATGTTGATCTCATTTTTGACACCTTTTGAAGCTCTTCATATTTTCACACCTTTTGAAACTCTTCATATTTTTCACACCTTTTCAGGCCCTTCATGATTTTCAACACCGCTTCATGCTCCTCCAATTTTTAAGACCGTTTCATGCTCCTCATATTTTTGACACCTTTAGAAGATCTTCATATTTTCACACCTTTTCATGCTCTTCATGTTTTTCAACAACGCTTCATGCTCCTCCTAATTTTCAGACCGTTTCATGCTCCTCATATTTTTGACACCTTTTGAAGCTCTTCATATTTTTCACACCTTTTCAGGCTCTTCATATTTTTCAACACCGCATCATGCTCCTCCTATTTTTCAGACCGTTTCATGCTCCTCATATTTTGACACCTTTTGAAGCTTTTCATATTTTTCACACCTTTTCAGGATCTTCAAGTTTTTCAACACCACTTCATGCTTTTCCTTTTTTGCAGACCATTTCATGCTCCTCATATTTTTGACACCTTTTGTTGCTCTTCATATTTTTCACACCTTTTCAGGCTCTTCTTATTTTTCAAACAAGTGAAGCTCTTCATATTTTTCACACTTTTTCAGGCTTTTCATGTTTAGAATACCGCTTCATGCTCCTCCTATTTTTCTGACCGTTTCTTCCTCCTCATGTATTTCACACCTTTTGAAGCTCTTCGTATTTTTCACACCTTTTCAGGCTCTTCATGTCTTTGAACACCGTTTTATGCTGCTTCTATTTTTCAGACCGTTTCATGTTCCTCATATATTTTAAACCTTTGAATCTCTTCATATTATTCACACCTTTTCAGGCTGTTCATGTTTTTCAACAACGCTTCATGATCCTCCTATTTTTCAGACCGTTTCATGCTCCTCATAATTTTGACACCCTTTGAAGCTCTTCTTATATTTCACACCTTTTCAGGCTCTTCATGTTTTCGAACACCACTTCAAGTTCCTCCTATTTTTGCGACGGTTTCATGCTCCTCATGTATTTCACTCCTTTTGAAGCTCTTCATATTTTTCAAACGTTTTCAGGCTCTTCATGATTTTCAACCCCACTTCATGCTCCTCCTATTTTTCAGACCGTTTCATGTGCCTCATATTTTTGACACCTTTTGAAGCTCTTCATATTTTCTACACCTTTTCAGGCTCTTCATGTTTTTCACCACAGCTTCATGCTCCTCTAATTTTTCAGACCATTTGGTGCTCCTCATATTTTTCACAGCTTTTGAAGCTCTTCATATTTTTCACACCTTTTCAGGCTCTTCATGTTTTTCAACACCACTTCATGCTCCTCCTATTTTTCAGACCGTTTCATGCTCCTCTTATTTTTGACACCTTTTGAAGCTCTTCATATTTTTCACACCTTTTCAGGCTCCTCCTGTTTTTGAACACCGTTTCATGCTCCTAGTATTTTTCAGACCATTTCATGCTCCTCATATTTTTGACACCTTTTGAAGCTCTTCATATTTTTCACACCTTTTCAGGCTCTTCAAGTTTTTGAACAATGCTACAATGCTCCTCCTATTTTTCAGACCGTTTCATGCTCCTCATATTTTTGACCTCTTTTAAAGCTCTTCATATTTTTCACGCCTTTTGAAGCTCCTCATATATTTCACACTTTTTCAGGCTCTTCATATTTTTCAACACCACTTCATGCTTCTCCTATTTTTCAGACTCTTTTATGCTCTTCTCATTTTTGACACCATTTGAAGCTCTTCATATTTTTCACAACTTTTGAAGCTCTTCATATTTTTCACACCTTTTCAGGCTCCTCATGTTTTTCAACACCGCTTCATGCTCCTCCTATTTTCAGACCGTTTCATGCTCCTCTCATTTCTGAAATCTTTTGAAGCTCTTCATATATTTCACACATTTTCAGGCTGTTAATGTTTTTCAACACGGCTTCATGCTCCTCCTATTTTTCAGACCGTTTCATGCTCATCTAATTTATGACACCTTCTGAAGCTCTTCATAGTTTTCACAAATTTTCAGCCTCTTCATATTTTTGAACACCGCTTCATGCTCCTCCTATTTTTCAGACCGTTTCATGCTCCTCTTATTTTTGACACCTTTTGAAGCTCTTCATATTTTTCACACCTTTTCAGGCTCCTCCTGTTTTTGAACACCGTTTCATGCTCCTAGTATTTTTCAGACCATTTCATGCTCCTCATATTTTTGACACCTTTTGAAGCTCTTCATATTTTACACACCTTTTCAGGCTCGTCATGATTTTCAATAACACTTCATGCTCCTCCTATTTTTCAGACAGTTTCATGTTCATCTAATTTTTGACACCTTTTGAAGCTCTTCATATATTTCACACCTTTTGAAGCTCTTAATATTTTTCACATTTTTGAAGCTCTTCAGATTTTTCACACGTTTTCAGGCTCTTCATGTTTTTGAACACCGCTTCATGCTCCTCATATATTTCAGACCGTTTCATGCTCCTCATATTTGTGACACCTTTTGAAGCTCTTCGTATTTTTCACACATTTTCACGCTCTTCATGTTTTTCATCATGACTTCATGCTCCTCCTATTTTTCAGACCGTTTCATGCTCCTCATATTTTTGACACCTTTTGAAATCTTCTTATACTTCACACCTTTTCAGATTCTTCATTTTTTTGAAAAGAACTTCATGCTCCTTCTATTTCTCAGACCGTTTCATGGTCATCTCACTTTTGACACCTTTTGAAGCTCCTCATATTTTTCATTCCTTTTGAAGATCTTCATATTTTTCACACGTTTTCAGGCTCTTCATATTTTTCAACACCGCATCATGCTTCTCCTATTTTTCAGACAGTTTCATTCTCCTCATATTTTTGACACGTTTTGAAGCTCTTCATATTTTTCACACCTTTTCAGGCTCTTCATGTTTTTCAACACTGTTTCATGATCCTCCTATTTTTCAGACCGTTTCATGCACCTCATAATTTTGACACCTTTTGAAACTCTTCTTATATTTCACACCTTTTCAGACTCTTCATGTGTTCGAACACCACTTCAAGTTCCTCCTATTTTTGCGACCGTTTAATGCTCTTCATATTTTTGACACCTTTTGAAGCTCTTCATATTTTTCACACCTTTTGAAGCTCTTCATATATTTCACACATTTTCAGGCTCTTCATGTTTTTCAACACCACTTCATGCTCCTCCTATTTTTCAGACCGTTTCTTGCTCATCTAATTTTTGACACCTTTTGAAGCTCTTCATATATTTCACACCTTTTGAAGCTCTTCATATATTTCACATTTTTGAAGCTCTTCAAATTTTTCACACCTTTTCAGGCTCTTCATGTTTTTGAACACCGCTTCATGCTCCTCCGGTTTTTCAGACCGTTTCATGCTCCTCATATTTTTGACACCTTTTGAAGCTTTTCATATTTTTTACAACATTTCAGGCTTTTCATGTTTTTGAACACCTCTTCATGCTCCTCGTATTTTTCACACCATTTGAAGCTCTTCATATTTTTCACACCTTTTCAGGCTCTTCATGTTTTTCAACACCGCTTCATGCTACTCCTATTTTTCAGACCGATTAATGCTCCTCCTGTACTTCACACCTTTTGTAGCTCTTCATATTTTTCTCACATTTTCAGGCTCTTCATGTTTTTCAACACCGCTTCATGCTCCTCCAATTTTTCAGACCGATTCATGCTCCTCAAGTATTTCACACCTTTTGAGGCTTCATGTTTTTCAACACCACTTTATGCTCCACATATTTTTCAGACCGTTTCATGCTCATCTCATTTTTGACACCTTTTGAAGCTCTTCATATTTTTCACACCTTTTGAAGCTCTTTATATTTTTCACAAGTTTTCAGATCTTCATGTTTTTCAACACCGCTTCTTGATCCTCCTATTTTTCAGACCGTTTCATGCTCCTCCTAATTTTCACACCTTTTGAAGCACCTCAAATTTTTCACACCTTTTCAGGCTCTTCTTGTTCTTGAACACGGTTTCCTGCTCCTCCTTTTTTTCAGACCGTTTCATGCTCCTCATATTTTTGACACCTTTTGAATCTCTTCATATATTTCACACCTTTTCAGGCTCTTCATATATTGGAACACCACTTCATGCTCCTCCTATTTTTCGGACGGTTTCATTCTCCTCATGTACTTCACACCTTTTGAAGCTCTTCATATATTTCACACTTTTTCAGGCTCTTCATGTTTTTCAACACCACTTCATGCTCCTCCTATTTTTCAAACCATTTCATGCTCATCTCATTTTTGACACCTTCTGAAGCTCTTCATATTTGTTACACCCTTTCAGGCTCTTCATGTTTTTCAACACGGCTTCATGCTACTCCTATTTTTCAGACCGTTTCATGCTCCTCATATTTTTCACACCTTTTGAAGCTCTTCATATTTTTCACACATTTTCAGGCTCTTCATGTTTTTCAACACCACTTCATGCTCCTCCTATTTTTCAGACCGTTTCATGCTCCTCATGTATTTCACACCTTTTGAAGCTCTTCATATTTTTCACACTTTTTGAAGCTCTTCATATATTTCACACATTTTCAGGCTCTTCATGTTTTTCAACACCGCTTCATGCTCCTCCTTTTATTCAGACCGTTTCATGGTCCTCATGTATTTCACACATTTTGAGGCTCTTCATATCTTTCACACCTTTTCAGCCGCTTCATGTTTTTGAACACCGTTTCATGCTCCTCCTATTTTTCAGACCGTTTCATGCTCCTCATATTTTTGACACCTTTTGAAGCTCTTCATATTTTTCACACCTTTTGAAGCTCTTCATGTATTTCACACGTTTTCAGTCTCTTCAGGTTTTTCAACACCGCTTCATGCTCCTCCTATATTTCAGACCGTTTCATGCTCCTCATATTTTTGACACATTTTGAAGCTCTTCATATTTTTCACACATTTTCAGGCTCTTCATGTTTTTCACAAGTTTTCAGATCTTCATGTTTTTCAACACCGCTTCTTGATCCTCCTATTTTTCAGATCGTTTCATGCTCCTCATATTTTTGTCACGTTTTGAAGCTCTTCATATTTTACACACATTTTCAGGCTCTTCATGTATTTGAACATCGCTACATGCTCCTCTGAATTTTCACACCTTTTGAAGCACCTCAAATTTTTCACACCTTTTCAGGCTCTTCATGTTCTTGAACACGATTTCCTGCTCCTCCTTTTTTTCAGACCGTTTCATGCTCCTCATATTTTTGACAGCTTTTGAATCTCTTCATATATTTCACACCTTTTCAGGCTCTTCATGTATTGGAACACCGCTTCATGCTCCTCCTATTTTTCGGACGGTTTCATTCTCCTCATGTACTTCACACCTTTTGAAGCTCTTCATATATTTCACACTTTTTCAGGCTCTTCATGTTTTTCAACACCACTTCATGCTCCTCCTATTTTTCAGACCGTTTCATGCTCTTCTCATTTTTGACACCTTCTGAAACTCTTCATATTTGTTACACCCTTTCAGGCTCTTCATGTTTTTCAACACGGCTTCATGCTCCTCCTATTTTTCAGACCGTTTCATGCTCCTCATATTTTTCACACCTTTTGAAGCTCTTAATATTTTTCACATATTTTCAGGCTCTTCATGTTTTTCAACACCGCTTCATGCTCCTCCTATTGTTCAGACCGTTTCATGCTCCTCTTATATTTGACACGTTTTGAGGCTCTTCATATATTTCACACCTTTTCAGGCTCTTCATTTTTTTCAACACCGCTTCATGCTCCTCCTATTTTTCAGACCGATTCAAGCTCCTCATATTTTTGACACCTTTTGAAGCACTTCATATTTTTCACACCTTTTCAGGCTCTTCATTTTTTTGAACACCGCTTCATGCTCCTCCTATTTTTCAGACCGTTTCATGCTCCTCATATATTTGACACCTTTTGAAGCCCTTCATATTTTTCACACATTTTCAGGTTTTCATGTTTTTCAACACTGCTTCATGCTCCTCCTATTTTTCAGACCGTTTCATGCTCCTCATGTTTTTCACGTCTTTTGTAGCTCTTCATATTTTTCACAACTTTTGAAGCTCTTCATATTTTTCACAACTTTTGAAGCTCTTCATATTTTTCACATGTTTTCACGCTCTTCATGTTTTCAACACCGCTTCTTGATCCACCTATATTTCAGACTGTTTCATGCTCCTAATATTTTTGTCACGTTTTGAAGCTCTTCATATTTTACACACATTTTCAGCCTCTTCATGTTTTTCAACACCGCTTCATGCTCCTCCTATTTTTAACACCTTTTGAAGCTCTTCATATTTTTCACACCTTTTCAGGCTCTTCATGTTTTTGAACACGGTTTCCTGCTCCTCCTTTTTTTCAGACCGTTTCATGCTCCTCATATTTTTGACACGTTTTGAATCTCTTCATATATTTCACACCTTTTCAGGCTCTTCATATATTTGAACAACGCTTCATGCTCCTCCTATTTTTCAGACGGTTTCATCCTCCTCATGTATTTCACACCTTTTGAAGCTCTTCATATTTTTCACACCTTTTCAGGCTCTTCATGTTTTTGAACACCGTTTCATGCTGCTCCTATTTTTCAGACCGTTTCATACTCCTCATAGTTTTGACACATTTTGAAGCTCTTCATATTTTTCACATCTTTTCAGGCTCTTCATGTTTTTCCACACCACTTCATGCTTCTCCTGTTTTTCAGACCGTTTCATGATCCTCATGAATTTCACACATTTTGAAGGTCTTTATATTTTTCACATATTTTCAGGCTCTTCATGTTTTTGATCACCGCTTCATGATCCTCCTATTTTTCAGACCGTTTCATGCTCTTCATATATTTGACACCTCTTGAAGCTCTTCATATTTTTCACACCTTTTCAGGCTCTTCATGTTTTTCCCCACCACTTCATTCTTCTCCTATTTTTCAGACCATTTCATGCTCCTCATGAATTTCACACCTTTTGAAGCTCTTCATATTTTTCACACCTTTTCAGGCTCTTCATGTTTTTTATCACCGTTTCATGCTCCTATTTTTCAGACCGTTTCATGCTCCTCATATTTTTGACACCTTTTGCAGCTCTTCATATTTTTCACAAGTTTTCAGTCTCTTCATGATTTTGAACACCGCTTCATGATCCTCCTATTTTTAAGACCGTTTCATGCTCTTCATATTTTTGACACCTTTTGCAGCTCTTCATATTTTTCACACCTTTTCAGGCTCTTCATGTTTTTGAACACCGCTTCATGCTCCTCCAATTTCAGACCGTTTCATGCTCCTCATGTATTTCACACCTTTTGAAGCTCTTCATATTTTTCACAACTTTTCAGGCTCCTCATGTTTTTGAACACCGCTTCATGCTCCTCCTATTTTCCAGACCGTTTCATGCTCCTCATATTTTTGACACCTTTTGCAGGTCTTCATATTTTTCACACCTTTTCAGGCTCTTCATATTTTTGAACACTGCTTCATGATCCTCCTATTTTTCAGACCGTTTCATGCTCTTCATATTTTTGACACCTTTTGAAGCTCTTCATATTTTTCACACCTTTTCAGGCTCTTCATGTTTTTCCACACCACTTCATGCTTCTCCTATTTTTCAGACCGTTTCATGATCCTCATGAATTTCACACATTTTGAAGCTCTTTATATTTTTCACACATTTTTAGGCTCTTCATGTTTTTGATCACCGCTTCATGATCCTCCTATTTTTCAGACCGTTTCATGCTCATCATATATTTGACATCTCTTGAAGCTCTTCATATTTTTCACACCTTTTCAGGCTCTTCATGTTTTTCCCCACCACTTCATTCTTCTCCTATTTTTCAGACTGTTTCATGCTCCTCATATTTTTCACACCTTTTGAAGCTCCTCATATTTTTCACACCTTTTCAGGCTCTTCATGTTTTTCAACACCGTTACATGATCCTCCTATTTTTCAGACTGTTTCATGCTCATCTCATTTTTGACACCTTTTGAAGCTTTTCAGATTTTTCTCAACTTTTTAGGCTCTTCATGTTTCTCAACACGGCTTCATGCTCCACATATTTTTCAGACCGTTTCATGCTCATCTCATTTTTGACACCTTTTGAAGCTCTTCATATTTCTCACAACTTTTTAGGCTTTTCATATTTTTGAACACCGCTTCATGCTCCTCCTATTTTTCAGAGAGTTTCATGCTCCTCATGTATTTCACATCTTTTGAAGCTCTTCATATTTCTCACAACTTTTTAGGCTCTTCATGTTTTTCCACATCACTTCATGCTTCTCGTATTTTTCGGCCTGTTTCATGCTCCTCATATTTTTGACACCTTTTGAAGCTCTTCATATATTTCACACATTTTCAGGCTCTTCATGTTTTTCAACACCATTTCATGCTCCTCCTATTTTTCAGACCGTTTCATACTCATCTCGCTTTTGACACATTTTGAAGCTCTTCATATTTTCCACACCTTTTGAAGCTCTTCATATTTTTCAATCGTTTTCAGGCTCTTAATGTTTTTCAACACCGCTTCTGGCTCCTCCTATTTATCAGACCGTTTCATGCTCCTCATATTTTTGACACGTTTTGAAGCTCTTCATTTTTTTCACACCTTTTGAAGCTCTTCATATTTTTCACACCTTTTCAGGCTCTTCATGTTTATTACACCGCATCATGCTGCTCCTATTTTTCAGACTGTTTCATGCTCCTCATATTTTTGACACCTTTTGAAGGTCTTCATATCTTTCACATGTTTTCAGGCTCTTCATGTTTTTGAACACCTTTTCATTTTCCTCCTATTTTTCAGACCGTTTCATGCTCCTCATATTTTTGACACCTTTTGAAGCTCTTCATATTTTTCACACCTTTTCAGGCTCTTCATGTTTTTGAACACCGTTTCATTCTCCTTCTATTTTTCAGACCGTTTCATGCTCCTCATATTTTTGACAACTTTTGAAGCTCTGCATATTTTTCACACCTTTTCAGGCTCTTCATGTTTTTCAACACCGCTTCATGCTTCTCCAATTTTCAGACCGTTTCATGCTCCTCATATTTTTGACACGATTTGAAGCTCTTCATATTTTTCACACCTTTTCAGGGTCTTCATGTTTTTCAACACTGCTTCATGCTCCTCCAATTTTCAGACCGTTTCATGCTCCTCATATTTTTGACACGATTTGAAGGTCTTCATATTTTTCACACCTTTTCAGGGTCTTCATGTTTTTCTACACCGCTTCATGCTCCTCCTATTTTTGACACCTTTTGAAGCTGTTCATATATTGCACACCTTTTCAGGCGTTTCATGTTTTTGACCACCGTTTTATGCTCCTCATAATTTGACAGGTTTTGATGCTCTTCATATTTTTCACAGCTTTTCAGGCTCTTCATGTTTTTCAACACCACTTCATGCTCCTCCTATTTTTCAGACCGTTTCCTGCTCCTCATAGTTTTGACACATTGGAAGCTCTTCATATTTTACACACCATTTGAGGCTCTTCATGTTTTTCAACACCGCTTCATGCTCCTCCTATTTTTCAGACCGTTTCATGCTCCTCATGTATATAACACCTTTGGAAGCTCTTCATAATGTTCACACCTTTTCAGGCTCTTCATATTTTTCAACACCGTTTCATGCTCCCCCAATTTTTCAGACCGTTCCATGCTCCTCATATTTTTGACACCTTTTGAAGCTCTTCATATATTTCACACATTTTCAGGCTCTTCATGTTTTTCAACACCATTTCATGCTCCTCCTATTTTTCAGACCGTTTCATACTCATCTCGCTTTTGACACATTTTGAAGCTCTTCATATTTTCCACACCTTTTGAAGCTCTTCATATTTTTCAAACGTTTTCAGGCTCTTAATGTTTTTCAACACCGCTTCTGGCTCCTCCTATTTATCAGACCGTTTCATGCTCCTCATATTTTTGACACGTTTTGAAGCTCTTCATTTTTTTCACACCTTTTGAAGCTCTTCATATTTTTCACACCTTTTCAGGCTCTTCATGTTTTTCAGCACCGCTTCATGCTCCTCCTATTTTCCAGACCGTTTCATGCTCCTCATTTTTTTCACACCTTTTGAAGCTCTTCATATTTTTCACACCTTTCATGCTCTTCATGTTTTTAACCACCGCTTCATGCTCATCCTATTTTCCAGACCGTTTCATGCTCCTGATATTTTTGATACGTTTTGAAGCTCTTCATATTTTTCACACCTTTTGAAGCTCTTCATATTTTTCACACCTTTTCAGGCTCTTCATGTTTTTCAACAACGCTTCATGCTCCTCCTATTTTTCAGACCGTTTCATGCTCCTCATGTATTTCACACCTTTTGAAGCTCTTCATATTTTTCTCAACTTCTCAGGCTCTCATGTTTTTGAACACAGCTTCTTGCTCCTCCTAATTTACAGACCGTTTCATGCTCCTCATGTATTTCACACATTTTGAAGCCCTTCATATTTTTCACAACTTTTCAGACTCTTCAGGTTTTATAACACGGTTTCATGCTCCTCCTATTTTTCAGACCGTTTCATGCTCCTCATATTTTTGACACCTTTTGAAGCTCTTCATATTTTTCACACCTTTTCATACTCTTCATGTTTTTGAACACCGCTTCATGATCCTCCTATTTTTCAGATGGTTTCATGCTCCTCATATTTTTGACACCTTTTGAAGCTCTTCATATTTTTCACACGATTTCAGACTCCTCATGTTTTGAAAACCGCATCATGCTCCTCCTATTTTCAGACCGTTTCATGCTCCTTATGTATTTCACACCTTTTGAAGTCCTTCACATTGTTCACACCTTTTCAGGCTCTTCATGTTTTTGAACACAGTTTCAAACTGTTCCTAATTTTCAGACCGTTTCATGCTCCTCGTATTTTTGACACCTTTTGAAGCTCTTCATATATTTCACAACTTTTCAGGCTCTTCATGTTTTTCAACAGCACTTCCTCCTCCTCCTATTTTTCAGACCCCTTCATGCTCCTCTCATTTTTGACACCTTTTGATGCTCTTCATATTTTTGACACCTTTTGAAACTCTTCATATTTCTCACACATTTTCAGGCTCTTCATGTTTTTCAACACCGCTTCATGCTCCTCCTTTTTTTCAGACCGTTTCATGCTCCTCATATTTTTGACACCTTTTGAAGCTCCTCATATTTTTTACACCTTTTGAAGCTCTTCATATATTTCATACTTTTTCAGGCTCTTCATGATTTGCAACAACACTTCATGCTCCTCCTATTTTTTAGACCGTTTCATGCTCCTCATATTTTTGACACCTTTTGAAGCTCTTCATATTTTTCAAACCTTTTCAGGCCCTTCATGTTTTTGAACACCGTTTCATGCTCCTCCTATTTTTCAAACCATTTCATGATCCTCATGTATTTGACACCTTTGAACGTCTTCATTTTTTTCACACCTTTTCAGGCTCTTCATGTGTTTCAACACCACTTCATGCTCCTCATCTTTTTCAGACCGTTTCATGCTCATCTCATTTTTGAAACATTTTGAAGCTCTTCATATTTTTCACACCTTTTGAATCTCTTCATATTTTTGACACCTTTTCAGGCTCTTCATGTTTTAGAACACCGCATCATGCTCCTCCTATTTTTCAGACCGTTTAATGCTCCTCATGTATTTCACACATTTTGAAGCTCTTCATATATTTCACACTTTTTCAGGCTCTTCATGTTTTTCAACACCAGTTCATGCTCCTCCTATTTTTCGGACCGTTTCATGGTCCCCATATTTTTGACACCTTTTGAAGCTCTTCATATTTTTCACATCATTTCTGTCTCTTCATGTTTTTCAACACCGCTTCATGCTCCTCCAATATTTCAGAACGTTTCATGCTCCTCATATTTTTCACACTTTTTGAAGTTCTTCATATATTTCACACCTTTTCAGTCTCTTCATGTTTTTCACAAATTTTCAGGCATTTCATGTTTTTCAACAATGATTCATGCTCCTCCTATTTTTCACACCGTTTCATGCTCCTCATATTTTTGACACCTTTTGAAACTCTTCATATTTTTCACACCTTTTCAGGCTCTTCATATTATTCAACACCTCTTCATGCTCCTCCTATTTTTCAGACCTTTTAATTCTCCTCATATTCTTCACACATTTTGAAGCTCTTCATATATTTCACATCTTTTCAGGCTCCACATGTTTTAGAGCACCGCTTCATGCTCCTCATATTTTCAGACCGTTTCATGCTCCTCATACATTTGACACCTTTGTAGCTCTTCATATTTTTCACACCTTTTCATGCTCTTCATGTTTTTCAACACCGCTTCATGCTCCTCCTATTTTTCAGACCGTTTCATGCTCCTCATATTTTTGACACGTTTTGAGGTTCTTCATATATTTCACACCTTTTCAGGCCCTTCATGTTTTTGAACACCGTTTTATGTTCCTCCTATTTTTCAGACCGTTTCATGCTTCTCATGTATTTCACACCTTTTGAAGCTCTCATATTTTTCACACCTTTTCAGGCTCTTCATGTTTTTGAACCCTGTCATGCTCCTCCTATTTTTCAGACCGTCTCATGCTCCTCATATTTTTGACACCTTTTGAAGCTCTTCATATATTTCACACCTTTTCAGGCTCTTCATGTTTTTGAACACCACTTCATGCTCCTCCTATTTTTCAGACTGTTTCCTGCTCCTCATGTATTTCACACCTTTTGAAGCTCTTCATATATTTCACACCTTTTGAAACTCTTCATATATTTCACAGCTTTTCAGGCTCTTCATGTTTTTGAACAACGTTTCATGCTCCTCCTATTTTTCAGACCGTTTCATGCTCCTCCTTTATTTCAGCCGTTTCATGCTCCTCATATTTTTGGCACCTTTTGAAGTTCTTCATATTTTTCACAACTTTTCAGGTTCTTCATGTTTTTCAACACCGCTTTATGCTCCTCCTTTTTTTCAGACCGTTTCATGCTCCTCTTGTATTTCACAACTTTTGAAGCTCTTCACATTTTTCACACCTTTTCAGGCTCTTCATGTTTTTCAACACCGCTTCATGCTCCTCCTATTTTTCAGACCGTTTCATGCTCCTCATGTATTTCACACATTTTGAAGCTCTTTATATTTTTCACACGTTTTCAGGCTCCGCATGTTTTTGAACACGATTTCTTACTCCTCCTATTTTTCAGACCGTTTCATGCTCCTCATATTTTTGACACCTTTTGAAGCTCTTCATATTGTTCACACCTTTTCAGGCTTTTCATGTTTTTCAACATCGCTTCATGATCCTCCTACTTTTCTGAGCGTTTCATGCTCCTCATATTTTTGAAACCTTTTGAAGCTCCTCATATTTTTCACACCTTTTGAAGCTCTTTATATTTTTCACACCTTTTCAGGCTCTTCATGTTTTTGAACACCGCTTCAAGCTCCTCCTATTTTTCAAACCGTTCCATGTTCCTCATGTATTTCACACCTTTTGAAGCTCCTCATATTTTTCACACCTTTTCAAGCTCTTCATGTTTTGAATGCTGTTTCATGCTCCTCCTATTTTTCAGACCGTTTCATGCTCCTCATATTTTTGACACGTTTTAAGCTCCCCATATTTTTCACACCTTTTGAAACTCTTCCTATATTTCACACTTTTTCAAGCGCTTCATGTTTTTCAACTCCACTCCATGCTCTTCCTATTTTTCAGACCTTTTGATGCTCATCTCATTTTTGACACCTTTTGAAGCTCTTCATATTTTTCACACCTTTTGAAGCTCTTCATATTTTTCACACCTTTTGAAGCTCTTCATATTTTTCACAGCTTTTCAGGCTCTTCATGTTTTTCAACACCGCTTCATGCTCCTCCTATTTTTCAGACCGTTTCATGCTCCTAATGTATTTCACACCTTTTGAAGCTCTTTATATTTTTCACACCTTTTCAGGCTCTTCATGTTTTTCAACACCGCTTCATGCTCCTCCTGTTTTTCAGACCATTTCATGCTCCTTTTATTTTTGACACCTTTTGAAGCTCTTCATATTTTTCACACTTTTTCAGGCTCTTCATGTTTTTCAACACCAGTTCATGCTCTTCCTATTTTTCAGACCTTTTCATGGTCCCCATATTTTTGACACCTTTTGAAGCTCTTCATATTTTTCACATCATTTCTGTCTCTTCATGTTTTTCAACACCGCTTCATGCTCCTCCAATTTTTCAGAACATTTCATGCTCCTCATATTTTTCACACTTTTTGAAGCTCTTCATATATTTCACACCTTTTCAGTCTCTTCATGTTTTTCACACCTTTTCAGGCATTTCATGTTTTTCGACAATGATTCATGCTCCTCCTATTTTTCACACCGTTTCATGCTCCTCGTATTTTTGACACCTTTTAAAACTCTTCATATTTTTCACACCTTTTCATGCTCTTCATATTATTCAACACTTCTTCATGCTCCTCCTATTTTTCAGACCTTTTAATTCTCCTCATATTCTCCACACATTTTGAAGCTCTTCATATATTTCACATGTTTTCAGGCTCCTCATGTTTTAGAGCACCGCTTCATGCTCCTCATATTTTCAGACCGTTTCATGCTCCTCATATATTTGACACCTTTGTAGCTCTTCATATTTTTCACACCTTTTCATGCTCTTCATGTTTTTCAGCACCGCTTCTTGCTCTTCCTATTTTTCAGACCGTTTCATGCTCCTCATATATTTGACACCTTTGGAAGCTCTTCATATTTTTACCTCTTTTCAGGCTCTTCATATTTTTGAACACGGCTTCATGCTCCTCCTATTTTTCAGACCGTTTCATGCTCCTCATATTTTTCACACCTATTGAAGCTCTTCATATTTTTCACACCTTTTAAGGCTCTTCATGTTTTTGAACACCGTTTCATGCTCCTCCTATTTTTCAGACCGTTTCATGCTCCTCATATTTTTGACACCTTTGAATCTCTTCATATTTTTCACACCTTTTGAAACTCTTCTTATTTTTCACACGTTTTCAGTCTCTAAATGTTTTTCAACACCGCTTCTTGCTCCTCCTATTTTTCAGACCGTTTCATGCTCCTCATATTTTTGACACGTTTTGAGGATCTTCATATATTTCACACGTTTTCAGGCCCTTCATGTTTTTGAACACCGTTTTATGTTCCTCCTATTTTTCAGACCGTTTCATGCTTCTCATGTATTTCACACCTTTTCAAGCTCTCATATTTTTCACACCTTTTCAGGCTCTTCATGTTTTTGAACCCCGTCATGCTCCTCCTATTTTTCAGACCGTTTCATGCTCCTCATATTTTTCACACCTATTGAAGCTCTTCATATTTTTCACACCTTTTAAGGCTCTTCATGTTTTTGAACACTGTTTCATGCTCCTCCTATTTTTCAGACCGTTTCATGCTCCTCATATTTTTGACACCTTTGAATCTCTTCATATTTTTCACACCTTTTGAAACTCTTCTTATTTTTCACACGTTTTAAGTCTCTAAATGTTTTTCAACACCGCTTCATGCTCCTCCTATTTTTCAGACCGTTTCATGCTCCTCATATTTTTGAAACCTTTTGAAGCTCCTCATATTTTTCACACCTTTTGAAGGTCTTCATATTTTTCACACCTTTTCAGGCTCTTCATGTTTTTGAACACCGCTTTATGTTCTTCCTATTTTTCAGACCGTTTCATGCTCGTTATATTTTTGACACCTTTTCAGGCTCTTCAGGTTTTTGAACACCGCTTCAAGCTCCTCCTATTTTTCAGACAGTTTCATGCTCTTCATATTTTTGACACATTTTGAAGCTCTTCATATTTTTCACACCTTTTCAGGCTCTTCATGTTTTTCAACACCGTTTCATGCTCCTCCTATTTTTCAGACCGTTTCATGCTCCTCATATTTTTGGCACCTTTTGAAGCTCTTCATATTCTTCACACCTTTTCAGGCTCTTCATGTTTTTCAACACCACTTTATGCTCCTCCTCTTTTTCAGACCGTTTCATGCTTCTCATATTTTTGACACCTTTTGAAGCTCTTCATATTTTTCACATCTTTTCAGGCTTTTCATGTATTGCAACACTGCTTCATGCTCCTCCTATTTTTCAGACCGTTTCATGCTCCTCATATTTTTGACATCTTTTGAAGCTCTTCATATATTTCACACCTTTTCAGGCTCTTCATGTTTTTCAACACCACTTCCTGCTCCTCCTATTTTTCAGACCGTTTCATGGTCATCTCATTTTGGACACCTTTTGAAGCTCTTCATATTTTTCACACCTTTTGAAGCTCTTCATATTCTTCATACGTTTTCATGCTCTTTATGTTTCTCAACACCGCTTCATGCTCCTCCCATTTTTCAGACCATTTCATGCCACTCATATTTTTGACACTTTTTGAAGCTCCTCATATGTTTCACACATTTTGAAGCTCTTCATATATTTCACACCATTTCAGCATCTTCATGTTTTTCAACACCACTTCATGCTCCTCCTTTTTTTCAGACCGTCTCATGCTCCTCATATTTTTCACACTTTTGAAGCTCTTCATATTTTTCACACCTTTTAAGGCTCTTCATGTTTTTCACCACCGCTTCCTGCTCCTCCTATTTTTCAGACCGTTTCATGCTCCTCATATTTTTGACACCTTTTGAAGCTCTTCATATTTTTCACACTTTTCAGGCTCTTCATGTTTTTCAACACCACTTCATGCTCCTCCTATTTTTCAGACCTTTTCATGCTCCTCATATTTTTGATACCTTTAGAAGCTCTTCATATTTTTCACACTTTTCAGGCTCTTCATGTTTTTCAACACCACTTCATGCTTCTCCTATTTTTCAGACCGTTTCATGCTCCTCATATTTTTGACACATTTTGAAGCTCTTCATATTTTTCACACCGTTTCAGGCTCTTCATGTTTCTGAACACCGCTTCATCCTCCTCCTATTTTTCAGACCGTTTCATGCTCCTCATATTTTTGACACTTTTTGAAGCTCTTCATATGTTTCACACATTTTGAAGCTCTTCATATATTTCACACCATTTCAGGATCTTCATGTTTATAAAACCACTTCATGCTCTCCTATTTTTCAGACCATTTCCTGCTCATCGATATTTGACACATTTTGAAGCTCTTCATATTTTTCACACCTTTTGAAGCTCTTCATGTTTTTCACACTTTTCAGGCTCTTCATGTTTTTCAACACCACTTCATGCTCTTCCAATTTTACACGTCGTTTCGTTTCCTCATATATTTGACACCTTTAGAAGATCTTCATATTTTTCACACATTTTCAGGCTCTTCATGTTTTTCAACATCGCTTCATGCCCCTCCCATTTTTCAGACCGTTTCATTCTCCTCATATTTTTGATTCCTTTTGAAGCTCTTCATATATTTCACACCTTTTCAGGCTCTTCATGTTTTTAAAACCACTTCATGCTCTCCTATTTTTCAGACCATTTCCTGCTCATCGATTTTTGACACATTTTGAAGCTCTTTATATTTTTCACACCTTTTGAAGCTCTTCATATTTTTCACACTTTTCAGGCTCTTCATGTTTTTGAACACCGCTTCATGCTCCTCTTATTTTTCAGACCGTTTCATGCTCCTCATGTATTTCACATCTTTTGAAGCTCTTCATATTTTTCACACTTTTTCAGGCTCTTCATCTTTTTCCACACCACGTCATGCTTCTCCTATTTTTCAGACTGTTTCTTGCTCCTCATGTATTTCACACCTTTTGAAGCTCTTCATATTTTTCACACCTTTTCAGGGTCTTCATGTTCTTGATCAGCATTTCATGCTCCTTCTATTTTTCAGACCGTTTCATGCTCCTCATATTTTTGACACCTTTTGAAGCTCTTCATATTTTTCACACATTTTCAGGGTCTTCATGTTTTGAACACCGCTTCATGCTCCACCTATTTTTCAGACCGTTTCATGCTCCTCATATTTTTGTCACCTTATGAAGCTCTTCATATTTTTCACACTTTTCAGGCTCTTCATGTTTTTCAACACCACTTCATGCTCCTCCTATTTTTCAGACATTTTCATGCTCCTCCTATTTTTCAGACCTTTTCATGTCCTCATAATTTTGACACTTTTTCAAGCTCCTCATATTTTTCACACGTTATGAAGGTCTTCATATATTTCACAACATTTCAGGCTCTTCATGTTTTTCAACACCACTTCATGCTCCTCCTATTTTTCAGAGAGTTTCATGCTCCTCATGTATTTCACACCTTTTGAAGCTCTTCATATTTTTCACACCTTTTCAGGCTCTTCATATTTTTCAACACTACTTCTTGCTCCTCCAATTTTTCAGACCGTTTCATGCTCATCTATTTTTTGACACCTTTTGAAGCTATGCGTATTTTTCACAACTTTTCAGGCTCTTCATGTTTTTGAACACCACTGCATGCTTCTCCTATTTTTTAGACAGTATCATGCTATTCATATTTTTCACACCTTTTGAAGCTCTTCATTTATTTCACACCTTTTCAGGCTCTTCATATTTTTGAACACCGCTTCATGCTCCTCCTATTTCTCAGACCATTTCATGCTCCTCATGTATTTCACACCTTTTGAAGCTCTTCATATTTTGCACACATTTTCAGGCTTTTCATGTTTTTCACAACCACTTCATGCTGCTCCTATTTTTCAGACCGTTTCATGCACATCTCATTGTTGACACCTTTTGAAGCTCTTCATATTTTTCACACCATTTTCAGGCTCTTCATGTTTTTCAACACCGCTTTATGATCCTCCTATTTTTCAGACCGTTTCATATTCCTCATATTTTTGAGACATTTTGAAGCTCTTCATATTTTCCCACGTTTTCAAGCTCTTTATGGTTTTCAACACCACTTGATGCTCCTCCTATTTTTCATACCGTTTCATGGTCCTCATATTTTTCACACCTTTTGAAATTCTTCATATTTTTCACACATTTTCAGGCTTTTTTTTTTTTCAAAACCGCTTCATGCTTCTCCTATTTTTCAGACCGTTTCATGCTCCTCATGTATTTCACACCTTTTGAAGCTCTTCGTATTTTTCACACCTTTTCAGGATCTTCATGTTTTTGAACACCGCTTCATGCCCCTCCTATTTTTCCGACCGTTTCATTCTCCTCATATTTTTGATACCTTTTGAAGCTCTTCATATATTTCACACCTTTTCAGGCTCTTCATGTTTTTAACACCATTTCATGCTCTCCTATTTTTTAGACCATTTCCTGCTCATCGATTTTTGACACTTTGAAGGTCTTCATATTTTTCACACCTTTTGAAGCTCTTAATATTTTTCACACGTTTTCAGGCTCTTCACGTTTTTCAACACCGCTTCATGCTCCTCCTATTTTTCAGACCGTTTCATGCTCCTCATATATTTCACACCTTTTGAAGCTCTTCATAATTTTCACATCTTTTCATGCTCTTCATGTTTTTGAACACCATTTCATGCTCCTTCTATTTTGCAGACGGTTTCATGCTCCTCATATTTTTACACCTTTTCAAGCTCTTCATATATTTCACACCTTTTCAGGCTCTTCATGTTTTTGAACACCGCTTCATGCTCCTCCTATTTTTCAGACCGTTTCAGGCTCATCTCATTTTTTACACCTTTTGAAGCTCTTCATATTTTTCACACGTTTTCAGGCTCTTCACGTTTTTCAACACCGCTTCATGCTCCTCCTATTTTTCAGACCATTTCATGCTCCTCATATATTTGACACGTTTTGAAGCTTTTCATATTTTTCACCACTTTTCAGTCTCTTCATGTTTTTGAACACCGTTTCATGCTCTTCCAATTTGTCAAACCGTTTCATGCTCCTCATATTTTTGACACCTTTTGAAGCTCTTCATATTTTTGACATCTTTTCAGGCTCTTCATGTTTTTGAACACCACTTCTTGCTCCTTATTTTTTGCAGATCGTTTCATACTCCTCATATTTTTGACACCTTTTGAAGCTCTTCATATTTCTCACACCTTTTCAGGCTCTTCATGTTTTTCAGCACCGATTCATGCTGCTCCTATTTTTCAGACCGTTTCATGCTCATCTCTTTTTTGACACCTTTTGAAGCTTTGCATATTTTTCACAACTTTTCAGGCTCTTCATGTATTTGAACACCGCTTCAGGCTAATCCTATTTTTCAAAACATATCATGTTCATCATATTTTTCACACTTTTGAGGCTCTTCATATTTTTCACACCTTTTCATGGTCTTCATGTTTTTGAACACCACTTCATGCTCCTCCTATTTTTCAGACCGTTTAATCCTCCTCATGTATTTCACACCTTTTGAAGCTCTTCATAATTTTCACATCTTTTCATGCTCTTCATGTTTTTGAACACCATTTCATGCTCCTCCTATTTTGCAGACGGTTTCATGCTCCTCATATTTTTACACCTTTTCAAGCTCTTCATATATTTCACACCTTTTCAGGCTCTTCATGTTTTGAACACCGCTTCATGCTCCTCCTATTTTTCAGACCGTTTCAGGCTCATCTCATTTTTTACACCTTTTGAAGCTCTTCATATTTTGCACACCTTTCCAGGCTCTTCATGTTTTTCAGCTCCACTTCATGCTCCTCCTATTTTTCAGACCGTTTCATGCTCCTCATATTTTTCACACCGTGTGAAGCTCTTCATATTTTTCAAACCTTTTCAGGCTCTTCATGTTTTTCAGCACCGCTTCATGCTCCTCCTATTTTTCAGACCGTTTCATGCTCATCTCATTTTTTACACTTTTTGAAGCTCTTCATGTTTTTCACACCTTTTCTGGCTCTTCATGTTTTTGAACATAGCTTCATACTCCTCCTATTTTTCAGACCGTTTCATTCTTCTCATGTTTTTGAAACCTGTTGATGCTCTTCACATTTTTCACACCTTTTCAGGCTCTTCACGATTTTCAACACCGCTTCATGATCCTCCTATTTTTCAGACCGTTTCATGCTCTTCCTATTTTTGAGACTGTTTCAGGCTCCTCTTATTTTTGACAGGTTTTGAAGCTCTTCATATTTTTCACACCTTTTCAGGGTCTTCATGTTTTTCAACACCGCTTCATGCTCCTCCTATTTTACAGACCGTTTCATGCTCCTCTCATTATTCATACCTTTTGAAGCTCTTCTTATTTTTCACACCTTTTCAGGCTCTTCATGTTTTTGAACACCGCTTCATGCTCCTCCTATTTATCAGACCGTTTCATGTTACTCTTATTTTTCAGACCGTTTCAAGCTCCTCATATATTTGACACCTTTTGAAGCTCTTCATATTTTTCACAGCTTTTCAGGATCTTCATGTTTTTCAACACTGTTTCATGCTCCTCCTATTTTTCAGACCGTTTCATGCTCCTCCTATTTTTCAGACCGTTTCATGCTCCTCATGTATTTCACACCTTTTGAAGCTCTTCATATTTTTCACATCTTTTGAAGCTCTTCATATTTTTCACACCTTTTCAGGCTCTTCATGTTTTTGAACACCATTTCATGCTCCGCCTATTTTTCAGACCGTTTCATTCTCCTCATATTTTTGACACCTTTTGAAACTCTTCATATTTTTCACACCTTTTGAAGCTCTTCATATTGTTCACACCTTTTCAGGCTGTTCATGTTTTTCAACACCGCTTCATGCTCCTGCTATTTTTCAGACCGTTTCATACTCCTCATATTTTTGACATTTTTTAAGGCTCTTCATATTTTTCACACCTTTTCAGGCTCTTCATGTTTTTGAACACGGTTTCATGATCCTCCTATTTTTCAGAAAGTTTCATGCTCCTCATAATTTTGACACCTTTTAAAACTCTTCATATTTTTCACACCTTTTCAGGCTCTTCCTGTTTTTCAACACCATTTCATGCTCCTCTTTTTTTTCAGACCGTTTCATGCTGCTCCTATTTTTCAGACCGTTTCATGATCCTCATATTTTTGAAACCTTTTGAAGCTCTTCATATTTTTCACACCTTTTCAAGCTCTTCAAGATTTTCAACAACGCTTCATGCTCCTCCTTTTTTTCAGACCGTTTCGTGCTCCTCATATATTTGACAGCTTTTGAAGCTCTTCATATTTTTCACACCTTTTCAGGCTCTTCATGTTTTTCAACACAGCTTCATGCTCCTCCTATTTTTCAGACCGTTTCATTCTCCTCAAGTTTTTGACACCTGTTGAAGCTCTTCACATTTTTCACACCTTTTCAGGCTCTTCACGATTTTCAACACCGCTTCATGATCCTCCTATTTTTCAGACCGTTTCATGCTCTTCCTATTTTTCAGACCATTTCTTGCTCCTCCTATTTTTCAGACCGTTTCATTCTCCTCATATATTTGACACATTTTGAAGCTCTTCCTATTTTTCCACACCTTTTCAGGCTCTTCATGTTTTTCCACACCGTTTAATGCTCCTCCTATTTTTCAGACCGTTTCATTCTCCTCATATATTTGACACATTTTAAAGCTCTTCCTATTTTTCCACAACTTTTCAGGCTCTTCATGATTTTCAACACCGCTTAATGCTCCTCCTATTTTTCAGACCGTTTCATGCTCATTTCATTTTTGACACCTTTTGAAGCTCTTCATATTTTTCATACCTTTTCAGGCTCTTCATATTTTTCGCACCTTTTCAGGCTCTTCATGTTGTTGAACACAGCTTCATGCTCCTCCCATTTTTCAGACCTTTTAATGCTCCTCATAATTTTGACACCTTTTGAAGCTCTTCATATTTTTCACCCCTTTTCAGGATCTTCATGTTTTTGAACACCTCTTCATGCTCCTGCTATTTTTCAGACCGTTTCATGCTCATCTCATTTGACAGCTTTTGAAGCTCTTCATATTTTTCACATCTTTTGAAGCTCTTCATATTTTTCACACATTTTCAGACTCTTCATGTTTTTCAACACCGCTTCTTGCTCCTCCTATTTTTCAGACCGTTTCATGCTCCTCATATTTTGACACGTTTTGAAGCTCTTCATATTTTTCACACCTTTTCAGGCTCTTCATGTTTTTGAACACCGCTTCATGCTCCTGCTATTTTACAGACCATTTCATACTCCTCATATTTTTGACATTTTTTAAGGCTCTTCATATTTTTCACACCTTTTCAGGCTCTTCATGTTTTTGAACACGGTTTCATGATCCTCCTATTTTTCAGAAAGTTTCATGCTCCTCATATTTTTGACACCTTTTAAACCTCTTCATATTGTTCACACCTTTTCAGGCTCTTCATGTTTTTCAACACCGGTTCATGCTCCTCCTCTTTTTCAGAAAGTTTCATGCTCCTCATATTTTTGAAACCTTTTGACGCTGTTCATATTTTTCTCACATTTTCTGGCTCTTCCTGTTTTTCAACACCATTTCATGCTCCTCTTATTTTTCAGACCGTTTCATGTTGCTCCTATTTTTCAGACCGTTTCATGATCCTAATATTTTTGAAACCTTTTGAAGCTCTTCATATTTTCACACCTTTTCAAGCTCTTCAAGATTTTCAACATCGCTTCATGCTCCTCCTTTTTTTCAGACCGTTTCATGCTCATCTCATTTTTGACAGCTTTTGAAGCTCTTCATATTTTTCACACCTTTTCAGGCTCTTCATGTTTTTGAACACCGCTTCATGCTCCTCCTTTTTTTCAGACCGTTTCTTTCTCCTCTTATATTTGACACTTTTTGAAGCTCTTCATATTTTTCACACCTTTTCAGGCTCTTCAGGTTTTTCAGCTCCACTTCATGCTCCTCCTATATTTCAGACCGTTTCATGCTGCTCAAATTTTCTACACCTTTTCAAGCTCTTCATATTTTTCACACCTTTTCAGGCTCTTCATGTTTTTGAACACAGCATCATGCTCCTCCTATTTTTCAGATCGTTTCATGCTCCTCCTATTTTCCGACCGTTTCTTGCTCCTCATACTTTTGACATTTTTTGAAGCTCTTCATATTTTTCACACCTTTTCTGGCTCTTCATGTTTTTGAACACAGCTTCATGCTCCTCCAATTTTTCAGACCGTTTCATGCTCGTCATATTTTTCACACGTTTTAAAGCTCTTCATATTTTTCTCACCTTTTCATGCTCTTCATGTTTTTCAGCACCAGTTCATGCTCCTCCTATTTTTCAGACCGTTTCATGCTCATCTCATTTTTTACACCTTTTGAAGCTCTTCATATTTTGCACACCTTTTCAGGCACTTCATGTTTTTCAGCTCCACTTCATGCTCCTCCTATTTTTCAGACCGTTTCATGCTGCTCTCATTTTTTACACCTTTTGAAGCTCTTCATATTTTTCACACCTTTTCAGGCTCTTCATGTTTTTCACCACCGCTTCCTGCTCCTCCTATTTTTCAGACCGTTTCATGCGCCTCATATTTTTGACACCTTTTGAAGCTCTTCGTATTTTTCACACCTTTTCATGCTCTTTATGTTTTCAACACCGTTTCATGCTCCTCCTATTTTTCAGATCGTTTCATGCTCCTCCTATTTTTCAAACCGTTTCATGCTCATCTCATTTTTGACACCTTCTGAAGCTCTTCATATTTTTCACACCTTTTGAATCTCTTCATATTTTTCAAACCTTTTGAAGCTCTTCATATTATTCACACGTTTTCAGTCTCTTCATGTTTTTCAACACCGCTTCATGCTCCTCCTATTTTTCAGACAGTTTCATGCTCCTCATATTTTTGACATATTTTGAGGCTCTTCATATAATTCACACCTTTTCAGGCCCTTCATATTTTGAACACCGTTTCATGCTCCTCGTATTTTTCAGACCGTTTCATGCTCCTCATATTTTGACACCTTTTGAAGGTCTTCATATTTTTCACACCTTTTCAGGCTCTTCATGTTTTTGAACACCGCTTTATGTTCTTCCTATTTTTCAGACCGTTTCATGCTCGTTATATTTTTGACACCTTTTCAGGCTCTTCAGGTTTTTGAACACCGCTTCAAGCTCTTCCTATTTTTCAGACCATTTCATGCTCTTAATATTTTTGACACATTTTGAAGCTCTTCATATTTTTCACACCTTTTCAGGCTCTTCATGTTTTTCAACACCGTTTCATGCTCCTCCTATTTTTCAGACCGTTTCATGCTCCTCATATTTTTGGCACCTTTTGAAGCTCTTCATATTCTTCACACCTTTTCAGGCTCTTCATGTTTTTCAACACCACTTTATGCTCCTCCTCTTTTTCAGACCGTTTCATGCTTCTCATATTTTTGACACCTTTTGAAGCTCTTCATATTTTTCACATCTTTTCAGGCTTTTCATGTATTGCAACACTGCTTCATGCTCCTCCTATTTTTCAGACCGTTTCATGCTCCTCATATTTTTGACATCTTTTGAAGCTCTTCATATATTTCACAACTTTTCAGGCTCTTCATGTTTTTCAACACCACTTCCTGCTCCTCCTATTTTTCAGACCGTTTCATGGTCATCTCATTTTGGACACCTTTTGAAGCTCTTCATATTTTTCACACCTTTTGAAGCTCTTCATATTCTTCATACGCTTTCATGCTCTTTATGTTTTTCAACACCGCTTCATGCTCCTCCTATTTTTCAGACCATTTCATGCCACTCATATTTTTGACACTTTTTGAAGCTCCTCATATGTTTCACACATTTTGAAGCTCTTCATATATTTCACACCATTTCAGCATCTTCATGTTTTTCAACACCACTTCATGCTCCTCCTTTTTTTCAGACCGTCTCATGCTCCTCATATTTTTCACACTTTTGAAGCTCTTCATATTTTTCACACCTTTTAAGGCTCTTCATGTTTTTCACCACCGCTTCCTGCTCCTCCTATTTTTCAGACCATTTCATGCGCCTCATATTTTTGACACCTTTTGAAGCTCTTCGTTTATTTCACACCTTTTCATGCTCTTTATGTTTTCAACACCGTTTCATGCTCCTCCTATTTTTCAGATCGTTTCATGCTCCTCCTATTTTTCAAACCGTTTCATGCTCATCTCATTTTTGACACCTTCTGAAGCTCTTCATATTTTTCACACCTTTTGAATCTCTTCATATTTTTCAAACCTTTTGAAGCTCTTCATATTATTCACACGTTTTCAGTCTCTTCATATTTTTCAACACCGCTTCATGCTCCTCCTATTTTTCAGACAGTTTCATGCTCCTCATATTTTTGACACATTTTGAGGCTCTTCATATAATTCACACCTTTTCAGGCCCTTCATATTTTGAACACCGTTTCATGCTCCTCGTATTTTTCAGACCGTTTCATGCTCCTCATATTTTTGACACCTTTTGAAGGTCTTCATATTTTTCACACCTTTTCAGGCTCTTCATGTTTTTCAACACCAGTTCATGCTCCTCCTATTTTTCAGACCGTTTCATGGTCCCCATATTTTTGACACCTTTTGAGGCTCTTCATATTTTTCACATCATTTCTGTCTCTTCATGTTTTTCAACACCGCTTCTTGCTCCTCCTATTTCTCAGACCGTTTCAACCTCATCATATTTTTGACACCTTTTGATGCTCTTCATATTTTTCACACCTTTTGAAGCTCTTCATATTTTTCACACCGTTTCAGGTTCTTCATGATTTTCAACACCGCTTCATGCTCCTCCGATTTTTCAAACCGTTTCATGCTCATCTCATTTTTGACACCTTTTGAAGCTCTTCATATTTTTCACAACTTCTCATGCTCTTCATGTTTTTGAACACCGTTTCATGATCCTCCTCTTTTTCAGAACGTTTCATGCTCCTCATATATTTGACACCTTTTAAAATTCTTCATATTTTTCACACCTTTTAAGGCTCTTCATGTTTTTGAACACCGCTTCATGCTCCTCCTATTTTTCAGACCGTTTCATGCTACTCATATACTTGACAGCTTTTGAAGCTCTTTATATTTTTCAGACCTTTTCAGACTCTTCATGTATTTGATCAGCGTTTCATGCTCCTTTATATTTCAGACCGTTTCATGCTCCTCATATTTTTGACACCTTTTGAAGCTCTTCATATTTTTCACATCTTTTCAGGCCTTTCATGAATTGCAACACTGCTTCATGCTCCTCCTATTTTTCAGACCGTTTCATGCTCCTCATATTTTTGACACCTTTTGAAGCTCTTCATATATTTCACACCTTTTCAGGCTCTTCATGTTTTTCAAAACCACTTCATGCTCCTCCTATTTTTCAGACCGTTTCATGCTCATCTACTTTTTGACACCTTTTGAAGCTCTTCATATTTTTCACACCTTTTGAAACTCTTCATATTTCTCACACCTTTTCAGGCTCTTCATGTTTTTCAACACCATTTCATGCTCCTCCTATTTTTCAGACCGTTTCATGCTCCTCATATTTTTGACACCTTTTGAAGCTTTTCATATTTTTCACAACTTTTCAGGCCCTTCATGTTTCTGAACACCGCTTCATACTCCTCCTATTGTTCAGACCGTATCATCCTCCTCATATTTCTCACACCTTTTGAATCTCTTCATATTTTTCACAAATTATCAGGCTCTTCATGTTTTTGAACACCACTTCATGCTCCTCCTATTTTTCAGAGAGTTTCATGCTCCTAATGTATTTCACACCTTTTGAAGCTCTTCATATTTTTCACACTTTTTCAGGCTCTTCATCTTTTCCCACACCACTTCATGCTTCTCCTATTTTTCAGACCGTTTCATGCTCCTCATATTTTTGACACCTTTTGAAGCTCTTCATATTTTTCACACTTTTCAGGCTCTTCATGTTTTTCAACACCAATTCATGCTCCTCCTATTTTTCAGACCTTTTCATGCTCCTCATATTTTTGATACCTTTAGAAGCTCTTCATATTTTTCACACTTTTCAGGCTCTTCATGTTTTTCAACACCACTTCATGCTTCTCCTATTTTTCAGACCGTTTCATGCTCCTCATATTTTTGACACATTTTGAAGCTCTTCATATTTTTCACACCTTTTCAGGCTCTTCATGTTTCTGAACACCGCTTCATCCTCCTCCTATTTTTCAGACCGTTTCATGCTCCTCATATTTTTGACACTTTTTGAAGCTCCTCATATGTTTCACACATTTTGAAGCTCTTCATATATTTCACACCATTTCAGGATCTTCATGTTTTTAAAACCACTTCATGCTCTCCTATTTTTCAGACCATTTCCTGCTCATCGATTTTTGACACATTTTGAAGCTCTTCATTTTTTTCACACCTTTTGAACATCTTCATGTTTTTCACACTTTTCAGGCTCTTCATGTTTTTCAACACCACTTCATGCTCTTCCAATTTTACACGTCGTTTCGTTTCCTCATATATTTGACACCTTTAGAAGATCTTCATATTTTTCACACATTTTCAGCCTCTTCATGTTTTTCAACATCGCTTCATGCCCCTCCCATTTTTCAGACCATTTCATTCTCCTCATATTTTTGATTCCTTTGAAGCTCTTCATATATTTCACACCTTTTCAGGCTCTTCATGTTTTTAAAACCACTTCATGCTCTCCTATTTTTCAGACCATTTCCTGCTCTTCGATTTTTGACACATTTTGAAGCTCTTCATATTTTTCACACCTTTTGAAGCTCTTCATATTTTTCACACTTTTCAGGCTCTTCATGTTTTTGAACACCGCTTCATGCTCCTCCTATTTTTCAGACCGTTTCATGCTCCTCATGTATTTCACATCTTTTGACGCTCTTCATATTTTTCACACTTTTTCAGGCTCTTCATCTTTTTCCACACCACGTCATGCTTCTCCTATTTTTCAGACTGTTTCATGCTCCTCATGTATTTCACACCTTTTGAAGCTCTTCATATTTTTCACACCTTTTCAGGCTCTTCATGTTCTTGATCAGCATTTCATGCTCCTTCTATTTTTCAGACCGTTTCATGCTCCTCATATTTTTGACACCTTTTGAAGCTCTTCATATTTTTCACACATTTTCAGGGTCTTCATGTTTTGAACACCGCTTCATGCTCCTCCTATTTTTCAGACCGTTTCATGCTCCTCATATTTTTGTCACCTTATGAAGCTCTTCATATTTTTCACACTTTTCAGGCTCTTCATGTTTTTCAACACCACTTCATGCTCCTCCTATTTTTCAGATATTTTCATGCTCCTCCTATTTTTCAGACCGTTTCATGTCCTCATAATTTTGACACTTTTTCAAGCTCCTCATATTTTTCACACGTTATGAAGGTCTTCATATATTTCACAACATTTCAGGCTCTTCATGTTTTTCAACACCACTTCATGCTCCTCCTATTTTTCAGAGAGTTTCATGCTCCTCATGTATTTCAGACCTTTTGAAGCTCTTCATATTTTTCACACCTTTTCAGGCTCTTCATATTTTTCAACACTACTTCTTGCTCCTCCAATTTTTCAGACCGTTTCATGCTCATCTAATTTTTGACACCTTTTGTAGCTATGCGTATTTTTCACAACTTTTCAGGCTCTTCATGTTTTTGAACACCACTGCATGCTTCTCCTATTTTACAGACTGTATCATGCTATTCATATTTTTCACACCCTTTGAAGCTCTTCATTTATTTCACACCTTTTCAGGCTCTTCATATTTTTGAACACCGCTTCATGCTCCTCCTATTTCTCAGACCATTTCATGCTCCTCATGTATTTCACACCTTTTGAAGCTCTTCATATTTTGCACACATTTTCAGGCTTTTCATGTTTTTCACAACCACTTCATGCTGCTCCTATTTTTCAGACCGTTTCATGCACATCTCATTTTTGACACCTTTTGAAGCTCTTCATATTTTTCACACCATTTTCAGGCTCTTCATGTTTTTCAACACCGCTTTATGATCCTCCTATTTTTCAGACCGTTTCATATTCCTCATATTTTTGAGACATTTTGAAGCTCTTCATATTTTCCCACGTTTTCAAGCTCTTTATGGTTTTCAACACCACTTGATGCTCCTCCTATTTTTCATACCGTTTCATGGTCCTCATATTTTTCACACCTTTTGAAATTCTTCATATTTTTCACACATTTTCAGGCTTTTCATGTTTTTCAAAACCGCTTCATGCTTCTCCTATTTTTCAGACCGTTTCATGCTCCTTATAATTTTTACACATTTTGTAGCTCTTCATATTTTTCACCCCTTTTCAGGCTCTTCCTGTTTTTGAACACCACTTCATGCTCCCCCTTATTTTTCAGACCGTATCATGCTCCTCATATTTTTGACAACTTTTGAAGCTCTTCATAATTTTCACACCTTTTCAAGCTCTTCTTGGTTTTGAACAACGCTTCATGCTCCTCCTATTTTTCAGACCGTTTCAAACTCCTCATATTTTTGACACCTTTTGAAGCTATTCACATTTTCCCACCTTTTCAGGCTCTTCATGTTTTTGAACACCGCTTCATGCTCCTCCTATTTCTCAGACCATTTCATGCTCCTCATGTATTTCACACCTTTTGAAGCTCTTCATATTTTGCACACATTTTGAGGCTTTTCATGTTTTTCACAACCACTTCATGCTGTTCCTATTTTTCAGACCGTTTCATGCACATCTCATTTTTGACACCTTTTGAAGCTCTTCATATTTTTCACACCATTTTCAGGCTCTTCATGTTTTTCAACACCGCTTTATGATCCTCCTATTTTTCAGACCGTTTCATATTCCTCATATTTTTGAGACATTTTGAAGCTCTTCATATTTTCCCACGTTTTCAAGCTCTTTATGGTTTTCAACACCACTTGATGCTCCTCCTATTTTTCATACCGTTTCATGGTCCTCATATTTTTCACACCTTTTGAAATTCTTCATATTTTTCACACATTTTCAGGCTTTTTTTTTTTCAAAACCGCTTCATGCTTCTCCTATTTTTCAGACCGTTTCATGCTCCTCATGTATTTCACACCTTTTGAAGCTCTTCGTATTTTTCACACCTTTTCAGGATCTTCATGTTTTTGAACACCGCTTCATGCCCCTCCTATTTTTCCGACCGTTTCATTCTCCTCATATTTTTGATACCTTTTGAAGCGCTTCATATATTTCACACCTTTTCAGGCTCTTCATGTTTTTAACACCATTTCATGCTCTCCTATTTTTTAGACCATTTCCTGCTCATCGATTTTTGACACTTTGAAGGTCTTCATATTTTTCACACCTTTTGAAGCTCTTAATATTTTTCACACGTTTTCAGGCTCTTCACGTTTTTCAACACCGCTTCATGCTCCTCCTATTTTTCAGACCGTTTCATGCTCCTCATATATTTGACACGTTTTGAAGCTCTTCATATTTTTCACCACTTTTCAGTCTCTTCATGTTTTTGAACACCGTTTCATGCTCTTCCAATTTGTCAAACCGTTTCATGCTCCTCATATTTTTGACACCTTTTGAAGCTCTTCATATTTTTGACATCTTTTCAGGCTCTTCATGTTTTTGAACACCACTTCTTGCTCCTTATTTTTTGCAGATCGTTTCATACTCCTCATATTTTTGACACCTTTTGAAGCTCTTCATATTTCTCACACCTTTTCAGGCTCTTCATGTTTTTCAGCACCGATTCATGCTGCTCCTATTTTTCAGACCGTTTCATGCTCATCTCTTTTTTGACACCTTTTGAAGCTTTGCATATTTTTCACAACTTTTCAGGCTCTTCATGTATTTGAACACCGCTTCAGGCTAATCCTATTTTTCAAAACATATCATGTTCATCATATTTTTCACACTTTTGAGGCTCTTCATATTTTTCACACCTTTTCATGGTCTTCATGTTTTTGAACACCACTTCATGCTCCTCCTATTTTTCAGACCGTTTAATCCTCCTCATGTATTTCACACCTTTTGAAGCTCTTCATAATTTTCACATCTTTTCATGCTCTTCATGTTTTTGAACACCATTTCATGCTCCTTCTATTTTGCAGACGGTTTCATGCTCCTCATATTTTTACACCTTTTCAAGCTCTTCATATATTTCACACCTTTTCAGGCTCTTCATGTTTTTGAACACCGCTTCATGCTCCTCCTATTTTTCAGACCGTTTCAGGCTCATCTCATTTTTTACACCTTTTGAAGCTCTTCATATTTTTCACACGTTTTCAGGCTCTTCACGTTTTTCAACACCGCTTCATGCTCCTCCTATTTTTCAGACCATTTCATGCTCCTCATATATTTGACACGTTTTGAAGCTTTTCATATTTTTCACCACTTTTCAGTCTCTTCATGTTTTTGAACACCGTTTCATGCTCTTCCAATTTGTCAAACCGTTTCATGCTCCTCATATTTTTGACACCTTTTGAAGCTCTTCATATTTTTGACATCTTTTCAGGCTCTTCATGTTTTTGAACACCACTTCTTGCTCCTTATTTTTTGCAGATCGTTTCATACTCCTCATATTTTTGACACCTTTTGAAGCTCTTCATATTTCTCACACCTTTTCAGGCTCTTCATGTTTTTCAGCACCGATTCATGCTGCTCCTATTTTTCAGACCGTTTCATGCTCATCTCTTTTTTGACACCTTTTGAAGCTTTGCATATTTTTCACAACTTTTCAGGCTCTTCATGTATTTGAACACCGCTTCAGGCTAATCCTATTTTTCAAAACATATCATGTTCATCATATTTTTCACACTTTTGAGGCTCTTCATATTTTTCACACCTTTTCATGGTCTTCATGTTTTTGAACACCACTTCATGCTCCTCCTATTTTTCAGACCGTTTAATCCTCCTCATGTATTTCACACCTTTTGAAGCTCTTCATAATTTTCACATCTTTTCATGCTCTTCATGTTTTTGAACACCATTTCATGCTCCTCCTATTTTGCAGACGGTTTCATGCTCCTCATATTTTTACACCTTTTCAAGCTCTTCATATATTTCACACCTTTTCAGGCTCTTCATGTTTTGAACACCGCTTCATGCTCCTCCTATTTTTCAGACCGTTTCAGGCTCATCTCATTTTTTACACCTTTTGAAGCTCTTCATATTTTGCACACCTTTCCAGGCTCTTCATGTTTTTCAGCTCCACTTCATGCTCCTCCTATTTTTCAGACCGTTTCATGCTCCTCATATTTTTCACACCGTGTGAAGCTCTTCATATTTTTCAAACCTTTTCAGGCTCTTCATGTTTTTCAGCACCGCTTCATGCTCCTCCTATTTTTCAGACCGTTTCATGCTCATCTCATTTTTTACACTTTTTGAAGCTCTTCATATTTTTCACACCTTTTCTGGCTCTTCATGTTTTTGAACATAGCTTCATACTCCTCCTATTTTTCAGACCGTTTCATTCTTCTCATGTTTTTGAAACCTGTTGAAGCTCTTCACATTTTTCACACCTTTTCAGGCTCTTCACGATTTTCAACACCGCTTCATGATCCTCCTATTTTTCAGACCGTTTCATGCTCTTCCTATTTTTGAGACTGTTTCAGGCTCCTCATATTTTTGACAGGTTTTGAAGCTCTTCATATTTTTCACACCTTTTCAGGGTCTTCATGTTTTTCAACACCGCTTCATGCTCCTCCTATTTTACAGACCGTTTCATGCTCCTCTCATTATTCATACCTTTTGAAGCTCTTCTTATTTTTCACACCTTTTCAGGCTCTTCATGATTTTCAACACCGCTTAATGCTCCTCCTATTTTTCAGACCGTTTCATGCTCATTTCATTTTTGACACCTTTTGAAGCTCTTCATATTTTTCATACCTTTTCAGGCTCTTCATATTTTTCGCACCTTTTCAGGCTCTTCATGTTGTTGAACACAGCTTCATGCTCCTCCCATTTTTCAGACCTTTTAATGCTCCTCATAATTTTGACACCTTTTGAAGCTCTTCATATTTTTCACCCCTTTTCAGGATCTTCATGTTTTTGAACACCTCTTCATGCTCCTGCTATTTTTCAGACCGTTTCATGCTCATCTCATTTGACAGCTTTTGAAGCTCTTCATATTTTTCACATCTTTTGAAGCTCTTCATATTTTTCACACATTTTCAGACTCTTCATGTTTTTCAACACCGCTTCTTGCTCCTCCTATTTTTCAGACCGTTTCATGCTCCTCATATTTTGACATGTTTTGAAGCTCTTCATATTTTTCACACCTTTTCAGGCTCTTCATGTTTTTGAACACCGTTTCATGCTCCGCCTATTTTTCAGACCGTTTCATTCTCCTCATATTTTTGACAACTTTTGAAGCTCTTCATATTTTTCACACCTTTTGAAGCTCTTCATATTTTTCACACCTTTTCAGGCTCTTCATGTTTTTCAACACCGCTTCATGCTCCTGCTATTTTACAGACCATTTCATACTCCTCATATTTTTGACATTTTTTAAGGCTCTTCATATTTTTCACACCTTTTCAGGCTCTTCATGTTTTTGAACACGGTTTCATGATCCTCCTATTTTTCAGAAAGTTTCATGCTCCTCATATTCTTGACACCTTTTAAACCTCTTCATATTGTTCACACCTTTTCAGGCTCTTCATGTTTTTCAACACCGGTTCATGCTCCTCCTCTTTTTCAGAAAGTTTCATGCTCCTCATATTTTTGAAACCTTTTGACGCTGTTCATATTTTTCTCACATTTTCTGGCTCTTCCTGTTTTTCAACACCATTTCATGCTCCTCTTATTTTTCAGACCGTTTCATGTTGCTCCTATTTTTCAGACCGTTTCATGATCCTAATATTTTTGAAACCTTTTGAAGCTCTTCATATTTTCACACCTTTTCAAGCTCTTCAAGATTTTCAACATCGCTTCATGCTCCTCCTTTTTTTCAGACCGTTTCATGCTCATCTCATTTTTGACAGCTTTTGAAGCTCTTCATATTTTTCACACCTTTTCAGGCTCTTCATGTTTTTGAACACCGCTTCATGCTCCTCCTTTTTTTCAGACCGTTTCTTTCTCCTCTTATATTTGACACTTTTTGAAGCTCTTCATATTTTTCACACCTTTTCAGGCTCTTCATGTTTTTCAACACCGATCCATGCTCCTCCTATTTTTCAGACCGTTTCATGCTCCTCATATTTTTCACACCTTTTGAAGCTCTTCATATTTTTCACACCTTTTCAGGCTCTTCAGGTTTTTCAGCTCCACTTCATGCTCCTCCTATATTTCAGACCGTTTCATGCTGCTCAAATTTTCTACACCTTTTGAAGCTCTTCATATATTTCACACCTTTTCAGGCTCTTCAGGTTTTTCAGCTCCGTTTCATGCTCCTCCTATTTTTCAGACCGTTTCATGCTGCTCAAATTTTTTACACCTTTTGAAGCTCTTCATATATTTCACACCTTTTCAGGCTCTTTATGTTTTTGAACGCCACTTCATGCTCCTCGTATGTTTCAGACCGTTTCATGCTCCTCATATTTTTGACACGTTTTGGGGCTCTCATATTTTTCACACCATTTCCAGGCTCTTCATATTTTTGAACACCGTTTCATGCTCCTCCTATTTTTCAGAACGTTTCATGCTCCTCATATTTTTCACACCTTTTGAAGCTCTTCATATGTTTCGCACCTTCTCAGGCGCTTCATGTATTTGAGCACAGATTCATGCTCCTCCTATATTTCAGACCGTTTCATGCTCCTCCTATTTTTCAGACTGTTTCATGCACGTCTTATTATTGACACCTTTTGAAGCTCTTCATATTTTTCACACCATTTGAAGCTCGTCATATTTTTCACACCTTTTCAGGCTCTCCATGTTTTTGATCACCGTTTCTTGCTCCTCCTATTTTTCAGACCGTTTCATGCTCCTCATAGTTTTCACACCTTTTGAAGCTCGTCATATTTTTCACACCTTTTTAGGCTCTCGATTTTTTTGATCACAGTTTCTTGCTCCTCCTATTTTTCAGACCCTTTCATGCTCCTCATATTTTTGACACCTTTTGAAGCTCTTCATATTTTTCACAAGTTCTCCGCCTCCTCATGTTTTTCAATACCGCTTCATGCTCCTCCTATTTTTCAGACCGTTTCATGCTTCTCATATTTTTGACACCTTTTGAAGCTCTTCATATTTTTCACACCTTTAAAGGCTCTTCATGTTTTTGAACACCGCTTCATGGTCCTCCTCTTTTTCAGACCATTTCATGCACCTCATATTTTTGACACCTTTTGAAGCTCTTCATAATTTTCACACCTGTTCAGGCTCTTCATATTTTTGAACACCGCTTCATGCTCCTCCTATTTTTCAGACCGTTTCATGCTCCTTGTAATTTTGACACCTTTTGAAGCTCTTCGTATTTTTCACACCTTTTCAGGCTCTTCATGTTTTTTAACCGCTGCATACTCCTCCTATTTTTCAGACCGTTTCATGCTCCTCATATATTTCACACCTTTTGAAGCTCTTCATATTTTTCACACCTTTTCAAGCTCTTCATATTTTCACACCTTTTCAGGCTCTTCATGTTTTTGAACACCGCTTCATGCTCCTTCTATTTTTCAGAGAGTTTCATGCTCCTCATGTATTTCTCACCTTTTGAAGCTCTTCATATTTTTCACACCTTTTCAGGCTCTTCATGTTTTTCCACACCACTTCATGCTTCTCCTATTTTTCAGCCCGTTTCATGCTCCTCATGTATTTCACACCTTTTGAAGCTCTTCAAATATTTCACAACTTTTCAGGCTCTTCACGTTTTGATCACCATTTCATGCTCCTTTATTTTTCAGACCGTTTCATGCTCATCTCATTTTTGACACCTTTTGAAGCTCTTCATATATTTCACACATTTTCAAGCTCCTCATATTTTTCACACCTTTTCAGGCTCTTCATGTTTTGAACACCGCTTCATGCCCCTCCTATTTTTCAGACCGTTTCATGCTCCTCATATTTTTGACACCTTTTGAAGCTCTTCATATTTTTCACACCTTTTCAGGCTCTTCATGTATTTGATAACCATTTCTTTCTCCTCCTATTTTTCAGACCGTTTCATGCTCCTCATATTTTTGACACCTTTTGAAGCTCTTCATATTTTTCACACCTTTTCAGGCTCTTCATGTTTTTTAACACCACTTCATGCTCCTCCTATTTGTTAGACCGTTTCATTCTCCTCATATTTTTGACACCTTTTGAAGCTCTTCATAATTTTCACACCCTTTCAGGCTATTTATGTTTTTCAACACCACTTCATGCTCCTCCTATTTTTCAGACCGTTTCATGATCCTCATATTATTGACACCTTTTGAAGCTCTTCATATTTTTCACACCTTTTCAGGCTCTTCATGTTTTTCAACACCACTTCATGCTCCTCCTATTTTTCAGACCGTTTCATGCTCCTCATATTTTTGACACATTTTGAAGCTCTTCATATTT
This sequence comes from Dama dama, assembly GCF_033118175.1. Lineage (NCBI taxonomy): Eukaryota > Metazoa > Chordata > Mammalia > Artiodactyla > Cervidae > Dama > Dama dama. The sequence continues at coordinate 159,763 of NC_083714.1, read as the reverse complement.
TTCACACCTTTTCAGGCTCTTCATGTTTTTCAACACCACTTCATGCTCCTCCTATTTTTCAGACCGTTTCATGCTCCTCATAATTTTGACACCTTTTGAAGCTCTTCATAATTGTCACACACTTTCAGGCTCTTCATGTTTTTCAACACCACTTCATGCTCCTCCTATTTTTCAGACCGTTTCATGCTCCTCATATTTTTGACACCTTTTGAAGCTCTTCATATTTTTCACACCTTTTCAGTCTCTTCATGTTTTTGAACACCACTTCATGCTCCTCCTATTTTTCAGACCGTTTCATGCTCCTCATATTTTTGACACCTTTTGAAGCTCTTCATAATTGTCACACCCTTTCAGGCTCTTCATGTTTTTCAACACCACTTCATGGTCCTCCTATTTTTCAGACCGTTTCATGCTCCTCATATTTTTGACATCTTTAGAAACTCTTCATATCTTTCACACCTTTTCAAGCTCTTCATATTTTTCACACCTTCTCAGGCTCTTCATGTATTTGAGCACAGCTTCATGCTCCTCCTATTTTTCAGACCGTTTCATGCTCCTTATATTTTTGACACATTTTGAAGTTCTTCATATTTTTCACACCTTTCCAGGCTCTTCAAGTTTTTGAACACCGTTTCATGATCCTCCCATTTTTCAGACCGTTTCATGCTCCTCATATATTTGACACGTTTTGAAGTTCTTCATATTTTTCACACCTTTTCACGCTCTTCATGTTTTTCAGCACTTCTTCAAACTCCTCCTATTTTTCAGACCGTTTCATGCTCCTTATATTTTTGACACCTTTTGAAGTTCTTCATATTTTTCAAACTTTACAGGCTCTTCATCGTTTTCAACACCACTTCAGGCTCTTCCTATTTTTCAGACCGTTTCATGCTCCTCATATATTTCACACCTTTTGAAGCTCTTCATGTTTTTTAACACCTTTTCATACTCCTCTTATATTTCAGACCGTTTCATGCTCCTTATATTTTTGACACCTTTTGAAGCTCTTCATATTTTTCACACTTTTTCAGGCTCTTCATATTTGTCAACACCACTTCATGCTTCTCCAATTTTTCAGACCGTTTCATGCTCCTCATATATTTGACACCTTTTGAAGCTCTTCATATTTTTCACACATTTTCAGGCTCTTCATATTTTTCAACACCGCTTCAAGCTCCTCCTATTTTTCAGACCGTTTCATGCTCCTCATATTTTTGACACTTTTTCAAGCTCTTCCTTTTTTTCACACCTTTTCATGCTGTTCATCTTTTTCAACACCGCTTCATGCTTCTCCTATTTTTCAGACCGTTTCATGCTCCTCCTATTTTTCAGACTGTTTCATGCAACTCTTATTATTGACACCTTTTGAAGCTCTCATATTTTTCACACCTTTTCAGGCTCTTCATGTTTTTCAACACCGCTTCATGCTCCTCCTATTTTTGCGACCGTTTCATGCTCCTCATATTTTTGACAGCTTTGAAGCTCTTCATATTTTATCACACGTTTTCAGGCTCTTCAAGTTTTTCATCACCGCTTCACGCTCCTCCTATTTTTGAGACTGTTTCACGCTCCACATATTTTTGACAACTTTTGGAGCTCTTCATATTTTTCAAACTTTTTCAGGCTCTTCATGTTTTTTAACCGCTGCATACTCCTCCTATTTTTCAGACCGTTTCATGCTCCTCATATTTTTGACACTTTTTGAATCTCTTCCTTTTTTTCACACCTTTTCAGACTCTTCATTTTTTTCAACTCCGCTTCATGCTCCTCCTATTTTTCAGACTGTTTCATGCTCCTCATATTTTTGACAAGTTTTGAAGCTCTTCATATTTTTCACACCTTTTCATGCTCTTCATGTTTTTGAACACCACTTCATGCTTCTCCTATTTTTCAGACCGTTTCATGCTCCTCATATGTTTCACTCCTTTTTCAGGCTCTTCATGATTTTCAACAACACTTCATGCTCCTCCTATTTTTCAGACCATTTCATGCTCCTCCTATTTTTCAGACCGTTTCATGCTCCTCATATTTTGACACCTTTTGAAGCTCTTCATATTTTTCACCTTTTCAGGCTCTTCATGTTTTTCAACACCGCTTCAAGCTCCTCCTATTTTCCAGACCGTTTCTTGGTCCTCATATTTTTGACACCTTTGAGCCTCTTCATATATTTCACACATTTTCAGGCTCTTCATGTTTTTCAACACCGCTTCATGCTCCTTCTAATTTTCAGACCGTTTCATTCTCCTCATATTTTTGACACCATTTGAAGCTTTTCATATTTTTCACACCTTTTCAGGCTCTTCATATTTTTTAACAACTTTTCATGCTCCTCCTATATTTCAGACCGTTTCATGCTCCTCATAATTTTGACACCTTTGAAGCTCTTCATATTTTTCACACCTTTTCAGGCTGTTCATATTTTTCAACACCACTTCATGCTTCTCCGATTTCTCAGACCGTTTCATGCTCCTCATATGTTTCACACCTTTTGAAGCTCTTCATATTTTTTTTTAACACCTTTTCACGCTCCTCCTATATTTCAGACCGTTTCATGCTCCTCATATTTTTGACACAGTTTGAAGCTCTTCACATTTTTCACACCTTTTGAGGCTCTTCATGTTTTTGAAAACAGTTTCTTGCTCCTCCTATTTTTCAGACCGTTCCATGCTCCTCATATGTTTCACAACTTTTGAAGCTATTCATATTTTTTACACCTTTTCAGGCTCTTTATGTTTTTCAACAGGCTTCATGCTCCTCTTATTTTTCAGACCGTTTTGTGCTCCTCATATTTTTCACACCTTTGAAGCTCTTCATATTTTACACACCTATTCAGGCTCTTCATAATTTTGAACACGGCTTCATGCTCCTCCTATTTTTCAGACCGTTTCATACTCCTCATGTATTTCACACCTTTTGAAGCTCTTCATATTTTTCACACCTTTTCAGGCTCTTCATGTTTGTCAACACCGTTTCATGCTCCTCCTATTTTTCAGACCGTTTCATGCTCCTCATATTTTTGACACCTTTGAAGCTCTTCATATTTTTCACACCTTTTCAGGCTATTTATGTTTTTCAATACAGCTCATGATCCTCGTATTTTTCAGACCGTTTCATACTCCTCATGTATTTCACACCTTTTGAAGCTCTTCATATTTTTCACACATTTTCAGGCTCTTCATGTTTTTGAACACCGTTTCATGTTCCTCCTATTTTTCAGACCGTTTCATGCTCCTCATATTTTTGACATCTTTTGAAGCTCTTCATATTTTTCACACCATTTCAGGCTCTTCACGTTTTTGAACAACGCTACAATGCTCCTCCTATTTTTCAGACAGTTTCATGCTCCTCATATTTTTGACACCTTTTGAAGCTCTTCATATTTTTTGCACCTTTTCAGTCTTTACATGTTTTTCAACACAGCTTCATGCTCCTCTTATTTTTCGGACAGTTTCATGCTCCTCATGTATTTCACACCTTTTGAAGCTCTTCATATTTTTCACACCTTTTCAGGCTCTTCATGTTTTTGAGCACCGTTTCATGCTCCTCCTATTTTTCACACCTTTTGAAGGTCTTCATATATTTCACACCTTTTCAGTCTCTTCATGTTTTTGAACAGCGTTTCATGCTGCTCCTATTTTTCAGACGGTTTCATACTCCTCATAATTTTGTCACATTTTGAAGCTCTTCATATATTTCACACCTTTTAAGGCTCTTCATATTTTTCAACACCACTTCATGCTCCTCCTATTTTTCAGACCGTTTCATGCTCCTCATATTTTTGACACCTTTTGAAGCTCTTCATAATTTTCACATCTTTTCAGGCTCTTAATGTTTTTCAACACAGCTTCATGCTCCTCCTATTTTTCAGACCGTTTCATGCTCCTCATGTATTTCACACCTTTTGAAGCTCTTCATATTTTTCACACCTTGGCAGGCTCTTCATGTTCTTCAACACCACTTCATGCTCCTCCTATGTTTAGAACGTATAATGCTCCTCATAATTTTGACACCTTTTGAAGCTCTTCATAATTTTCACACCTTTTCAGTCTCTTCATGTTTTGAACACCGCTTCATGATCCTCCTATTTTTCAGACCGTTTCATGCTCTGCATATATTTCACACCTTTTGAAGCTCTTCATATTTTTCACACCTTTTCTGGTTCTCATGTTTTTGAACACAGCTTCATGCTTCTGCTATTTTTCAAACCGTTTCATGCTCCTCATATATTTCACACCCTTTGAAGCTCTTCATATTTTTCACACCTTTTCAGGCTCTTCATCTTTTTCGACATCACTTCATGCTCCTCCTATTTCTCAGACCATTTCAGGCTCCTCATATTTTTGACAGCTTTTGAATCTCTTCATATTTTTCACACCTTTTCGTGATCTTCATGTTTTTCAACACCGTGTCATGCTCGTCCTATTTTTCAGACGGTTTCATGCTCCTCATATTTTTCACACCTTTAAAGCTCTTCATATTTTTCACACATTTTAAGGCTCTTCATATTTTTCAACATCGTGTCATGCTCCTGCTAATTTTCAGATGGTTTCATGCTCCTCATAATTTTCACAACTTTAAAGCTCTTCATATTTTTCACACCTTTTAAGGCTCTTCATGTTTTTGAACACCACTACATGCTCCTCCTATTTTTCTGACCGTTTCATGCTCCTCATATTTTTGACACCTTTTGAAGCTCTTCATATTTTTAACACCTTTTCAGGCTCTTCATGTTTTTGAACACCATTTCATGCTCCTCATATTTTGACAACTATTGAAACTCTTCATATTTTTCAGACCGTTTCATGCTCCTCATATTTTGACACCTTTTGAAGCTCTTCATATATTTCACAGATTTTCAGGCTCTTCAGGTTTTTGAACATCGTTTCTTGCTCCTCCTATTTTTCAGAACGTTCCATGCTCCTCATATTTTTCACACCTTTTGCATCTCTTCATATTTTTCACACCTTTTCTGGCTCTTCATATTTTTAAACACCACTTAATGCTCCTCCTATGTTTAGAACGTTTAATGCTCCTTATAATTTTGACACCTTTTGAAGCTCTTCATATTTTTCACACCTTTTCAGTCTCTTCATGTTTTGAATACCGCTTCATGATCCTCCTATTTTTCAGACTGTTTCATGCTCCGCATATATTTCACACCATTTGAAGCTCTTCATATTTTTCACACCTTTTCTGGTTCTCATGTTTTTGAACACAGCTTCATGCTTCTCCTATTTTTCAGACCGTTTCATGGTCCTCATATATTTCACACCTTTTGAAGCTCTTCCTATTTTTCAGACCTTTTCAGGCTCTTCAAGTTTTTCAAAAGCATTTCATGCTCCTCCTATTTTTCAGACCGTTTCATGCTCCTCATAATTTTGACACCTTTTGAAGCTCTTCATATATTTCACAGATTTTCAGGCTCTTCAGGTTTTTGAACATCGTTTCATGCTCCTCCTATTTTTCAGAACGTTCCATGCTCCTCATATTTTTCACACCTTTTGCATCTCTTCATATTTTTCACACCTTTTCTGGCTCTTCATATTTTTAAACACCACTTAATGCTCCTCCTATGTTTAGAACGTTTAATGCTCTTAATAATTTTGACACCTTTTGCAGCTCTTCATATTTTTCACACTTTTTCTGGCTCTTCATATTTTTCAACACCACTTTATGCTCCTCCTATGTTTAGAACGTTTAATGCTCCTCATAATTTTGACACCTTTTGAAGCTCTTCATATTTTTCACACCTTTTCAGTCTCTTCATGTTTTGAACACCGCTTCATGATCCTCCTATTTTTCAGACTGTTTCATGCTCCGCATATATTTCACACCATTTGAAGCTCTTCATATTTTTCACACCTTTTCTGGTTCTCATGTTTTTGAACACAGCTTCATGCTTCTCCTATTTTTCAGACCGTTTCATGCTCCTCATATATTTCACACCTTTTGAAGCTCTTCCTATTTTTCAGACCTTTTCAGGCTCTTCAAGTTTTTCAACAGCATTTCATGCTCCTCCTATTTTTCAGACCGTTTCATGCTCCTCATAGTTTTGACACCTTTTGAAGCTCTTCATATTTTTCACACCTTTTCAGGCTCTTCATGTTTTTGAACATGGCTCATGCTCCTCCTATTTTTCAGACCGTTTCATGCTCCTCATATTTTTGACACCTTTTGAAGCTCTTCATATTTTTCACACCTATTCAGGTTCTTCATGATATTGAACACCACTTCATGCTCCTCCTATTTTTCAGACAGTTTCATGCTCCTCATGTATTTCCCACCTTTTGAAGCTCTTCATATTTTTCACACCTATTCAGGCTCTTCATGTTTTTGAACACCGCTTCATGCTCCTCCTTTTTTCAGACCGTTTCATTCTCCTCTTATATTTCACACCTTTTGAAGCTCTTCATATTTTTCACAGCTTTTTAGGATCTTCAAGTTTTTCAACACCGTTTCATGCTCCTCCTATTTTTCAGACCATTTCATGCTCATCTCTTTTTTGACACTTTTGGAAGCTCTTCATATTTTTCAAAGCTTTTCAAGCTCTTCATATTTTTCACACCTTTTCAGGCTCTTCATGTTTTTCAACACCGTTTCATGCTCCTCCTATTTTTCAAACAGTTTCATGTTCCTCATAATTTTGACACCTTTTGAAGATCTTCATAATTTACACACATTTTCAGGCTCTTCATGTGTTTGAACACCGCTTCATGTTCCTCCTATTTTTCAGACCGTTTCATGCTCCTCATATTTTTGACACCTTTTGAAGCCCTTCATATTTCTCACACCTTTTCAGGCTCTTCATGTTTTTCAACACCGCTTCATGCTCCTCCTATTTTTCAGACCGTTTCATGCTCCTCATATTTTTGACACCTTTTGAAGCTCTTCATATTTTTCACACCTTTTCATGCTCTTCAAGTTTTTCAACATCACTTCATGCTCCTACTTTTTTGCAGACCGTTTCATGCTCCTCTTATTTTTGACACCTTTTGAAGCTCTTCATATTTTTCACACCTATTCAGGCTCTTCATGTTTTTGAACACAGGTTGATACTCCTCCTATTTTTCAGAACGTTTCATGCTCCTCATATTTTTGACACCTTTTGAAGCTCTTCATATTTTTCACACCTATTCAGGCTCTTCATGTTTTTGAACACAGGTTGATGCTCCTCCTATTTTTCAGACTGTTTCATGCTCATCTCATTTTTGACACCTTTTGCAGCTTTTCATATTTTTCACACCTTTTCAAGCTCTTCATATTTTTAAACACCACTTCATGCTTCTCCTATTTTTCAGCCCATTTCATGCTCCTCATGTATTTCACACCTTTTGAAGCTCTTCATATTTTTCAGACCTTTTCAGGCTCTTCATGTTTTTCCACAGCACTTCATGCTTCTCTTATTTTTCAGCCCGTTTCATGCTCCTCATGTATTTCACACATTTTGAAGCTCGTCATATTTTTCACACCTTTTCAGGCTCTTCATGTTTTTGATCACCGTTTCATGCTCCTCCTATTTTTCAGACCGTTTCATGCTCCTCATATTTTTGACAGAGTTTGAGGCTTTTCATATTTTTCACACCTTTTCAGGCTCTTCATGTTTTTGAACACCGTTTCATAATCAGCCTATTTTTAAGACCGTTTCATGCTCCTCATATTTTTGACACCTTTAGAACCTCTTCATATTTTACACAGCTTTTCAGGCTCTTCATGTTTTTGAACACAGTTTCATAATCAGCCTATTTTTAAGACCGTTTCATGCTCCTCATATTTTTGACACCTTTTGAAGCTCTTCAGATATTTCACACCTTTCCAGGCTCTTCATTTTTTCAACACCACTTCATGCTCCTCCTATTTTTCAGATCGTTTCATGCTCTTCTCATTTTAACACCTTTTGAAGCTCTTCATATTTTTGACAAATTTTGAAGGTCTTCATATTTTTCATACGTTTTCAGGCTCTTCATGATTTTCAACACCGCTTCATGCTCCTCCTATTTTTCAGACCTTTTCATGCTCATCTCTTTTTTGACACCTTTTGAAGCTCTTCATATTTTTCACACCTTTTGAAGCTCTTCATATTTTTCACATTTATGAATCTCTTCATATTTTCCACACGTTTTCAGACAATTCATGTTTTTCAACATCGCTTCATGCTCCTCCTATTTTTCAGACCGTTTCATTCTCCTCATATTTTTGACACCTTTTGAAGCTCTTCATATATTTCACACTTTTTCAGACTTTTCCTTTTTTTCAACACGACTTCATGCTCCTCCTATTTTTCAGACCGTTTCATGCTCATCTCATTTTGAAACCTTTTGAAGCTCTTCATGATTTTCACATCTTTTGAAGCTCTTCATATTTTTCACAGCTTTTCAGGCTCTTTATGATTTTCAACAGCGCTTCATGCTCCTCCTATTTTTCAGACCGTTTCATGCTCCTCATAATTTTGACACCTTTTGAAGCTTTAATATTTTTAACACCTTTTCAGGCTCTTCATCTTTTTCAACACCACTTCATGCTCCTCCATTTTTGCAGACCGTTTCAAGCTACTCATATTTTTAACACCTTTTGTAGCTCTTCATATTTCTCACACCTTTTCAGGCTCTTCATGTTTTTCAACAACGGTTCATGCTCCTCCGATTTTTCAGACCGTTTCATGCTCCTCATATTTTTGACACCTTTTGAAGCTCTTCATATTTTTCACACCTTTTCAGGCTCTTCATGTTTTTGAACACCGCTTCATGCTTCTCCTATTTTTCAGACCGTTTCATGCTCCTCATATTTTTGACACCTTTTGAAGCTCTTCATAGTTTTCACAACTTTTCATGCTCTTCATGTTTTTCAACACCGCTTCATTCACGTCCTATTTTTCAGACCGTTTCATGCTCATCTCATTTTTGACACCTTTTGAAGCTTTTCATATTTTTCACAACTTTTCAGGCTCTTCATGTTTTTGAACACCGCTTCATGATCCTCCTATTTTTCAGACCGTTTCATGCTCTGCATATATTTCACACCTTTTGAAGCTCTTCATATTTTTCACACCTTTTCTGGTTCTCATGTTTTTGAACACAGCTTCATGCTTCTGCTATTTTTCAAACCGTTTCATGCTCCTCATATATTTCACACCCTTTGAAGCTCTTCATATTTTTCACACCTTTTCAGGCTCTTCATCTTTTTCGACATCACTTCATGCTCCTCCTATTTCTCAGACCATTTCAGGCTCCTCATATTTTTGACAGCTTTTGAATCTCTTCATATTTTTCACACCTTTTCGTGATCTTCATGTTTTTCAACACCGTGTCATGCTCGTCCTATTTTTCAGACGGTTTCATGCTCCTCATATTTTTCACACCTTTAAAGCTCTTCATATTTTTCACACATTTTAAGGCTCTTCATATTTTTCAACACCGTGTCATGCTCCTGCTAATTTTCAGATGGTTTCATGCTCCTCATAATTTTCACAACTTTAAAGCTCTTCATATTTTTCACACCTTTTAAGGCTCTTCATGTTTTTGAACACCACTACATGCTCCTCCTATTTTTCTGACCGTTTCATGCTCCTCATATTTTTGACACCTTTTGAAGCTCTTCATATTTTTAACACCTTTTCAGGCTCTTCATGTTTTTGAACACCATTTCATGCTCCTCATATTTTGACAACTATTGAAACTCTTCATATTTTTCAGACCGTTTCATGCTCCTCATATTTTGACACCTTTTGAAGCTCTTCATATATTTCACAGATTTTCAGGCTCTTCAGGTTTTTGAACATCGTTTCTTGCTCCTCCTATTTTTCAGAACGTTCCATGCTCCTCATATTTTTCACACCTTTTGCATCTCTTCATATTTTTCACACCTTTTCTGGCTCTTCATATTTTTAAACACCACTTAATGCTCCTCCTATGTTTAGAACGTTTAATGCTCCTTATAATTTTGACACCTTTTGAAGCTCTTCATATTTTTCACACCTTTTCAGTCTCTTCATGTTTTGAATACCGCTTCATGATCCTCCTATTTTTCAGACTGTTTCATGCTCCGCATATATTTCACACCATTTGAAGCTCTTCATATTTTTCACACCTTTTCTGGTTCTCATGTTTTTGAACACAGCTTCATGCTTCTCCTATTTTTCAGACCGTTTCATGGTCCTCATATATTTCACACCTTTTGAAGCTCTTCCTATTTTTCAGACCTTTTCAGGCTCTTCAAGTTTTTCAAAAGCATTTCATGCTCCTCCTATTTTTCAGACCGTTTCATGCTCCTCATAATTTTGACACCTTTTGAAGCTCTTCATATATTTCACAGATTTTCAGGCTCTTCAGGTTTTTGAACATCGTTTCATGCTCCTCCTATTTTTCAGAACGTTCCATGCTCCTCATATTTTTCACACCTTTTGCATCTCTTCATATTTTTCACACCTTTTCTGGCTCTTCATATTTTTAAACACCACTTAATGCTCCTCCTATGTTTAGAACGTTTAATGCTCTTAATAATTTTGACACCTTTTGCAGCTCTTCATATTTTTCACACTTTTTCTGGCTCTTCATATTTTTCAACACCACTTTATGCTCCTCCTATGTTTAGAACGTTTAATGCTCCTCATAATTTTGACACCTTTTGAAGCTCTTCATATTTTTCACACCTTTTCAGTCTCTTCATGTTTTGAACACCGCTTCATGATCCTCCTATTTTTCAGACTGTTTCATGCTCCGCATATATTTCACACCATTTGAAGCTCTTCATATTTTTCACACCTTTTCTGGTTCTCATGTTTTTGAACACAGCTTCATGCTTCTCCTATTTTTCAGACCGTTTCATGCTCCTCATATATTTCACACCTTTTGAAGCTCTTCCTATTTTTCAGACCTTTTCAGGCTCTTCAAGTTTTTCAACAGCATTTCATGCTCCTCCTATTTTTCAGACCGTTTCATGCTCCTCATAGTTTTGACACCTTTTGAAGCTCTTCATATTTTTCACACCTTTTCAGGCTCTTCATGTTTTTGAACATGGCTCATGCTCCTCCTATTTTTCAGACCGTTTCATGCTCCTCATATTTTTGACACCTTTTGAAGCTCTTCATATTTTTCACACCTATTCAGGTTCTTCATGTTATTGAACACCACTTCATGCTCCTCCTATTTTTCAGACAGTTTCATGCTCCTCATGTATTTCCCACCTTTTGAAGCTCTTCATATTTTTCACACCTATTCAGGCTCTTCATGTTTTTGAACACCGCTTCATGCTCCTCCTTTTTTCAGACCGTTTCATTCTCCTCTTATATTTCACACCTTTTGAAGCTCTTCATATTTTTCACAGCTTTTTAGGATCTTCAAGTTTTTCAACACCGTTTCATGCTCCTCCTATTTTTCAGACCATTTCATGCTCATCTCATTTTTGACACTTTTGGAAGCTCTTCATATTTTTCAAAGCTTTTCAAGCTCTTCATATTTTTCACACCTTTTCAGGCTCTTCATGTTTTTCAACACCGTTTCATGCTCCTCCTATTTTTCAAACAGTTTCATGTTCCTCATAATTTTGACACCTTTTGAAGATCTTCATAATTTACACACATTTTCAGGCTCTTCATGTGTTTGAACACCGCTTCATGTTCCTCCTATTTTTCAGACCGTTTCATGCTCCTCATATTTTTGACACCTTTTGAAGCCCTTCATATTTCTCACACCTTTTCAGGCTCTTCATGTTTTTCAACACCGCTTCATGCTCCTCCTATTTTTCAGACCGTTTCATGCTCCTCATATTTTTGACACCTTTTGAAGCTCTTCATATTTTTCACACCTTTTCATGCTCTTCAAGTTTTTCAACGTCACTTCATGCTCCTACTTTTTTGCAGACCGTTTCATGCTCCTCTTATTTTTGACACCTTTTGAAGCTCTTCATATTTTTCACACCTATTCAGGCTCTTCATGTTTTTGAACACAGGTTGATACTCCTCCTATTTTTCAGAACGTTTCATGCTCCTCATATTTTTGACACCTTTTGAAGCTCTTCATATTTTTCACACCTATTCAGGCTCTTCATGTTTTTGAACACAGGTTGATGCTCCTCCTATTTTTCAGACTGTTTCATGCTCATCTCATTTTTGACACCTTTTGCAGCTTTTCATATTTTTCACACCTTTTCAAGCTCTTCATATTTTTAAACACCACTTCATGCTTCTCCTATTTTTCAGCCCATTTCATGCTCCTCATGTATTTCACACCTTTTGAAGCTCTTCATATTTTTCAGACCTTTTCAGGCTCTTCATGTTTTTCCACAGCACTTCATGCTTCTCTTATTTTTCAGCCCGTTTCATGCTCCTCATGTATTTCACACATTTTGAAGCTCGTCATATTTTTCACACCTTTTCAGGCTCTTCATGTTTTTGATCACCGTTTCATGCTCCTCCTATTTTTCAGACCGTTTCATGCTCCTCATATTTTTGACAGAGTTTGAGGCTTTTCATATTTTTCACACCTTTTCAGGCTCTTCATGTTTTTGAACACCGTTTCATAATCAGCCTATTTTTAAGACCGTTTCATGCTCCTCATATTTTTGACACCTTTAGAACCTCTTCATATTTTACACAGCTTTTCAGGCTCTTCATGTTTTTGAACACAGTTTCATAATCAGCCTATTTTTAAGACCGTTTCATGCTCCTCATATTTTTGACACCTTTTGAAGCTCTTCAGATATTTCACACCTTTCCAGGCTCTTCATTTTTTCAACACCACTTCATGCTCCTCCTATTTTTCAGATCGTTTCATGCTCTTCTCATTTTAACACCTTTTGAAGCTCTTCATATTTTTGACAAATTTTGAAGGTCTTCATATTTTTCATACGTTTTCAGGCTCTTCATGATTTTCAACACCGCTTCATGCTCCTCCTATTTTTCAGACCTTTTCATGCTCATCTCTTTTTTGACACCTTTTGAAGCTCTTCATATTTTTCACACCTTTTGAAGCTCTTCATATTTTTCACATTTATGAATCTCTTCATATTTTCCACACGTTTTCAGACAATTCATCTTTTTCAACACCACTTCATGCTCCTCCATTTTTGCAGACCGTTTCAAGCTACTCATATTTTTAACACCTTTTGTAGCTCTTCATATTTCTCACACCTTTTCAGGCTCTTCATGTTTTTCAACAACGCTTCATGCTCCTCCGATTTTTCAGACCGTTTCATGCTCCTCATATTTTTGACACCTTTTGAAGCTCTTCATATTTTTCACACCTTTTCAGGCTCTTCATGTTTTTGAACACCGCTTCATGCTTCTCCTATTTTTCAGACCGTTTCATGCTCCTCATATTTTTGACACCTTTTGAAGCTCTTCATATTTTTCACAACTTTTCATGCTCTTCATGTTTTTCAACACCGCTTCATTCACGTCCTATTTTTCAGACCGTTTCATGCTCATCTCATTTTTGACACCTTTTGAAGTTTTTCATATTTTTCACAACTTTTCAGGCTCTTCATGTTTTTGAACACCGCTTCATTCTAATCCTATTTTTCAAAACATATCATGCTCCTCATATTTTTCACACCTTTTGTAGCTCTTCATATATTTCACAACTTTTCAGGCTCTTCATGTTTTTGAACACCACTTCATGCTCCTTCTCTTTTTCAGAGAGTTTTATGCTCCTCATGTATTTGACACCTTTTGAAGCTCTTCATATTTTTCACACCTTTTCAGGCTCTTCATGTTTTTCAACAACGTTTCATGCTCCTCCTATTTTTCAAACCGTTTCATGTTCCTCATATTTTTGACACCTTTTGAAGCTCTTCATTTTTTTCACACCTTTTAAGGCTCTTCATGTTTTTCAACACCGCTTCATGCTGCTCATATTTTTCAGACGGTTTCATGCTCCTCATATTTTTGACACCTTTTGAAGCTCTTCATATTTTTCACACATTTTCAGGCTCTTCATGTTTTTCAACACCGCTTCATGCTCCTCCGATTTTTCAGACCGTTTCATGCTCCTCATATTTTTCACACCTTTTGAAGCCTTTCATATTTTTCACAACTTTTCAGGCTCTTCATGTTTTTGAACATCGCTTCATGCTCCTCCTATTTTTTGGACCGTTTCATGCTCATCTCATTTTTGACACCTTTTGAAGCTTTTCATATTTTTCACAACTTTTCAGGCTCTTCATGTTTTTGAACACAGCTTCATGCTCCTCCTATTTTTCAGACCGTATCATGCTCCTCATATTTTTCACACCTTTTGAAGCTCTTCATATTTTTCACACGTTTTCAGTCTATTCATGTTTTTGAACACCATTTCAGGCTCCTCCTATTTTTCAGAGAGTTTCATGCTCCTCATGTATTTCACACCTTTGAAAGCTCTTCATATTTTTCAAAGATTTTGAAGCTCTTCATATTTTTCACACCTTTTCAGGCTCTTCATGTTTTTCAACAACGTTTCATGCTCCTCCTATTTTTCAAACCGTTTCATGTTCCTCATAATTTTGACACCTTTTGAAGGTCTTCATAATTTTCACACATTTTCAGGCTCTTCATGTGTTTGAACACCGCTTCATGTTCCTCCTATTTTTCAGACCGTGTCATGCTCGTCATATTTTTGACACCTTTTGAAGCTCTCATATTTTTCATACCTTTTGAAGCTCTTCATGTTTTTGAACACTGCTTCATGCTCCTCATATTTTTCAGATCGTTTCATGCTCCTCATATTTTTGACACTGTTTGAGCTCTTCATATTTTTCAAACCTTTTCAGGCTCTTCATGTTTTCGAACTCTGCTTCATGCTCCTCCAATTTTTCACACCGTTTCATGATCCTCATGTATTTCACAACTTTGAACCTCTTCATATTTTTCACACCTTTTCATGCTCCTCAAGTTTTTCAACATCACTTCATGCTCCTACATTTTTGCAGACCGTTTCATGCTCCTCATATTTTTGAAACATTTTGAAGCTCTTCATATTTCTCACACCTTTTCAGGCTCTTTATGTCTTTCAACACCGCTTCATGCTCCTCCTATTTTTCAGACGGGTTCATGCTCATCTCATTTTTGACACCTTTTGAAGCTTTTCATATTTTTCACACCTTTTCAGGCTCTTCATGTTTTTGAACACAGGTTGATGCTCCTCCTATATTTCAGAACGTTTCATGCTCCTCATATTTTTGACACCTTTTGAAGCTCTTCATATTTTTCACATCTTTACAGGCTCTTCATGTTTTTCAACACCGTTTCATGACCCTCCTATTTTTCAGACCGTTTCATGCTCATCTCATTTTTAACACCTTTTGAAGGTCTTCATATTTTTCACACCTTTTCAAGCTCTTCATATTTTTAAACACCACTTCATGCTTCTCCTATTTTTCAGCCCATTTCATGCTCCTCATGTATTTCACACCTTTTGAAGCTCTTCATATTTTTCACATTTTTGAAGCTCTTCATATTTTTCACACAGTTTCAGACTCTTCATGTTTTTCAACACCGCTTCATGCTCCTTCTATTTATCATACCGTTTCATACTCCTCATATTTGACACGTTTTGAGGCTCTTCATATTTTTCACACCTTTTCAGGCTCTTCATGTTTTTGAACTCCGCTTCATGCTCCTCCTGTTTTTTCGACCGTATCATGCTCCTCATATTTTTCACACCTTTTGAAGCTCTTCATATTTTTCTCACCTTTTCAGGCTCTTCATGTTTTTGAACAGCACTTCATGCTCCTCCTATTTTTTAGAGAGTTTCATGCTCCTCATGTATTTCACACCTTTTGAAGCTCTTCATATTTTTCACACCTTTGCAGTCTCTTCATGTTTTTCTACACCACTTCATGCTTCTCCTATTTTTCATCCGTTTCATGCTCCTCATGTATTTCACACATTTTGAAGCTCTTCATATTTTTCACACCTTTTCAGGCTCTTCATGTTTTTCAACACCGCTTCATGCACCTCTATTTTGCAGACCGTTTCATGCTCATTTCAATTTTGACACCTTTTGAAGCTTTTCATATTTTTCACAACTTTTCAGGCTCTTCATGTTTTTGAACACCGCTTCATGCTCCTCCTATTTTTCATACCGTTTCCTGCTCCTCATATTTTTGACACGTTTTGAAGCTCTTCATTTTATTCACACATTTTCAGGCTCTTCATGTATTTGAACAACGTTTCAAGCTCCTCCTATTTTTCAGACCGTTTCATGCTCTTCATATATTTCACATCTTTTGAAGCTCTTCATAATTTTCACATTTCTGAAGCTCTTCATATTTTTCACACCTTTTCAGGCTCTTCATGTTTTTCAACACCGCTTCATGCTCCTCCTAATTTTCAGACTGTTTCATGCTCCTCATATTTTTGACACATTTTGAAGCTCTTCATATATTTCACACCTTTTGAAGCTGTTCATATTTTTCACACCTTTTAAAGCTCTTCATATTTTTCACACGTTTTCAGGCTCTTCATGTTTTCAACACCACCTCATGCTCCTCCTATTTTTCAGACGGTTTCATGTTCTTCATATTTTTGACCCCTTTTGAAGCACTTCATATTTTTCACACCTTTTCAGGCTCTTCATGTTTTTGAACACTGCTTCTTGCTCCTCCTAATTTTCAGAGAGTTTCATGCGCCTCATGTATTTCACACCTTTTGAAGGTCTTCATATTTTTCACACATTTTCAAGCTCTTCATGTTTTTCAACACTGCTTCTTGCTCCTCCTAATTTTCAGAGAGTTTCATGCGCCTCATCTATTTCACACCTTTTGAAGCTCTTCATATTTTTCACACCGTTTCAGGCTCTTCATGTTTTTGAACACTGCTTCTTGCTCCTCCTAATTTTCAGAGAGTTTCATGCACTTCATGTATTTCACACCTTTTGAAGCTCTTCATATTTTTCACAAGTTTTCAGGCTCTTCATGTTTTTGAACATTGCTCCTCCTAATTTTCAGACAGTTTCATGCGCCTCATGTATTTCACACCTTTTGAATCCTTTCCTATTTTGCACACCTTTTCAGGCTCTTCATGTTTTTGCACACCACTTCATGGTTCTCCTATTTTTCAGCCCGTTACATGCTCCTCATGTATTTCACGCCTTTTGAAGCTCTTCATATATTTCACACCTTTTCAGGCTCTTCATGTTTTTGATCACCATTTCATGCTTCTCCTGTTTTTCAGACCGTTTCATGCTCCTCATATATTTGACACCTTTTAAAGCTCCTCATATTTTTCACACCTTTTCAGGGTCTTCATGTTTTTCAATACCGCCTCATGCTGCTCCTATTTTTCAGACCATTTCATGCTCCTCATATTTTTGACATCTTTTGAAGCTCTTCATATTTTTCACACCTTCTCAGGCTCTTCATGTTTTTCAACACCGCTTCATGAACCTCCTATTTTTCGGACCGATTCATGCACCTCATATTTTTGACACATTTTGAAGCTCTTCATATTTTTCACACCTTCTCAGGCTCTTCATGTTTTTCAACACCGCTTCATGCTCCTCCTATTTTTCAGACCGTATCAAGTTTCTCATTGTTTTCACACCTTTTGAAGCTCTTCATACTTTTCATAATTTGAAGATCTTCATATTTTTCACACGATTTCAGATTCTTCCTGTTTTTCAACACCGCTTCATGCTCCTGCTATTTATCATACCGTTTCATACTTCTCATATTTTTGAAACGTTTTGAGGCTCTTCATATTTTTCACACCTTTTCAGTCTCTGCATGTTTTTGAACACTGTTTCATGCTCCTCATGTATTTCACACCTTTTGAAGCTCTTCATATTTTGCACACCTTTTCAGGCTCTTCATGTTGTTGAACACCGCTTCATCCTCCTCCTATTTTTAAGAGGGTTTCTTGCTCGTCATATTTTTGACACATTTTGAAGCTCTTCATATTTTTCACACCTTTTGAAGCTGTTCATATATTTCACACCTTTTCAGGCTCTTCATGTTTTTCAACACCACTTCATGCTCCTCCTATTTTTCAGACCCTTTCATGCTAATCTAATTTTTGACACCTTTTGAAGCTCTTCATATTTTCAACACCTTTTGAAGCTCTTCATATTTTTCACACCTTTTCCGGCTGTGCATGTTTTTGAACAATGCTTGTGCTCGTCCTATTTTCAGACCGTTTCATGCTCCTCATATTTTTGACACCTTTTGAAGCTCTTCATATTATTCACACCTTTTCAGGCTCTTCATGTTTTTCAACACCGCTTCATGAACCTTCTATTTTTCGGACCGATTCATGCACCTCATATTTTTCACACATTTTGAAGCTCTTCATATTTTTCACACCTTTTCAGGCTCTTCATGGTTTTCAACACCAATTCATGCTCCTCGTATTTTTCAGACCGTTTCATGCTCCTCATATTTTTGACACCTTTTGAAGCTCTGCATATTTTTCACACCTTTTCATGCTCTTCATGATTTTCAACACCACTTCATGCTCCTATTTTTCAGACCGTTTCATGCTCATCTCATTTTTGACATCTTTTGAAGCTCTTCATATTTTTTACACCTTTTGAAGCTCTTCATATGTTTCACACCTTTTGAAGCTCTTCATATTTTTCACACATTTTCAGGCTCTTCATGTTTTTCAACACCGCTTCATGTTCCTCCTATTTTTCAGACCGTTTCATGCTCCTCATATTTTTGACACATTTTGAAGCTCTTCATATATTTCACACCTTTTGAAGCTGTTCATATTTTTCACACCTTTTAAAGCTCTTCATATTTTTCACACGTTTTCAGGCTCTTCATGTTTTCAACACCACCTCATGCTCCTCCTATTTTTCAGACGGTTTCATGTTCTTCATATTTTTGACCCCTTTTGAAGCTCTTCATATTTTTCACAAGTTTTCAGGCTCTTCATGTTTTTGAACACTGCTTCTTGCTCCTCCTAATTTTCAGAGAGTTTCATGCGCCTCATGTATTTCACACCTTTTGAAGGTCTTCATATTTTTCACACCTTTTCAGGCTCTTCATGTTTTTCAACACTGCTTCTTGCTCCTCCTAATTTTCAGAGAGTTTCATGCGCCTCATCTATTTCACACCTTTTGAAGCTCTTCATATTTTTCACACCTTTTCAGGCTCTTCATGTTTTTGAACATTGCTCCTCCTAATTTTCAGACAGTTTCAGGCGCCTCATGTATTTCACGCCTTTTGAAGCTCTTCATATTTTTCACACCTTTTCAGGCTCTTCATGTTTTTGATCACCATTTCATGCTTCTCCTATTTTTCAGACCGTTTCATGCTCCTCATATTTTTGACACCTTTTAAAGCTCCTCATATTTTTCAAACCTTTTCAGGCTCTTCATTTTTTCAACACCGCCTCATGCTGCTCCTATTTTTCAGACCGTTTCATGCTCCTCATATTTATGACACCTTTAGAAGCTCTTCTTATTTTTCACACGTTTTCAGGCTCTTCATGTTTTCAACACAGCTTCATGCTCCTCCTATTTTTCACAACGTTTCATTCTCCTCATATTTTTGACACCTTTTGAAGCTCTTCATATTTTTCACACCTATTCAGGCTCGTCATGTTTTTGAACACCGCTTCATGCGCCTCCTATTTTTCAGACCGTTTCATGCTCCTCATATTTTTGACAGATTTTGAAGCTTTTCATATTTATCACACCTTTTCAGGCTCTTCAAGTTTTTCAACACCACTTCATGCTCCTCCTTTTTGCAGACCTTTTCATGCTCCTCATATTTTTGACACCTTTTGATGATCCTCATATTTTTCACACCTTTTCAGTCTCTTCTTTTTTTTCAACACCATTTCATGGCCCTCCAATTTTTCAAACCGTTTCATGCTCATCTCATTTTTGACACCTTTTGAAGCTTTTCATATTTTTCACAACTTTTCAGGCTCTTCATGTTTTTGAACACTGCTTCATGCTCCTCCTATTTTTGAGACCGTTTCATGCTCCTCATATTTTTGACACCTTTTGAAGCTCTTCATACTTTTCACATTTTTGAAGATCTTCATATTTTTCACACGATTTCAGACTCTTCCTGTTTTTCAACACCGCTTCATGCTCCTGCTATTTATCATATCGTTTCATACTTCTCATATTTTTGACACTTTTTCAGGCTCTTCACATTTTTCACACCTTTTCAGGCTCTTCATGATTTTGAACACCGCTTCATCCTCCTCCTATTTTTCAGACCGTTTCATGCTCCTCATATTTTTCACACATTTTGAAGCTGTTCATATTTTTCACACCTTTTCAGGCTCTTCATGTTTTTCAACACCGCTTCATGCTCCTCCTATTTTTAAGACCGTTTCATGCTCCTCATGTATTTCACACCTTTTGAAGCTCTTCACATTTTTCACACCTTCTCAGGCTCTTCATGTTTTTCAACACAGCTTCATGCTTCTCCTATTTTTCAGACCATTTCATACTCCTCATATTTTTGACACCTTTTGAAGCTCTTCATATTTTTCACACCTTCTCAGGCTCTTCATGGTTTTCAACTCCGCTTCATGCTCCTCCTATTTTTCAGACCGTATCAAGTTTCTCATAGTTTTCACACCTTTTGAAGCTCTTCATACTTTTCATAATTTGAAGATTTTCATATTTTTCACACGATTTCAGATTCTTCCTGTTTTTCAACACCGCTTCATGCTCCTGCTATTTATCATACCGTTTCATACTTCTCATATTTTTGACACGTTTTGAGGCTCTTCATATTTTTCACACCTTTTCAGTCTCTGCATGTTTTTGAACACTGTTTCATGCTCCTCATGTATTTCACACCTTTTAAAGCTCTTCATATTTTGCACACCTTTTCAGGCTCTTCATGTTTTTGAACACTGCTTCATCCTCCTCCTATTTTTAAGAGGGTTTCATGCTCATCATATTTTTGACACATTTTGAAGCTCTTCATATTTTTCACACCTTTTGAAGCTGTTCATATATTTCACACCTTTTCAGGCTCTTCATGTTTTTCAACACCACTTCATGCTCCTCCTATTTTTCAGACCCTTTCATGCTAATCTAATTTTTGACACCTTTTGAAGCTCTTCATATTTTTCACACCTTTTGAAGCTCTTCATATTTTTCACACCTTTTCAGGCTGTGCATGTTTTTGAAAATCGCTTGTGCTCGTCCTATTTTCAGACCGTTTCATGCTCCTCATATTTTTGACACCTTTTGAAGCTCTTCATATTTTTCACACCTTTTCAGGCTCTTCATGTTTTTCAACACCGCTTCATGAACCTCCTATTTTTCGGACCGATTCATGCACCTCATATTTTTGACACATTTTGAAGCTCTTCATATTTTTCACACCTTTTCAGGCTCTTCATGGTTTTCAACACCACTTCATGCTCCTTGTATTTTTCAGACCGTTTCATGCTCCTCATATTTTTGACACCTTTTGAAGCTCTGCATATTTTTCACACCTTTTCATGCTCTTCATGATTTTCAACACCACTTCATGCTCCTATTTTTCAGACCGTTTCATGCTCATCTCATTTTTGACATATTTTGAAGCTCTTCATATTTTTTACACCTTTTGAAGCTCTTCATAATTTTCATATTTTTGAAGCTCTTCATATTTTTCACACATTTTCAGGTTCTTCATGTTTTTCAACACCACTTCAGGCTCCTCCTATTTTTCAGACCGTTTCATGCTCCTCATATTTTTGACACTTTTTGAAGCTCTTCATATTTTTCAAACCTTTTCAGTCTCTGCATGTTTTTGAACACCGTTTCATGCTCCTCATGTATTTCACACCTTTTGAAGCTCTTCATATTTTGCACACCTTTTCAGGCTCTTCATGTTTTTGAACAGCGCTTCATCCTCCTCCTATTTTTAAGAGGGTTTCATGCTCGTCATATATTTGACATATTTTGAAGCTCTTCATAATTTTCACACCTTTTCAGGCTCTTCATGTTTTTGAACACCGCTTCATGCTCGTCCTATTTTTCAAACCGTTTCATGCTCTTCATATTTTTGACACCTTTTGAAGCTCTTCATGTTTTTCACACCTTTCAGGCTCTTCATGTATTTGAAAACCGTTTCATGCTCCTCCTATTTTTCAGACCGTTTCATGCTCTTCATATATTTCACACCTTTTGAAGCTCTTCATAATTTTCACATTTCTGAAACTCTTCATATTTTTCACACCTTTGCAGGCTCTTCATGTTTTTTCAACACTGCTTAATGCTCCTCCTATTTTTCAGACCGTTTCATGCTCCTCATATTTTTGACACACTTTGAAGCTCTTCATATTTTTCACACGTTTTCAGGCTCTTCATGTTTTTCAACACCACCTCATGCTCCTCCTATTTTTCAGACGGTTTCATGTTCTTCATATTTTTGACCCCTTTTGAAGCTCTTCATATTTTTCACAAGTTTTCAGGCTCTTCATGTTTTTCAACACCGCTTCATGCTCCTCCTATTTTTCAAACCGTTTCATGCTCCTCATATTTTTGACACATTTTGAAGCTCTTCATATATTTCACACCTTTTGAAGCTGTTCATATTTTTCACACCTTTTAAAGCTCTTCATATTTTTCACACGTTTTCAGGCTCTTCATGTTTTTCAACACCACCTCATGCTCCTCCTATTTTTCAGACGGTTTCATGTTCTTCATATTTTTGACCCCTTTTGAAGCTCTTCATATTTTTCACAAGTTTTCAGGCTCTTCATGTTTTTGAACACTGCTTCTTGCTCCTCCTAATTTTCAGAGAGTTTCATGCGCCTCATGTATTTCACACCTTTTGAAGGTCTTCATATTTTTCACACCTTTTCAGGCTCTTCATGTTTTTCAACACTGCTTCTTGCTCCTCCTAATTTTCAGAGAGTTTCATGCGCCTCATCTATTTCACACCTTTTGAAGCTCTTCATATTTTTCACACCTTTTCAGGCTCTTCATGTTTTTGAACACTGCTTCTTGCTCCTCCTAATTTACAGAGAGTTTCATGCACCTCATGTATTTCACACCTTTTGAAGCTCTTCATATTTTTCACAAGTTTTCAGGCTCTTCATGTTTTTGCACACCACTTCATGGTTCTCCTATTTTTCAGCCCGTTACATGCTCCTCATGTATTTCACGCCTTTTGAAGCTCTTCATATTTTTCACACCTTTTCAGGCTCTTCATGTTTTTGATCACCATTTCATGCTTCTCCTATTTTTCAGACCGTTTCATGATCCTCATATTTTTGACACCTTTTAAAGCTCCTCATATTTTTCACACCTTTTCAGGCTCTTCATGTTTTTGATCACCATTTCATGCTTCTCCTATTTTTCAGACCGTTTCATGCTCCTCATATTTATGACACCTTTAGAAGCTCTTCTTATTTTTCACACGTTTTCAGGCTCTTCATGTTTTCAACACAGCTTCATGCTCCTCCTATTTTTCAGAACGTTTCATTTTCCTCATATTTTTGACACCTTTTGAAGCTCTTCATATTTTTCACACCTATTCAGGCTCGTCATGTTTTTGAACACCGCTTCATGCGCCTCCTATTTTTCAGACCGTTTCATGCTCCTCATATTTTTGACAGATTTTGAAGCTTTTCATATTTTTCACACCTTTTCAGGCTCTTCAAGTTTTTCAACACCACTTCATGCTCCTCCTTTTTGCAGACCTTTTCATGCTCCTCATATTTTTGACACATTTTCATGATCCTCATATTTTTCACACCTTTTCAGTCTCTTCTTTTTTTTCAACACCACTTCATGGTCCTCCTATTTTTCAAACCGTTTCATGCTCATCTCATTTTTGACACCTTTTGAAGCTTTTCATATTTTTCACAACTTTTCAGGCTCTTCATGTTTTTGAAAACCGCTTCATGCTCCTCCTATTTTTGAGACCGTTTCATGCTCCTCATATTTTTGACACCTTTTGATGCTCTTCATATTTTTCACACCTTTTCAGTCTCTTCTTTTTTTTCAACACCACTTCATGCTCCTCCTATTTTTCACACCGTTTCATGCTCATCTCATTTTTGACACCTTTTCAAGCTTTTCATATTTTTCACAATTTTTCAGGCTCTTCATGTTTTTGAACACCCCTTCATGCTCCTCCTATTTTTCAGACCGTATCCTGCTCCTCATATTATTCACACCTATTGAAGCTCTTCATATTTTGCACACCTTTTAAGACTCTTCATGTTTTTGAACACCACTTCATGCTCCTCCTATTTTTCAGAGAGTTTCATGCTCCTCATGTATTTCACACCTTTTGAAGCTCTTCATATTTTTCACACCTTTTCAGGCTCTTCATGTTTTTCCACACCACTTCATGCTTCTCCCATTTTTCAGACCGTTTCATGCTCCTCATAATTTGACACTTTTTGAAGCTCTTCATATTTTTCACACCTTTTCAGGCTCTTCATGTTTTTCAACACCAATTCATTATCCTCCTATTTTTCAGAAGGTTTCATGCTCCTCATATTTTTGACACCTTTTGAAGCTCTTCATGTTTTTCACACCTTTCAGGCTCTTCATGTTTTTCAACACCACTTCATGCTCCTCCTATTTTTCAGACCGTGTCATGCTCCTCATATTTTTGACACCCTTTGAAGCTCTTCATATTTTTCACACTTTTCATTCTCTTCATGTTTTTCAACACTGCTTCATGCTCCTTCTAATTTTCAGACCGTTTCAAGCTCTTCTCATTTTTCACACATTTTGTAGCTCTTCATATTTTTCAAACCTTTTGAATCTCTTCATATTTTTCACATTTTTGTAGCTCTTCATATTTTTCACACGGTTTCAGACTCTTCCTGTTTTTCAACACCGCTTCATGCTCCTGCTATTTATCATACCGTTTCATACTTCTCATATTTTTGACACGTTTTGAGGCTCTTCATATTTTTCACACCTTTTCAGGCTCTTCATGTTTTTGAACACCGTTTCATAATCCTCCTATTTTTCAGACCGTTTCATGCTGCTCATATTTTTGACACGTTTTGAAGCTCTTCATATTTTTCACACCTTTTCAGGCTCTTCATGTTTTTCAGCTCCGCTTCATGCTCCTCCTATTTTTCAGACCGTATCCTGCTCCTGATATTATTCACACCTATTGAAGCTCTTCATATTTTTCACACCTTTTAAGACTCTTCATGTTTTTGAACACCACTTCATGCTCCTCCTATTTTTTAGAGAGTTTCATGCTCCTCATGTATTTCACACCTCTTGAAGCTCTTCATATTTTTCACACCTTTTAAGACTCTTCATGTTTTTCAACACCGCTTCATGCTCCTCCTAATTTTCAGACCGTTTCAAGCTCTTCTCATTTTTGACACCTTTTGAAGCTCTTCATAATTTTCACATTTCTGAAACTCTTCATATTTTTCACACCTTTGCAGGCTCTTCATGTTTTTTCAACACTGCTTCATGCTCCTCCTATTTTTCAGACCGTTTCATGCTCCTCATATTTTTGACACATTTTGAAGCTCTTCATATTTTTCACACGTTTTCAGGCTCTTCATGTTTTTCAACACCACCTCATGCTCCTCCTATTTTTCAGACGGTTTCATGTTCTTCATATTTTTGACCCCTTTTGAAGCTCTTCATATTTTTCACAAGTTTTCAGGCTCTTCATGTTTTTCAACACCGCTTCATGCTCCTCCTATTTTTCAGACCGTTTCATGCTCCTCACATTTTTGACACATTTTGAAGCTCTTCATATATTTCACACCTTTTGAAGCTGTTCATATTTTTCACACCTTTTAAAGCTCTTCATATTTTTCACACGTTTTCAGGCTCTTCAAGTTTTTCAACACCACCTCATGCTCCTCCTATTTTTCAGACGGTTTCATGTTCTTCATATTTTTGACCCCTTTTGAAGCTCTAAATATTTTTCACAAGTTTTCAGGCTCTTCATGTTTTTGAACACTGCTTCTTGCTCCTCCTAATTTTCAGAGAGTTTCATGCGCCTCATCTATTTCACACCTTTTGAAGGTCTTCATATTTTTCACACCTTTTCAGGCTCTTCATGTTTTTGAACACTGCTTCTTGCTCCTCCTAATTTTCAGACAGTTTCATGCGCCTCATGTATTTCACACCTTTTGAATCCTTTCCTATTTTTCACACCTTTTCAGGCTCTTCATGTTTTTGCACACCACTTCATGGTTCTCCTATTTTTCAGCCCGTTACATGCTCCTCATGTATTTCACGCCTTTTGAAGCTCTTCATATTTTTCACACCTTTTCAGGCGCTTCATGTTTTTGATCACCATTTCATGCTTCTCCTATTTTTCAGACCGTTTCATGATCCTCATATTTTTGACACCTTTTAAAGCTCCTCATATTTTTCACACCTTTTCAGGCTCTTCAAGTTTTTCAACAACACCTCATTCTGCTCCTATTTTTCAGACCGTTTCATGCTCCTCATATTTATGACACCTTTAGAAGCTCTTCTTTTTTTTCACACGTTTTCAGGCTCTTCATGTTTTCAACACAGCTTCATGCTCCTCCTATTTTTCAGAACGTTTCATTCTCCTCATATTTTTGACACCTTTTGAAGCTCTTCATGTTTTTCACACCTATTCAGGCTCGTCATGTTTTTGAACACCGCTTCATGCGCCTCCTATTTTTCAGACCGTTTCATACTCCTCATATTTTTGACAGAATTTGAAGCTTTTCATATTTTTCACACCTTTTCAGGCTCTTCAAGTTTTTCAACACCACTTCATGCTCCTCCTTTTTGCAGACCTTTTCATGCTCCTCATATTTTTGACACATTTTCATGATCCTCATATTTTTCACACCTTTTCAGTCTCTTCTTTTTTTTCAACACCACTTCATGGTCCTGCTATTTTTCAAACTGTTTCATGCTCATCTCATTTTTGACACCTTTTGAAGCCTTTCATATTTTTCACAACTTTTCAGGCTCTTCATGTTTTTGAAAACCGCTTCATGCTCCTCCTATTTTTGAGACCGTTTCATGCTCCTCATATTTTTGACACCTTTTGATGCTCTTCATATTTTTCACACCTTTTCAGTCTCTTCATTTTTTTCAACACCACTTCATGCTCCTCCTATTTTTCACACCGTTTCATGCTCATCTCATTTTTGACACCTTTTCAAGCTTTTCATATTTTTCACAATTTTTCAGGCTCTTCATGTTTTTGAACACCCCTTCATGCTCCTCCTATTTTTCAGACCGTATCCTGCTCCTCATATTATTCACACCTATTGAAGCTCTTCATATTTTGCACACCTTTTAAGACTCTTCATGTTTTTGAACACCACTTCATGCTCCTCCTATTTTTCAGAGAGTTTCATGCTCCTCATGTATTTCACATCTTTTGAAGCTCTTCATATTTTTCACACCTTTTCAGGCTCTTCATGTTTTTCCACACCACTTCATGCTTCTCCCATTTTTCAGACAGTTTCATGCTCCTCATAATTTGACACTTTTTGAAGCTCTTCATATTTTTCACACCTTTTCAGGCTCTTCGTGTTTTTCAACACCAATTCATGATCCTCCTATTTTTCAGAAGGTTTCATGCTCCTCATATTTTTGACACCTTTTGATGCTCTTCATGTTTTTCACACCTTTCAGGCTCTTCATGTTTTTCAACACCACTTCATGCTCCTCCTATTTTTCAGACCGTGTCATGCTCCTCATATTTTTGACACCCTTAGAAGCTCTGCATATTTTTCACACCTTTTCAGGCTCTTCATGATTTTCAACACCATTTCATGCTCCTTTTTTTCAGACCATTTCATGCTCATCTCATTTTTGACATCTTTTGAAGCTCTTCATATTTTTTACACCTTTTGAAGCTCTTCATAATTTTCATATTTTTGAAGCTCTTCATATTTTTCACACATTTTCAGGTTCTTCATGTTTTTCAACACCACTTCAGGCTCCTCCTATTTTTCAGACCCTTTCATGCTAATCTAATTTTTGACACTTTTTGAAGCTCTTCATATTTTTCACACCTTTTCAGTCTCTGCATGTTTTTGAACACCGTTTCATGCTCCTCATGTATTTCACACCTTTTGAAGCTCTTCATATTTTGCACACCATTTCAGGCTCTTCATGTTTTTGAACATCGCTTCATGCTCGTCCTATTTTTCAAACCGTTTCATGCTCCTCATATTTTTGACACCTTTTGAAGCTCTTCATACTTTTCACATTTTTGAAGATCTTCATATTTTTCACACGATTTCAGACTCTTCCTGTTTTTCAACACCGCTTCATGCTCCTGCTATTTATCATATCGTTTCATACTTCTCATATTTTTGACACTTTTTCAGGCTCTTCACATTTTTCACACCTTTTCAGGCTCTTCATGATTTTGAACACCGCTTCATCCTCCTCCTATTTTTCAGACCGTTTCATGCTCCTCATATTTTTCACACATTTTGAAGCTGTTCATATTTTTCACACCTTTTCAGGCTCTTCATGTTTTTCAACACCGCTTCATGCTCCTCCTATTTTTAAGACCGTTTCATGCTCCTCATGTATTTCACACCTTTTGAAGCTCTTCACATTTTTCACACCTTCTCAGGCTCTTCATGTTTTTCAACACAGCTTCATGCTTCTCCTATTTTTCAGACCATTTCATACTCCTCATATTTTTGACACCTTTTGAAGCTCTTCATATTTTTCACACCTTCTCAGGCTCTTCATGGTTTTCAACTCCGCTTCATGCTCCTCCTATTTTTCAGACCGTATCAAGTTTCTCATAGTTTTCACACCTTTTGAAGCTCTTCATACTTTTCATAATTTGAAGATTTTCATATTTTTCACACGATTTCAGATTCTTCCTGTTTTTCAACACCGCTTCATGCTCCTGCTATTTATCATACCGTTTCATACTTCTCATATTTTTGACACGTTTTGAGGCTCTTCATATTTTTCACACCTTTTCAGTCTGTGCATGTTTTTGAACACTGTTTCATGCTCCTCATGTATTTCACACCTTTTAAAGCTCTTCATATTTTGCACACCTTTTCAGGCTCTTCATGTTTTTGAACACTGCTTCATCCTCCTCCTATTTTTAAGAGGGTTTCATGCTCATCATATTTTTGACACATTTTGAAGCTCTTCATATTTTTCACACCTTTTGAAGCTGTTCATATATTTCACACCTTTTCAGGCTCTTCATGTTTTTCAACACCACTTCATGCTCCTCCTATTTTTCAGACCCTTTCATGCTAATCTAATTTTTGACACCTTTTGAAGCTCTTCATATTTTTCACACCTTTTGAAGCTCTTCATATTTTTCACACCTTTTCAGGCTGTGCATGTTTTTGAAAATCGCTTGTGCTCGTCCTATTTTCAGACCGTTTCATGCTCCTCATATTTTTGACACCTTTTGAAGCTCTTCATATTTTTCACACCTTTTCAGGCTCTTCATGTTTTTCAACACCGCTTCATGAACCTCCTATTTTTCGGACCGATTCATGCACCTCATATTTTTGACACATTTTGAAGCTCTTCATATTTTTCACACCTTTTCAGGCTCTTCATGGTTTTCAACACCACTTCATGCTCCTTGTATTTTTCAGACCGTTTCATGCTCCTCATATTTTTGACACCTTTTGAAGCTCTGCATATTTTTCACACCTTTTCATGCTCTTCATGATTTTCAACACCACTTCATGCTCCTATTTTTCAGACCGTTTCATGCTCATCTCATTTTTGACATATTTTGAAGCTCTTCATATTTTTTACACCTTTTGAAGCTCTTCATAATTTTCATATTTTTGAAGCTCTTCATATTTTTCACACATTTTCAGGTTCTTCATGTTTTTCAACACCACTTCAGGCTCCTCCTATTTTTCAGACCGTTTCATGCTCCTCATATTTTTGACACTTTTTGAAGCTCTTCATATTTTTCAAACCTTTTCAGTCTCTGCATGTTTTTGAACACCGTTTCATGCTCCTCATGTATTTCACACCTTTTGAAGCTCTTCATATTTTGCACACCTTTTCAGGCTCTTCATGTTTTTGAACAGCGCTTCATCCTCCTCCTATTTTTAAGAGGGTTTCATGCTCGTCATATATTTGACATATTTTGAAGCTCTTCATAATTTTCACACCTTTTCAGGCTCTTCATGTTTTTGAACACCGCTTCATGCTCGTCCTATTTTTCAAACCGTTTCATGCTCTTCATATTTTTGACACCTTTTGAAGCTCTTCATGTTTTTCACACCTTTCAGGCTCTTCATGTATTTGAAAACCGTTTCATGCTCCTCCTATTTTTCAGACCGTTTCATGCTCTTCATATATTTCACACCTTTTGAAGCTCTTCATAATTTTCACATTTCTGAAACTCTTCATATTTTTCACACCTTTGCAGGCTCTTCATGTTTTTTCAACACTGCTTCATGCTCCTCCTATTTTTCAGACCGTTTCATGCTCCTCATATTTTTGACACACTTTGAAGCTCTTCATATTTTTCACACGTTTTCAGGCTCTTCATGTTTTTCAACACCACCTCATGCTCCTCCTATTTTTCAGACGGTTTCATGTTCTTCATATTTTTGACCCCTTTTGAAGCTCTTCATATTTTTCACAAGTTTTCAGGCTCTTCATGTTTTTGAACACTGCTTCTTGCTCCTCCTAATTTTCAGAGAGTTTCATGCGCCTCATGTATTTCACACCTTTTGAAGGTCTTCATATTTTTCACACCTTTTCAGGCTCTTCATGTTTTTCAACACTGCTTCTTGCTCCTCCTAATTTTCAGAGAGTTTCATGCGCCTCATCTATTTCACACCTTTTGAAGCTCTTCATATTTTTCACACCTTTTCAGGCTCTTCATGTTTTTGAACACTGCTTCTTGCTCCTCCTAATTTACAGAGAGTTTCATGCACCTCATGTATTTCACACCTTTTGAAGCTCTTCATATTTTTCACAAGTTTTCAGGCTCTTCATGTTTTTGCACACCACTTCATGGTTCTCCTATTTTTCAGCCCGTTACATGCTCCTCATGTATTTCACGCCTTTTGAAGCTCTTCATATTTTTCACACCTTTTCAGGCTCTTCATGTTTTTGATCACCATTTCATGCTTCTCCTATTTTTCAGACCGTTTCATGATCCTCATATTTTTGACACCTTTTAAAGCTCCTCATATTTTTCACACCTTTTCAGGCTCTTCATGTTTTTGATCACCATTTCATGCTTCTCCTATTTTTCAGACCGTTTCATGCTCCTCATATTTATGACACCTTTAGAAGCTCTTCTTATTTTTCACACGTTTTCAGGCTCTTCATGTTTTCAACACAGCTTCATGCTCCTCCTATTTTTCAGAACGTTTCATTTTCCTCATATTTTTGACACCTTTTGAAGCTCTTCATATTTTTCACACCTATTCAGGCTCGTCATGTTTTTGAACACCGCTTCATGCGCCTCCTATTTTTCAGACCGTTTCATGCTCCTCATATTTTTGACAGATTTTGAAGCTTTTCATATTTTTCACACCTTTTCAGGCTCTTCAAGTTTTTCAACACCACTTCATGCTCCTCCTTTTTGCAGACCTTTTCATGCTCCTCATATTTTTGACACATTTTCATGATCCTCATATTTTTCACACCTTTTCAGTCTCTTCTTTTTTTTCAACACCACTTCATGGTCCTCCTATTTTTCAAACCGTTTCATGCTCATCTCATTTTTGACACCTTTTGAAGCTTTTCATATTTTTCACAACTTTTCAGGCTCTTCATGTTTTTGAAAACCGCTTCATGCTCCTCCTATTTTTGAGACCGTTTCATGCTCCTCATATTTTTGACACCTTTTGATGCTCTTCATATTTTTCACACCTTTTCAGTCTCTTCTTTTTTTTCAACACCACTTCATGCTCCTCCTATTTTTCACACCGTTTCATGCTCATCTCATTTTTGACACCTTTTCAAGCTTTTCATATTTTTCACAATTTTTCAGGCTCTTCATGTTTTTGAACACCCCTTCATGCTCCTCCTATTTTTCAGACCGTATCCTGCTCCTCATATTATTCACACCTATTGAAGCTCTTCATATTTTGCACACCTTTTAAGACTCTTCATGTTTTTGAACACCACTTCATGCTCCTCCTATTTTTCAGAGAGTTTCATGCTCCTCATGTATTTCACACCTTTTGAAGCTCTTCATATTTTTCACACCTTTTCAGGCTCTTCATGTTTTTCCACACCACTTCATGCTTCTCCCATTTTTCAGACCGTTTCATGCTCCTCATAATTTGACACTTTTTGAAGCTCTTCATATTTTTCACACCTTTTCAGGCTCTTCATGTTTTTCAACACCAATTCATTATCCTCCTATTTTTCAGAAGGTTTCATGCTCCTCATATTTTTGACACCTTTTGAAGCTCTTCATGTTTTTCACACCTTTCAGGCTCTTCATGTTTTTCAACACCACTTCATGCTCCTCCTATTTTTCAGACCGTGTCATGCTCCTCATATTTTTGACACCCTTTGAAGCTCTTCATATTTTTCACACTTTTCATTCTCTTCATGTTTTTCAACACTGCTTCATGCTCCTTCTAATTTTCAGACCGTTTCAAGCTCTTCTCATTTTTCACACATTTTGTAGCTCTTCATATTTTTCAAACCTTTTGAATCTCTTCATATTTTTCACATTTTTGTAGCTCTTCATATTTTTCACACGGTTTCAGACTCTTCCTGTTTTTCAACACCGCTTCATGCTCCTGCTATTTATCATACCGTTTCATACTTCTCATATTTTTGACACGTTTTGAGGCTCTTCATATTTTTCACACCTTTTCAGGCTCTTCATGTTTTTGAACACCGTTTCATAATCCTCCTATTTTTCAGACCGTTTCATGCTGCTCATATTTTTGACACGTTTTGAAGCTCTTCATATTTTTCACACCTTTTCAGGCTCTTCATGTTTTTCAGCTCCGCTTCATGCTCCTCCTATTTTTCAGACCGTATCCTGCTCCTGATATTATTCACACCTATTGAAGCTCTTCATATTTTTCACACCTTTTAAGACTCTTCATGTTTTTGAACACCACTTCATGCTCCTCCTATTTTTTAGAGAGTTTCATGCTCCTCATATATTTCACACCTCTTGAAGCTCTTCATATTTTTCACACCTTTTAAGACTCTTCATGTTTTTCAACACCGCTTCATGCTCCTCCTAATTTTCAGACCGTTTCAAGCTCTTCTCATTTTTGACACCTTTTGAAGCTCTTCATAATTTTCACATTTCTGAAACTCTTCATATTTTTCACACCTTTGCAGGCTCTTCATGTTTTTTCAACACTGCTTCATGCTCCTCCTATTTTTCAGACCGTTTCATGCTCCTCATATTTTTGACACATTTTGAAGCTCTTCATATTTTTCACACGTTTTCAGGCTCTTCATGTTTTTCAACACCACCTCATGCTCCTCCTATTTTTCAGACGGTTTCATGTTCTTCATATTTTTGACCCCTTTTGAAGCTCTTCATATTTTTCACAAGTTTTCAGGCTCTTCATGTTTTTCAACACCGCTTCATGCTCCTCCTATTTTTCAGACCGTTTCATGCTCCTCACATTTTTGACACATTTTGAAGCTCTTCATATATTTCACACCTTTTGAAGCTGTTCATATTTTTCACACCTTTTAAAGCTCTTCATATTTTTCACACGTTTTCAGGCTCTTCAAGTTTTTCAACACCACCTCATGCTCCTCCTATTTTTCAGACGGTTTCATGTTCTTCATATTTTTGACCCCTTTTGAAGCTCTTCATATTTTTCACAAGTTTTCAGGCTCTTCATGTTTTTGAACACTGCTTCTTGCTCCTCCTAATTTTCAGAGAGTTTCATGCGCCTCATCTATTTCACACCTTTTGAAGGTCTTCATATTTTTCACACCTTTTCAGGCTCTTCATGTTTTTGAACACTGCTTCTTGCTCCTCCTAATTTTCAGACAGTTTCATGCGCCTCATGTATTTCACACCTTTTGAATCCTTTCCTATTTTTCACACCTTTTCAGGCTCTTCATGTTTTTGCACACCACTTCATGGTTCTCCTATTTTTCAGCCCGTTACATGCTCCTCATGTATTTCACGCCTTTTGAAGCTCTTCATATTTTTCACACCTTTTCAGGCGCTTCATGTTTTTGATCACCATTTCATGCTTCTCCTATTTTTCAGACCGTTTCATGATCCTCATATTTTTGACACCTTTTAAAGCTCCTCATATTTTTCACACCTTTTCAGGCTCTTCAAGTTTTTCAACAACACCTCATTCTGCTCCTATTTTTCAGACCGTTTCATGCTCCTCATATTTATGACACCTTTAGAAGCTCTTCTTTTTTTTCACACGTTTTCAGGCTCTTCATGTTTTCAACACAGCTTCATGCTCCTCCTATTTTTCAGAACGTTTCATTCTCCTCATATTTTTGACACCTTTTGAAGCTCTTCATGTTTTTCACACCTATTCAGGCTCGTCATGTTTTTGAACACCGCTTCATGCGCCTCCTATTTTTCAGACTGTTTCATACTCCTCATATTTTTGACAGAATTTGAAGCTTTTCATATTTTTCACACCTTTTCAGGCTCTTCAAGTTTTTCAACACCACTTCATGCTCCTCCTTTTTGCAGACCTTTTCATGCTCCTCATATTTTTGACACATTTTCATGATCCTCATATTTTTCACACCTTTTCAGTCTCTTCTTTTTTTTCAACACCACTTCATGGTCCTGCTATTTTTCAAACTGTTTCATGCTCATCTCATTTTTGACACCTTTTGAAGCCTTTCATATTTTTCACAACTTTTCAGGCTCTTCATGTTTTTGAAAACCGCTTCATGCTCCTCCTATTTTTGAGACCGTTTCATGCTCCTCATATTTTTGACACCTTTTGATGCTCTTCATATTTTTCACACCTTTTCAGTCTCTTCTTTTTTTTCAACACCACTTCATGCTCCTCCTATTTTTCACACCGTTTCATGCTCATCTCATTTTTGACACCTTTTCAAGCTTTTCATATTTTTCACAATTTTTCAGGCTCTTCATGTTTTTGAACACCCCTTCATGCTCCTCCTATTTTTCAGACCGTATCCTGCTCCTCATATTATTCACACCTATTGAAGCTCTTCATATTTTGCACACCTTTTAAGACTCTTCATGTTTTTGAACACCACTTCATGCTCCTCCTATTTTTCAGAGAGTTTCATGCTCCTCATGTATTTCACATCTTTTGAAGCTCTTCATATTTTTCACACCTTTTCAGGCTCTTCATGTTTTTCCACACCACTTCATGCTTCTCCCATTTTTCAGACAGTTTCATGCTCCTCATAATTTGACACTTTTTGAAGCTCTTCATATTTTTCACACCTTTTCAGGCTCTTCGTGTTTTTCAACACCAATTCATGATCCTCCTATTTTTCAGAAGGTTTCATGCTCCTCATATTTTTGACACCTTTTGATGCTCTTCATGTTTTTCACACCTTTCAGGCTCTTCATGTTTTTCAACACCACTTCATGCTCCTCCTATTTTTCAGACCGTGTCATGCTCCTCATATTTTTGACACCCTTAGAAGCTCTGCATATTTTTCACACCTTTTCAGGCTCTTCATGATTTTCAACACCATTTCATGCTCCTTTTTTTCAGACCATTTCATGCTCATCTCATTTTTGACATCTTTTGAAGCTCTTCATATTTTTTACACCTTTTGAAGCTCTTCATAATTTTCATATTTTTGAAGCTCTTCATATTTTTCACACATTTTCAGGTTCTTCATGTTTTTCAACACCACTTCAGGCTCCTCCTATTTTTCAGACCCTTTCATGCTAATCTAATTTTTGACACTTTTTGAAGCTCTTCATATTTTTCACACCTTTTCAGTCTCTGCATGTTTTTGAACACCGTTTCATGCTCCTCATGTATTTCACACCTTTTGAAGCTCTTCATATTTTGCACACCATTTCAGGCTCTTCATGTTTTTGAACACCGCTTCATCCTCCTCCTATTTTTAACAGGGTTTCATGCTCGTCATATTTTTGACATATTTTGAAGCTCTTCATAATTTTCACACCTTTTCAGGCTCTTCATGTTTTTGAACATCGCTTCATGCTCGTCCTATTTTTCAAACCGTTTCATGCTCCTCATATTTTTGACACCTTTTGAAGCTCTTCATATTTTTCACACCTTTTCAGGCTATTTATTTTTTTCAACACCACTTCATGCTCCTCCTATTTTTCAGACCGTTTCATGCAGATCTCCTTTTTGACACCTTTTGAAGCTTTTCATATTTTTCAAACCTTTTGAAGCCCTTCATATTTTTCACACGTTTTCAGGCTCTTCATGTTTTTCAACACCACTTCATGCTCCTCCTATTTTTCAGACCGTTTGAAGCTGTTCATATTTTTCACACGTTTTCAGATTCTTCATGATTTTGATCACCGTTTCATGCTCCTCCTATTTTTCAGACCGTTTTATGCTCCTCATATTTTTGACACCTTTTGAAGCTCTTCACATTTATCACACCTTTTCAGGCTCTTCATGTTTTTCAACACCGCTTCATGATCCACCTATATTTCATAGCGTTTCATGCTCCTCATATTTTTGACACCTTTTGAAGCTCTTCACATTTATCACACCTTTTCAGGCTCTTCATGTTTTTCAACACCGTTTCATAATCCTCCTATTTTTCAGACCGTTTCTTGCTCCTCATATTTTTGACACGTTTTGAAGCTCTTCATATTTTTCACACCTTCTCAGGCTCTTCATGTTTTTCAACTCCGCTTCATGCTCCTCCTATTTTTCAGTCCGTATCAAGTTCCTCATAGTTTTCACACCTTTTGAAGCTCTTCATACTTTTCATAATTTGAAGATCTTCATATTTTTCACACGATTTCAGACTCTTCCTGTTTTTCAACACCGCTTCATGCTCCTGCTATTTATCATACCGTTTCATACTTCTCATATTTTTGACACGTTTTGAGGCTCTTCATATTTTTCACACCTTTTCAGACTCTGCATGTTTTTGAACACCGTTTCATGCTCCTCATGTATTTCACACCTTTTGAAGCTCTTCATATTTTGCACACCTTTTCAGGCTCTTCATGTTGTTGAACACCGCTTCATCCTCCTCCTATTTTTAAGAGGGTTTCATTCTCGTCATATTTTTGACACATTTTGAAGCTCTTCATACTTTTCACACCTTTTGAAGCTATTCATATAATTCACACCTTTTCAGGCTTTTCATGTTTTTCAACACCACTTCATGCTCCTCCTATTTTTCAGACCCTCTCATGCTAATCTAATTTTTGACACCTTTTGAAGCTCTTCATATTTTTCACACCTTTTGAAGCTCTTCATATTTTTCACACCTTTTCATGCTGTGCATGTTTTTGAACATCGCTTGTGCTCGTCCTATTTTCAGACCGTTTCATGCTCCTCATATTTTTGACACCTTTTGAAGCTCTTCATATTTTTCACACCTTTTCAGGCTCTTCATGTTTTTGCACACCACTTCATGGTTCTCCAATTTTTCAGCCCGTTACATGCTCGTCATGTATTTCACGCCTTTTGAAGCTCTTCATATTTTTCACACCTTTTCAGGCTCTTCATGTTTTTGATCACCATTTCATGCTTCTCCTATTTTTCAGACCGTTTCATGATCCTCATATTTTTGACACCTTTTAAAGCTCCTCATATTTTTCACACCTTTTCAGGCTCTTCATGTTTTTCAACAACACCTCATGCTGCTCCTATTTTTCAGACCGTTTCATGCTCCTCATATTTATGACACCTTTAGAAGCTCTTCTTATTTTTCACACGTTTTCAGGCTCTTCATGTTTTCAACACAGCTTCATGCTCCTCCTATTTGTCAGAACGTTTCATTCTCCTCATATTTTTGACACCTTTTGAAGCTCTTCATATTTTTCACACCTATTCAGGCTCGTCATGTTTTTGAACACCGCTTCATGCGCCTCCTATTTTTCAGACCGTTTCATGCTCCTCATATTTTTGACAGATTTTGAAGCTTTTCATATTTTTCACACCTTTTCAGGCTCTTCAAGTTTTTCAACACCACTTCATGCTCCTCCTTTTTGCAGACCTTTTCATGCTCCTCATATTTTTGACACATTTTCATGATCCTCATATTTTTCACATCTTTTCAGTCTCTTCTTTTTTTTCAACACCACTTCATGGTCCTCCTATTTTTCAAACCGTTTCATGCTCATCTCATTTTTGACACCTTTTGAAGCTTTTCATATTTTTCACAACTTTTCAGGCTCTTCATGTTTTTGAAAACCGCTTCATGCTCCTCCTATTTTTGAGACCGTTTCATGCTCCTCATATTTTTGACACCTTTTGATGCTCTTCATATTTTTCACACCTTTTCAGTCTCTTCTTTTTTTTCAACACCACTTCATGCTCCTCCTATTTTTCACACCGTTTCATGCTCATCTCATTTTTGACACCTTTTGAAGCTCTTCATATTTTTCACACCTTTTCAGGCTCTTCATGTTTTTCAACACCGCTTCATGAACCTCCTATTTTTCGGACCGATTCATGCACCTCATATTTTTGACACATTTTGAAGCTCTTCATATTTTTCACACCTTTTCAGGCACTTCATGGTTTTCAACACCCCTTCATGCTCCTCGTATTTTTCAGACCGTTTCATGCTCCTCATATTTTTGACACCTTTTGAAGCTCTGCATATTTTTCACACCTTTTCAGGCTCTTCATGATTTTCAACACCATTTCATGCTCCTTTTTTTCAGACCGTTTCATGCTCATCTCATTTTTGACATCTTTTGAAGCTCTTCATATTTTTTACACCTTTTGAAGCTCTTCATAATTTTCATATTTTTGAAGCTCTTCATATTTTTCACACATTTTCAGGTTCTTCATGTTTTTCAACACCACTTCAGGCTCCTCCTATTTTTCAGACCCTTTCATGCTAATCTAATTTTTGACACTTTTTGAAGCTCTTCATATTTTTCACACCTTTTCAGTCTCTGCATGTTTTTGAACACCGTTTCATGCTCCTCATGTATTTCACACCTTTTGAAGCTCTTCATATTTTGCACACCTTTTCAGGCTCTTCATGTTTTTGAACACCGCTTCATCCTCCTCCTATTTTTAACAGGGTTTCATGCTCGTCATATTTTTGACATATTTTGAAGCTCTTCATAATTTTCACACCTTTTCAGGCTCTTCATGTTTTTGAACATCGCTTCATGCTCGTCCTATTTTTCAAACCGTTTCATGCTCCTCATATTTTTGACACCTTTTGAAGCTCTTCATATTTTTCACACCTTTTCAGGCTATTTATTTTTTTCAACACCACTTCATGCTCCTCCTATTTTTCAGACCGTTTCATGCAGATCTCCTTTTTGACACCTTTTGAAGCTCTTCATATTTTTCAAACCTTTTGAAGCTCTTCATATTTTTCACACGTTTTCAGGCTCTTCATGTTTTTCAACACCACTTCATGCTCCTCCTATTTTTCAGACCGTTTGAAGCTGTTCATATTTTTCACACGTTTTCAGATTCTTCATGATTTTGATCACCGTTTCGTGCTCCTCCTATTTTTCAGACCGTTTCATGCTCCTCATATTTTTGACACCTTTTGAAGCTCTTCACATTTATCACACCTTTTCAGGCTCTTCATGTTTTTCAACACCGCTTCATGATCCACCTATATTTCAGAGCGTTTCATGCTCCTCATATTTTTGACACCTTTTGAAGCTCTTCACATTTATCACACCTTTTCAGGCTCTTCATGTTTTTCAACACCGCTTCATGCTCCTCCTATTTTTCAGATCGTTTCAGGCTCCGCATATTTTTGACTCCTTTTGAAGCTCTTCATATTTTTCACACGTTTTCAGGCCCTTCATTTTTTTGAACACCGCTTCATGCTCCTCCTATTTTTCAAACCTTTTGAAGCTCTTCATGTTTTTCACACCTTATCAGCCTCTTCATGTTTTTGAACATCTCTTCATGCTCCTCCTATTTTTGACAATTTTGTAAGCTCTTCATTTTTTTCACACTTTTTCAGGCTCTTCATGTTTTTGAGCACCGCTTCATGCTCCTCCTATTTTTCAAACCTTTTGAAGCTCTTCATGTTTTTCACACCTTATCAGCCTCTTCATGTTTTTGAACATCTCTTCATGCTCCTCATATTTTTGACAATTTTATAAGCTCTTCATTTTTTTCACACTTTTCAGGCTCTTCATGTTTTTGAGCACCGCTTCATGCTCCTCCTATTTTTCAAACCTTTTGAAGCTCTTCATGTTTTTCACACTTTTTCAGGCTGTTTATAGTTTTAAACAAGGCTGCATGATTCTCCTATATTTGAGACCATTTCATGCTCCTCATATTTTTGACATTTTTTGAAGCTCTTCATATTTTTCACACTTTTTCAGGCTCTTCATGTTTTGAACAACACTTCATGCTCCTCCTATTTTTCAGACCGTTTCATGCTCCTCAGGTATTTCACACCTTTTGAAGCTCTTCATATTTTTGACACCTTTTCAGGCTCTTCACCTTTTTGAACAACACTTCATGCTCCTCCTACTTTTCAGACTGTTTCATGCTCATCTCATTTTTGACACCTTTTCAGGGTCTTCATATTTTTCAAACTTTTGAAGATCTTCATATTTTTCACACTTTTTCCGGCTCTTCATGTTTTGAACACTGCTTCATGCTCCTCCTATTTTTCAGACCGTTTCATTCTCCTCATGTTTTTCACACCTTTTGAAGCTCTTCATAATTTTCACACCTTTTCATGCTCTTCATGTTTTTGAACACCGTTTCATGCTCGTCCTATTTTTCAGACCATTTCAAGCTCCTCATATTTTTGAAACCTTTTGAAGCTCTTCATATTTTTCACACCTTTTCCGTCTCTTCTTGTTTTTCAACACCGCTTCTTGCTCCTCCTATTTTTCAGACCGTTTCATGCTCCTCATATTGTTGACACCTTTTGAAGCACTTCATATTTTTCACACCTTTTCAGGCTCTTCATATTTTTGAACGCCGGTTCATGTTCCTCCTGTTTTTCACACCTATTGAAGCTCTTCATATTTTTCACACCTTTTCAGGCTGTACATGTTTTTGAAGACCACTTCATGCTCCTCATCTTTCTCAGACCGTTTCATGCTCCTGATAATTTTCACACCGTTTGAAGCTCTTCATATTTTTCACACGTTTTCAGATTCTTCATGTTTTTGATCACCGTTTCATGCTCCTCCTATTTTTCAGACCGTTTCATACTCCTCATATTTTTGACACCTTTTGAAGCTCTTCACATTTATCACACCTTTTCAGGCTCTTCATGTTTTTCAACACCGCTTCATGATCCTCCTATATTTCAGAGCGTTTCATGCTCCTCATATTTTTGACACCTTTTGAAGCTCTTCACATTTTTCACACCTTTTCCGGCTCTTCATGTTTTTCAACTCCGCTTCATGCTCCTCCTATTTTTCAGATCATTTCAGGCTCCGCATATTTTTGACTCCTTTTGAAGCTCTTCATATTTTTCACACATTTTCAGGCTTTTCATGTTTCTGAACACCGCTTCATCCTCCTCCTATTTTTCACACCTTTTGAATCTCTTCATATTTTTCACAGCTTTTCAGGCTGCACATGTTTTTGAACACGAATTCATGCTCCTCATCTTTTTCAGTCTGTTTCATGCTCCTCATATTTTTCACACCGTTTGAAGCTCTTCATATATTTCACACGTTTTCAGGCTCTTCATGTTTTTGATCACCGTTTCATGCTCCTGCTATTTTTCAGACCGTTTCATGCTCCTCATATTTTTGACAATTTTATAAGCTCTTCATATTTTTCACACTTTTTTAGGCTCTTCATGTTTTTTAACACCGCTTCATGCTCCTCCTATTTTTCAAACTTTTGAAGCTCTTCATGTTTTTCACACATTATCAGCCTCTTCATGTTTTTGAACACCTCTTCATGCTACTCCTATTTTTCAGACCTTTTCATGTTCTTCCTTTTTTTCACACCTTTTGAAGCTCTTCATATTTTTCACTCCTTTTCAGGCTGTACATGTTTTTGAAGACCACTTCATGCTCCTCATCTTTTTCAGACCGTTTCATGCTCCTGATATTTTTCACACCGTTTGAAGCTCGTCATATTTTTCACACGTTTTCAGATTCTTCATGATTTTGATCACCGTTTCATGCTCCTCCTATTTTTCAGACCGTTTCATGCTCCTCATATTTTTGACACCTTTTGAAGCTCTTCACATTTATCACTCCTTTTCAGGCTCTTCATGTTTTTCAACACCGCTTCATGATCCACCTATATTTCAGAGCGTTTCATGCTCCTCTTATTTTTCACACCTTTTCCGGCTCTTCATGTTTTTCAACACCGCTTCATGCTCCTCCTATTTTTCAGATCGTTTCAGGCTCCGCATATTTTTGACTCCTTTTGAAGCTCTTCATATTTTTCACACGTTTTCAGGCCCTTCATGTTTTTG
This sequence comes from Dama dama, assembly GCF_033118175.1. Lineage (NCBI taxonomy): Eukaryota > Metazoa > Chordata > Mammalia > Artiodactyla > Cervidae > Dama > Dama dama. The sequence goes on along the minus strand of NC_083714.1, from coordinate 117,398 downwards.
AACACCGCTTCATGCTCCTCCTATTTTTCAAACCTTTTGAAGCTCTTCATGTTTTTCACACCTTATCAGCCTCTTCATGTTTTTGAACATCTCTTCATGCTCCTCATATTTTTGACAATTTTATAAGCTCTTCATATTTTTCACACTTTTTCAGGCTCTTCATGTTTTTGAGCACCGCTTCATGCTCCTCCTATTTTTCAAACCTTTTGAAGCTCTTCATGTTTTTCACACTTTATCAACCTCTTCATGTTTTTGAACATCTCTTCATGCTCCTCATATTTTTGACAATTTTATAAGCTCTTCATATTTTTCACACTTTTTCAGGCTCTTCATGTTTTTGAGCACCGCTTCATGCTCCTCCTATTTTTCAAACCTTTTGAAGCTCTTCATGTTTTTCACACTTTTTCATGCTGTTTATAGTTTTAAACACCGCTGCATGATTCTCCTATATTTGAGCCCATTTCATGCTCCTCATATTTTTGACATTTTTTGAAGCTCTTCATATTTTTCACACTTTTTCAGGCTCTTCATGTTTTGAACAACACTTCATGCTCCTCCTATTTTTCAGACCGTTTCATGCTCCTCAGGTATTTCACACCTTTTGAAGCTCTTCATATTTTTCACACCTTTTCAGGCTCTTCACCTTTTTGAACAACACTTCATGCTCCTCCTACTTTTCAGACTGTTTCATGCTCATCTCATTTTTGACACCTTTTCAGGGTCTTCATATTTTTCAAACTTTTGAAGATCTTCATATTTTTCACACTTTTTCCGGCTCTTCATGTTTTGAACACTGCTTCATGCTCCTCCTATTTTTCAGACCGTTTCATTCTCCTCATGTTTTTCACACCTTTTGAAGCTCTTCATAATTTTCACACCTTTTCATGCTCTTCATGTTTTTGAACACCGTTTCATGCTCGTCCTATTTTTCAGACCATTTCAAGCTCCTCATATTTTGGAAACCTTTTGAAGCTCTTCATATTTTTCACACCTTTTCCGTCTCTTCTTGTTTTTCAACACCGCTTCTTGCTCCTCCTATTTTTCAGACCGTTTCATGCTCCTCATATTGTTGACAGCTTTTGAAGCACTTCATATTTTTCACACCTTTTCAGGCTCTTCATATTTTTGAACGCCGCTTCATGTTCCTCCTGTTTTTCACACCTATTGAAGCTCTTCATATTTTTCACACCTTTTCAGGCTGTACATGTTTTTGAAGACCACTTCATGCTCCTCATCTTTCTCAGACCGTTTCATGCTCCTGATAATTTTCACACCATTTGAAGCTCTTCATATTTTTCACACGTTTTCAGATTCTTCATGTTTTTGATCACCGTTTCATGCTCCTCCTATTTTTCAGACCGTTTCATGCTCCTCATATTGTTGACACCTTTTGAAGCACTTCATATTTTTCACACCTTTTCAGGCTCTTCATATTTTTGAACACCGCTTCATGTTCCTCCTTTTTTTCACACCTTTTGAAGCTCTTCATATTTTTCACACCTTTTCAGGCTGTACATGTTTTTGAAGACCACTTCATGCTCCTCATCTTTTTCAGACCGTTTCATGCTCCTGATATTTTTCACACCGTTTGAAGCTGTTCATATTTTTCACACGTTTTCAGATTCTTCATGATTTTGATCACCGTTTCATGCTCCTCCTATTTTTCAGACCGTTTCATGCTCCTCATATTTTTGACACCTTTTGAAGCTCTTCACATTTATCACACCTTTTCAGGCTCTTCATGTTTTTCAACACCGCTTCATGATCCACCTATATTTCAGAGCGTTTCATGCTCCTCCTATTTTTGACACCTTTTGAAGCTCTTCACATTTATCACACCTTTTCAGGCTCTTCATGTTTTTCAACACCGCTTCATGCTCCTCCTATTTTTCAGATCGTTTCAGGCTCCGCATATTTTTGACTCCTTTTGAAGCTCTTCATATTTTTCACACGTTTTCAGGCCCTTCATGTTTTTGAACACCGCTTCATGCTCCTCCTATTTTTCAAACCTTTTGAAGCTCTTCATGTTTTTCACACCTTATCAGCCTCTTCATGTTTTTGAACATCTCTTCATGCTCCTCATATTTTTGACAATTTTATAAGCTCTTCATATTTTTCACACTTTTTCAGGCTCTTCATGTTTTTGAGCACCGCTTCATGCTCCTCCTATTTTTCAAACCTTTTGAAGCTCTTCATGTTTTTTACACCTTATCAGCCTCTTCATGTTTTTGAACATCTCTTCATGCTCCTCATATTTTTGACAATTTTATAAGCTCTTCATATTTTTCACACTTTTTCAGGCTCTTCATGTTTTTGAGCACCGCTTCATGCTCCTCCTATTTTTCAAACCTTTTGAAGCTCTTCATGTTTTTCACACTTTTTCAGGCTGTTTATAGTTTTAAACACCGCTGCATGATTCTCCTATATTTGAGACCATTACATGCTCCTCATATTTTTGACATTTTTTGAAGCTCTTCATATTTTTCACACTTTTTCAGGCTCTTCATGTTTTGAACAACACTTCATGCTCCTCCTATTTTTCAGACCGTTTCATGCTCCTCAGGTATTTCACACCTTTTGAAGCTCTTCATATTTTTCACACCTTTTCAGGCTCTTCACCTTTTTGAACAACACTTCATGCTCCTCCTACTTTTCAGACTGTTTCATGCTCATCTCATTTTTGACACCTTTTCAGGGTCTTCATATTTTTCAAACTTTTGAAGATCTTCATATTTTTCACACTTTTTCAGGCTCTTCATGTTTTGAACACTGCTTCATGCTCCTCCTATTTTTCAGACCGTTTCATTCTCCTCATGTTTTTCACACCTTTTGAAGCTCTTCATAAATTTCACACCTTTTCATGCTCTTCATGTTTTTGAACACCGTTTCATGCTCATCCTATTTTTCAGACCATTTCAAGCTCCTCATATTTTTGAAACCTTTTGAAGCTCTTCATATTTTTCACACCTTTTCCGTCTCTTCTTGTTGTTCAACACCGCTTCTTGCTCCTCCTATTTTTCAGACCGTTTCATGCTCCTCATATTGTTGACACCTTTTGAAGCACTTCATATTTTTCACACCTTTTCAGGCTCTTCATATTTTTGAACGCCGCTTCATGTTCCTCCTGTTTTTCACACCTATTGAAGCTCTTCATATTTTTCACACCTTTTCAGGCTGTACATGTTTTTGAAGACCACTTCATGCTCCTCATCTTTCTCAGACCGTTTCATGCTCCTGATAATTTTCACACCATTTGAAGCTCTTCATATTTTTCACACGTTTTCAGATTCTTCATGTTTTTGATCACCGTTTCATGCTCCTCCTATTTTTCAGACCGTTTCATACTCCTCATATTTTTGACACCTTTTGAAGCTCTTCACATTTATCACACCTTTTCAGGCTCTTCATGTTTTTCAACACCGCTTCATGATCCTCCTATATTTCAGAGCGTTTCATGCTCCTCATATTTTTGACACCTTTTGAAGCTCTTCACATTTTTCACACCTTTTCCGGCTCTTCATGTTTTTCAACTCCGCTTCATGCTCCTCCTATTTTTCAGATCGTTTCAGGCTCCGCATATTTTTGACTCCTTTTGAAGCTCTTCATATTTTTCACACGTTTTCAGGCCCTTCATGTTTTTGAACACCGCTTCATGCTCCTCCTATTTTTCAGACGGTTTCAGGCTGCTCGTATTTTTCAGACCGTTTCATGCTCCTCATATTTTTGACAATTTTATAAACTCTTCATATTTTTCACACTTTTACAGGCTCTTCATGTTTTTGAGCACTGCTTCATGCTCCTCCTATTTTTCAAACCTTTTGAAGCTCTTCATGTTTTTCACACCTTATCAGCCTCTTCATGTTTTTGAACATCTCTTCATGCTCCTCATATTTTTGACAATTTTATAAGCTCTTCATATTTTTCACACTTTTTCAGGCTCTTCATGTTTTTGAACACCGCTTCATGCTCCTCCTATTTTTCAAACCTTTTGAAGCTCTTCATATTTTTCACACTTTTTCAGGCTCTTCATGTTTTGAACACCGCTTCATGCTCCTCCTATTTTTCAGACCGTTTCATGCTCCTCAGATATTTCACACCTTTTGAAGCTCTTCATATTTTTCACACCTTTTCAGGCTCTTCACCTTTTTGAACAACACTTCATGCTCCTCCTACTTTTCAGACTGTTTCATGCTCATCTCATTTTTGACACCTTTTCAGGGTCTTCATATTTTTCAAACTTTTGAAGATCTTCATATTTTTCACACTTTTTCCGGCTCTTCATGTTTTGAACACTGCTTCATGCTCCTCCTATTTTTCAGACCGTTTCATTCTCCTCATGTTTTTCACACCTTTTGAAGCTCTTCATAATTTTCACACCTTTTCATGCTCTTCATGTTTTTGAACACCGTTTCATGCTCGTTCTATTTTTCAGACCATTTCAAGCTCCTCATATTTTGGAAACCTTTTGAAGCTCTTCATATTTTTCACACCATTTCCGTCTCTTCTTGTTTTTCAACACTGCTTCTTGCTCCTCCTATTTTTCAGACCGTTTCATGCTCCTCATATTTTTGACACCTTTTGAAGCACTACATATTTTTCACACCTTTTCAGGCTCTTCATATTTTTGAACACTGCTTCATGTTCCTCCTGTTTTTCACACCTTTTGAAGCTCTTCATATTTTTCACACCTTTTCAGGCTGTACATGTTTTTGAAGACCACTTCATGCTCCTCATCTTTTTCAGACCGTTTCATGCTCCTGATATTTTTCACACCGTTTGAAGCTGTTCATATTTTTCACACGTTTTCAGATTCTTCATGATTTTGATCACCGTTTCATGCTCCTCCTATTTTTCAGACCGTTTCATGCTACTCATATTTTTGACACCTTTTGAAGCTCTTCACATTTATCACACCTTTTCAGGCTCTTCATGTTTTTCAACACCGCTTCATGATCCACCTATATTTCAGAGCGTTTCATGCTCCTCATATTTTTGACACCTTTTGAAGCTCTTCACATTTATCACACCTTTTCAGGCTCTTCATGTTTTTCAACACCGCTTCATGCTCCTCCTATTTTTCAGATCGTTTCAGGCTCCGCATATTTTTGACTCCTTTTGAAGCTCTTCATATTTTTCACACGTTTTCAGGCCCTTCATGTTTTTGAGCACTGCTTCATGCTCCTCCTATTTTTCAAACCTTTTGAAGCTCTTCATGTTTTTCACACCTTATCAGCCTCTTCATGTTTTTGAACATCTCTTCATGCTCCTCATATTTTTGACAATTTTATAAGCTCTTCATATTTTTCACACTTTTTCAGGCTCTTCATGTTTTTGAACACCGCTTCATGCTCCTCCTATTTTTCAAACCTTTTGAAGCTCTTCATATTTTTCACACTTTTTCAGGCTCTTCATGTTTTGAACACCGCTTCATGCTCCTCCTATTTTTCAGACCGTTTCATGCTCCTCAGATATTTCACACCTTTTGAAGCTCTTCATATTTTTCACACCTTTTCAGGCTCTTCACCTTTTTGAACAACACTTCATGCTCCTCCTACTTTTCAGACTGTTTCATGCTCATCTCATTTTTGACACCTTTTCAGGGTCTTCATATTTTTCAAACTTTTGAAGATCTTCATATTTTTCACACTTTTTCCGGCTCTTCATGTTTTGAACACTGCTTCATGCTCCTCCTATTTTTCAGACCGTTTCATTCTCCTCATGTTTTTCACACCTTTTGAAGCTCTTCATAATTTTCACACCTTTTCATGCTCTTCATGTTTTTGAACACCGTTTCATGCTCGTTCTATTTTTCAGACCATTTCAAGCTCCTCATATTTTGGAAACCTTTTGAAGCTCTTCATATTTTTCACACCATTTCCGTCTCTTCTTGTTTTTCAACACTGCTTCTTGCTCCTCCTATTTTTCAGACCGTTTCATGCTCCTCATATTTTTGACACCTTTTGAAGCTCTTCATATTTTTCACTCCTTTTCAGGCTGTACATGTTTTTGAAGACCACTTCATGCTCCTCATCTTTTTCAGACCGTTTCATGCTCCTGATATTTTTCACACCGTTTGAAGCTCGTCATATTTTTCACACGTTTTCAGATTCTTCATGATTTTGATCACCGTTTCATGCTCCTCCTATTTTTCAGACCGTTTCATGCTCCTCATATTTTTGACACCTTTTGAAGCTCTTCACATTTATCACTCCTTTTCAGGCTCTTCATGTTTTTCAACACCGCTTCATGATCCACCTATATTTCAGAGCGTTTCATGCTCCTCTTATTTTTCACACCTTTTCCGGCTCTTCATGTTTTTCAACACCGCTTCATGCTCCTCCTATTTTTCAGATCGTTTCAGGCTCCGCATATTTTTGACTCCTTTTGAAGCTCTTCATATTTTTCACACGTTTTCAGGCCCTTCATGTTTTTGAACACCGCTTCATGCTCCTCCTATTTTTCAAACCTTTTGAAGCTCTTCATGTTTTTCACACCTTATCAGCCTCTTCATGTTTTTGAACATCTCTTCATGCTCCTCATATTTTTGACAATTTTATAAGCTCTTCATATTTTTCACACTTTTTCAGGCTCTTCATGTTTTTGAGCACCGCTTCATGCTCCTCCTATTTTTCAAACCTTTTGAAGCTCTTCATGTTTTTCACACTTTTTCATGCTGTTTATAGTTTTAAACACCGCTGCATGATTCTCCTATATTTGAGCCCATTTCATGCTCCTCATATTTTTGACATTTTTTGAAGCTCTTCATATTTTTCACACTTTTTCAGGCTCTTCATATTTTGAACAACACTTCATGCTCCTCCTATTTTTCAGACCGTTTCATGCTCCTCAGGTATTTCACACCTTTTGAAGCTCTTCATATTTTTCACACCTTTTCAGGCTCTTCACCTTTTTGAACAACACTTCATGCTCCTCCTACTTTTCAGACTGTTTCATGCTCATCTCATTTTTGACACCTTTTCAGGGTCTTCATATTTTTCAAAATTTTTAAGATCTTCATATTTTTCACACTTTTTCCGGCTCTTCATGTTTTGAACACTGCTTCATGCTCCTCCTATTTTTCAGACCGCTTCATGTTCCTCCTGTTTTTCACACCTTTTGAAGCTCTTCATATTTTTCACACCTTTTCAGGCTGTACATGTTTTTGAAGAACACTTCATGCTCCTCATCTTTTTCAGACCGTTTCATGCTCCTGATATTTTTCACACCGTTTGAAGCTGTTCATATTTTTCACACGTTTTCAGATTCTTCATGATTTTGATCACCGTTTCATGCTCCTCCTATTTTTCAGACCGTTTCATGCTCCTCATATTTTTGACACCTTTTGAAGCTCTTCACATTTATCACACCTTTTCAGGCTCTTCATGTTTTTCAACACCGCTTCATGATCCACCTATATTTCAGAGCGTTTCATGCTCCTCATATTTTTGACACCTTTTGAAGCTCTTCACATTTGTCACACCTTTTCAGGCTCTTCATGTTTTTCAACACCGCTTCATGCTCCTCCTATTTTTCAGATCGTTTCAGGCTCCGCATATTTTTGACTCTTTTTGAAGCTCTTCATATTTTTCACACGTTTTCAGGCCCTTCATGTTTTTGAACACCGCTTCATGCTCCTCCTATTTTTCAAACCTTTTGAAGCTCTTCATGTTTTTCACACCTTATCAGCCTCTTCATGTTTTTGAAAATCTCTTCATGCTCCTCATATTTTTGACAATTTTATAAGCTCTTCATATTTTTCACACTTTTTCAGGCTCTTCATGTTTTTGAGCACCGCTTCATGCTCCTCCTATTTTTCAAACCTTTTGAAGCTCTTCATGTTTTTCACACCTTATCAGCCTCTTCATGTTTTTGAACATCTCTTCATGCTCCTCATATTTTTGACAATTTTATAAGCTCTTCATATTTTTCACACTTTTTCAGGCTCTTCATGTTTTTGAGCACCGCTTCATGCTCCTCCTATTTTTCAAACCTTTTGAAGCTCTTCATGTTTTTCACACCTTATCAGCCTCTTCATGTTTTTGAACATCTCTTCATGCTCCTCATATTTTTGACAATTTTATAAGCTCTTCATATTTTTCACACTTTTTCAGGCTCTTCATGTTTTTGAGCACCGCTTCATGCTCCTCCTATTTTTCAAACCTTTTGAAGCTCTTCAGGTTTTTCACACTTTTTCAGGCTGTTTATAGATTTAAACACCGCTGCATGATTCTCCTATATTTGAGACCATTTCATGCTCCTCATATTTTTGACATTTTTTGAAGCTCTTCATATTTTTCACACTTTTTCAGGCTCTTCATGTTTTGAACAACACTTCATGCTCCTCCTATTTTTCAGACCGTTTCATGCTCCTCAGGTATTTCACACCTTTTGAAGCTCTTCATATTTTTCACACCTTTTCAGGCTCTTCACCTTTTTGAACAACACTTCATGCTCCTCCTACTTTTCAGACTGTTTCATGCTCATCTCATTTTTGACACCTTTTCAGGGTCTTCATATTTTTCAAACTTTTGAAGATCTTCATATTTTTCACACTTTTTCCGGCTCTTCATGTTTTGAACACTGCTTCATGCTCCTCCTATTTTTCAGACCGTTTCATTCTCCTCATGTTTTTCACACCTTTTGAAGCTCTTCATAATTTTCACACTTTTTCATGCTCTTCATGTTTTTGAACACCGTTTCATGCTCGTCCTATTTTTCAGACCATTTCAAGCTCCTCATATTTTGGAAACCTTTTGAAGCTCTTCATATTTTTCACACCTTTTCCGTCTCTTCTTGTTTTTCAACACCGCTTCTTGCTCCTCCTATTTTTCAGACCGTTTCATGCTCCTCATATTGTTGACACCTTTTGAAGCACTTCATATTTTTCACACCTTTTCAGGCTCTTCATATTTTTGAACGCCGGTTCATGTTCCTCCTGTTTTTCACACCTATTGAAGCTCTTCATATTTTTCACACCTTTTCAGGCTGTACATGTTTTTGAAGACCACTTCATGCTCCTCATCTTTCTCAGACCGTTTCATGCTCCTGATAATTTTCACACCGTTTGAAGCTCTTCATATTTTTCACACGTTTTCAGATTCTTCATGTTTTTGATCACCGTTTCATGCTCCTCCTATTTTTCAGACCGTTTCATACTCCTCATATTTTTGACACCTTTTGAAGCTCTTCACATTTATCACACCTTTTCAGGCTCTTCATGTTTTTCAACACCGCTTCATGATCCTCCTATATTTCAGAGCGTTTCATGCTCCTCATATTTTTGACACCTTCTGAAACTCTTCACATTTTTCACACCTTTTCCGGCTCTTCATGTTTTTCAACTCCGCTTCATGCTCCTCCTATTTTTCAGATCATTTCAGGCTCCGCATATTTTTGACTCCTTTTGAAGCTCTTCATATTTTTCACACGTTTTCAGGCCCTTCATGTTTTTGAACACCGCTTCATGCTCCTCCTATTTGTCAGACGGTTTCAGGCTGCTCGTATTTTTCAGACCGTTTCATGCTCCTCATATTTTTGACAATTTTATAAACTCTTCATATTTTTCACACTTTTTCAGGCTCTTCATGTTTTTTAGGACCGCTTCATGCTCCTCCTATTTTTCAAACCTTTTGAAGCTCTTCATGTTTTTCACACCTTATCAGCCTCTTCATGTTTTTGAACATCTCTTCATGCTCCTCATATTTTTGACAATTTTATAAGCTCTTCATATTTTTCACACTTTTTTAGGCTCTTCATGTTTTTTAACACCGCTTCATGCTCCTCCTATTTTTCAAACTTTTTGAAGCTCTTCATGTTTTTCACACCTTATCAGCCTCTTCATGTTTTTGAACACCTCTTCATGCTACTCCTATTTTTCAGACCTTTTCATGTTCCTCCTGTTTTTCACACCTTTTGAAGCTCTTCATATTTTTCACACCTTTTCAGGCTGTACATGTTTTTGAAGACCACTTCATGCTCCTCATCTTTTTCAGACCGTTTCATGCTCCTGATATTTTTCACACCGTTTGAAGCTCTTCATATTTTTCACACGTTTTCAGATTCTTCATGATTTTGATCACCGTTTCATGCTCCTCCTATTTTTCAGACCGTTTCATGCTCCTCATATTTTTGACACCTTTTGAAGCTCTTCACATTTATCACTCCTTTTCAGGCTCTTCATGTTTTTCAACACCGCTTCATGATCCACCTATATTTCAGAGCGTTTCATGCTCCTCTTATTTTTCACACCTTTTCCGGCTCTTCATGTTTTTCAACACCGCTTCATGCTCCTCCTATTTTTCAGATCGTTTCAGGCTCCGCATATTTTTGACTCCTTTTGAAGCTCTTCATATTTTTCACACGTTTTCAGGCCCTTCATGTTTTTGAACACCGCTTCATGCTCCTCCTATTTTTCAAACCTTTTGAAGCTCTTCATGTTTTTCACACCTTATCAGCCTCTTCATGTTTTTGAACATCTCTTCATGCTCCTCATATTTTTGACAATTTTATAAGCTCTTCATATTTTTCACACTTTTTCAGGCTCTTCATGTTTTTGAGCACCGCTTCATGCTCCTCCTATTTTTCAAACCTTTTGAAGCTCTTCATGTTTTTCACACCTTATCAGCCTCTTCATGTTTTTGAACATCTCTTCATGCTCCTCATATTTTTGACAATTTTATAAGCTCTTCATATTTTTCACACTTTTTCAGGCTCTTCATGTTTTTGAGCACCGCTTCATGCTCCTCCTATTTTTCAAACCTTTTGAAGCTCTTCATGTTTTTCACACTTTTTCAGGCTGTTTATAGTTTTAAACACCGCTGCATGATTCTCCTATATTTGAGACCATTTCATGCTCCTCATATTTTTGACATTTTTTGAAGCTCTTCATATTTTTCACACTTTTTCAGGCTCTTCATGTTTTGAACAACACTTCATGCTCCTCCTATTTTTCAGACCGTTTCATGCTCCTCAGGTATTTCACACCTTTTGAAGCTCTTCATATTTTTCACACCTTTCCAGGCTCTTCACCTTTTTGAACAACACTTCATGCTCCTCCTACTTTTCAGACTGTTTCATGCTCATCTCATTTTTGACACCTTTTCAGGGTCTTCATATTTTTCAAACTTTTGAAGATCTTCATATTTTTCACACTTTTTCAGGCTCTTCATGATTTGAACACTGCTTCATGCTCCTCCTATTTTTCAGACCGTTTCATTCTCCTCATGTTTTTCACACCTTTTGAAGCTCTTCATAATTTTCACACCTTTTCATGCTCTTCATGTTTTTGAACACCGTTTCATGCTCGTCCTATTTTTCAGACCATTTCAAGCTCCTCATATTTTTGAAACCTTTTGAAGCTCTTCATATTTTTCACACCTTTTCCGTCTCTTCTTGTTGTTCAACACCGCTTCTTGCTCCTCCTATTTTTCAGACCGTTTCATGCTCCTCATATTGTTGACACCTTTTGAAGCACTTCATATTTTTCACACCTTTTCAGGCTCTTCATATTTTTGAACGCCGGTTCATGTTCCTCCTGTTTTTCACACCTATTGAAGCTCTTCATATTTTTCACAACTTTTCAGGCTGTACATGTTTTTGAAGACCACTTCATGCTCCTCATCTTTCTCAGACCGTTTCATGCTCCTGATAATTTTCACACCGTTTGAAGCTCTTCATATTTTTCACACCTTTTCAGGCTCTTCATGTTTTTCAACACCACTTCATGCTCCTCCTATTTTTCAGACCGTTTCATGCTCCTCATATTTTTGACACATTTTGAAGCTCTTCATATTTTTCACACCTTTTCAGGTTCTTCATGTTTTTGAACACCTCTTCATGCTCCTTCTATTTTCAAACCGTTTCATGCTCCTCATTTCTTTGAGACATTTTGAAGCTCTTCATATTTTTCACACCTTTTCTGGATCTTCATGTTTTTGAACACAGTTTATGCTCCTCATATTTTTCACACATTTTCATGCTCTTCATATTTTTCACACCTTTTCAGGCTCTTCAGGTTTTTGAACACCGTTTCATGCTCCTCCTATTTTTCAGACCGTTTCCTGCTCCTCATATATTTGACATCTTTTGAAGCTCTTCTTATTTTTCACACTTTTTCATGCTTTTCATGTTTTTCAACACCGTTTCATGCTCCTCCTATTTTCAGACCGTTTCATGCTCCTCATATATTTGACACCTTTTAAAGCTCTTCATATATTTCACACCTTTTCAGGCTCTTCAAGTTTTTGAACACCGTTTCATGCTCCTCATATTTTTCAGACCGTTTATGCTCCTCATATATTTGACATCTTTTGAAGGTCTTCTTATTTTTCACACCTTTTCACGCTTTTCATGTTTTTCAACACCATTTCATGCTCCTCCTATTTTTAAGATCGTTTCCTGCTCCTCATATTTTTCACACCTTTTGAAGCTTTTCATATTTTTCACAGCTTTTCAGGTTCTTCATGTTTTTCAACACCGCTTAATGCTCCTCCTATTTTTCAGACCGTTTCATGCTCCTCATATTTTTGACACATTTTGAAGCTTTTCATATTTTTCACACCTTTTCAGGTTCTTCATGTTTTTCAACACCTCTTCATGCTCCTTCTATTTTCAGACCGTTTCATGCTCCTCATTTCTTTGAGACCTTTTGACGCTCTTCATATTTTTCACACCTTTTGTAGATCTTCATGTTTTTGAACACAGTTTATGCTCCTCATATTTTTCACACATTTTCATGCTCTTCATATTTTTCAAACCTTTTCAGGCTCTTCAGGTTTTTGAACACCGTTTCATGCTCCTCCTATTTTTCAGACCGTTTCCTGCTCCTCATATATTTGACATCTTTTGAAGCTCTTCTTATTTTTCACACCTTTTCATGTTTTTCAACACCGTTTCATGCTCCTCCTATTTTCCGACCGTTTCATGCTCCTCACATATTTGACACCTTTTAAAGCTCTTCTTATTTTTCACACCTTTTCATGCTTTTCATGTTTTTCAACACCATTTCATGCTTCTCCTATTTTTCAGACCGTTTCCTGCTCCTCATATATTTGACATCTTTTGAAGCTCTTCTTATTTTTCACACCTTTTCATGCTTTTCAAGTTTTTCAACACCGTTTCATGCTCCTCCTATTTTCAGACCGTTTCATGCTCCTCATATATTTGACACCTTTTAAAGCTCTTCATGTATTTCACACCTTTTCAGGCTCTTCATGTTTTTGAACACCGTTTCATGCTCCTCATATTTTTCAGACCGTTTCGTGCTCCTCATATATTTGACATCTTTTGAAGGTCTTCTTATTTTTCACACCTTTTCACGCTTTTCATGTTTTTCAACACCGTTTCATGCTCCTCCTATTTTTCAGACCGTTTCGTGCTCCTCATATATTTGACACCTTGTGAAGCTCTTCATATTCTTCACACCTTTTCAGTCTCTTCATGTTTTTCAACACCGCCTCATGCTCCTCCTTTTTTCAGAACGTTTCATGCTGTTAATATTTTTGTCACCTTTTGAAGCTCTTCATATTTTTCACACCTTCTCAGGCTCTTCATGTTTTTGAACACCGTTTCTTGCTGCTACTATTTTTCAGACCTTTTTATGCTCCAAATACTTTTGACACCTTTTGAAGCCTTTCATATTTTTCACACTTTTCAGGCTCTTCTTGTTTTTCAACACCACTTCATGCTCCTCTTATTTTTCAGACCGTTTCATGCTCCTCATATTTTTGACACCTTTTGAAGCTCTTCCTATTATTCACACCTTTCCAGACTCTTCATGTTTTTGAACACCGCTTCATGCTCCTCCTATTTTTCAGACCGTTTCATGTTCCTCATATTTTTGACACCTTTTGAAGCTCTTCATATTTTTCAGACGTTTTCAGGCTCTTCATGTTTTTGAACACCTCTTCATGCTCCTCCTATTTTACAGACCTTTGTATGCTCTTCATATTTTTGACAACTTTTGAATCTCTTCATATTTTTCACACCTTTTCTGTCTCTGCATATTTTGAACACCGCTTCATGCTCCTCCTATTTTTCAGACCGTTTCATGATCCTCATATTTTTGACACCTTTTGAAGCTTTTCATATTTTTCACACTTTTACAGGCTCTTCATGTTTTTAACACTGCTTCATGCTCCTCCTATTTTTCAGACCGTTTCATTCTCCTCAGGTATTTCACACCTTTTGAAGCTCTTCATATTTTTCACACCTTTTGAAGCTCTTCATATATTTCACACCTTTTGAAGCTCTTCATGTTTTTCAACACCTCTTCATGCTCCTCCTATTTTTCAGACCGTTCATGCTCCTCATATTTTGAAACAATTTGAAGCTCCTCCTATTTTCCACACGTTTTCAGGCTCTTCATGTTTTTCAACACCGTTTCATGTTCCTCCTATTTTTCCTACCGTTTCATGCTCCTCCTATTTTTCAGACCGTTTCATGCTCCTCATATTTTTGACAATTTTGGAAGCTCTTCATATTTTTCACACCTTTTCAGGCTCTTCATATTTTTCAACACCGCTATATGCTCCTACTAAATTTCAGACTGTTTCATGTTCCTCATATTTTTCACACCTTTTGAAGCTCTTCATATTTTTCACACCTTTTCAGGCTCTTCATGTTTTTCAACACCACTTCATATTCCTCCTATTATTCAGACCGTTTCATGCTCATCTCATTTTTGACACCTTTTGAAGCTATTGGTATTTTTCAAACCTTTTGAAGCTCTTCATATTTTTCACACCTTTTCAGGATCTTCATGTTTTTAAACACCGCTTCATGCTCCTCCCATTTTTCAGAACTTTTCATGCTCCTCATGTATTTCACACCATTTGAAGCACTTCATATTTTTCACACCTTTTCAGTCTCTTCATGTTTTTCAACACCACTTCATGTTCCTCCTATTTTTCAGACCGTTTCATGCTCATCTCATTTTTGACACCTCTTGAAGCTCTTGATATTTTTCACACCTTTTGAATCTCTTCATATTTTTCACACCTTTTCAGGCTCTTCATGTTTTGGAGCACACCTTCATGCTCCTCCTATTTTTCAGAACTTTTCATGCTCCTCATATTTTTCAAATCTTTTGAAGCTCTTCATATTTTTCACACCTTTTGAAGCTCTTCATATTTTTCGCACCATTCCAGGCTCTTCATGTTTTTGAACACCGCTTCATGCTTCTCCTATTTTTCAGACCGTGTCATGCTCCTCATATTTTTGACACCTTTTGAAGCTCTTCATATTTTTCACACCTTTTGAAGCTCTTCATATTTTTCGCACCATTCCAGGCTCTTCATGTTTTTCAACACCGTTTCATGCTCCTCGTATTTTTCAGACCGTTTCATGCTCCTCATATTTTTGACACCTTTTGAAGCTCTTCCTATTTTCCACACCTTTTCAGCCTCTTGATGTTTTAGAACACCGCTTCATGCTCCTTCTATTTTTCATAACGTTTCATGCTCCTCTCATTTTTCACACCTTTTGAAGCTCTTCATATTTTTCACACCTTTTGAAGCTCTTCATATTTTTCACACCTTTTCAGGCTCTTCATGTTTTGGAGCACACCTTCATGCTCCTCCCATTTTTCAGACCTGTTCATGCTACTCATATTTTTCAAATCTTTTGAAGCTCTTCATATTTTTAACACCTTTTCAGGCTCTTCATGTTTTTCAACACCGCTTCATGCTCCTCCTATTTTCAGAACGTTTCATGCTCCTCATATTTTTGACAACTTTTGAAGCTCTTCATATTTTTCACACCTTTTCAGGCTCTTCATGTTTTTCAACACCGCTTCATGCTCCTCCTATTTTCAGACCGTTTCATGCTCCTCATATTTTTGACATCTTTTGAAGCTGTTCATATTTTTCACTCCTTTTCAGGCACTTCATGTTTTTGAACACCGTTTCATGCTCCTCCTATTTTTCAGAACGTTTCATGCTCTTCATATTTTAGACACCTTTTGAGGCTCTTCATATTTCTCATACCTTTTCAGGCTCTCCATATTTTTGAACACTGCTTCTTGCTCCTCCTAATTTTGAGACGGTTTCATGCTCCTCATATTTATGACACATTTTGAAGCTCTTCATATTATTCACTCCTTTTCAGGCTCTTCATGGTTTTGAACACCGCTTTATGCTCCTCCTATTTTTCAGACCGTTTCATGCTCTTCATATATTTCACACCTTTTGAAGCTCTTCATATTTTTCACACCTTTTCAGGCTCATCATGTTTTTCCACACCGATTCATGCTCCTTCTATTTTTCAAAACGTTTCATGTTCCTCATATTTTTGACACCTTTTGAAACTCTTCCTTTTTTTCACACCTTTTCATGCTCTTCATGTTTCTAACACCGTTTCATGCTTCTCCTATTTTTCAGACCGTTTAATGCTCCTCATATTTTTCACACCTTTTGAATCTCTTTATATTTGTCACACCTTTTCAGGCTCTTCATGTTTTTCAACACCGCTTCATGCTCCTCCTATTTTTCAGATCGTTTCTTGCTCCTCCTATATTTCAAACTGTTTCACGCACCTCTTATTATTGACACCTTTTGAAGCTCTTCATATTTTTCACACCTTTTCAGGCTCTTCATGTTTTTCAACACCACTTCATGCTCCTCCTATTTTTGAGACCGTTTCATGCTCCTCATATTTTTCACACATTTAGAAACTCTTCATATTTTTCCCACCTTCCCAGGCTCTTCATGTATTTGAGCACAGCTTCATGCTCCTCCTATTTTTCAGACCGTTTCATGCTCCTCATATTTTTGACAGCTTTTGAAGCTCTTCATATTTTTCACACCATTGCAGGCTCTTAATGTTTTTGAACACCGTTTCATGCTCCTCCTATATTTCACACCGTTTCATGCTCCTCATATTTTTGACACATTTTGAAGCTCTTCATATTTTTCACACCTTTTGAAGCTCTTCATATTTTTCACAACATTTCAGGCTCTTCATGTTTTTGAACACCGTTTCATGCTCCTCCTATATTTCAGACCATTTCATGCTCCTCATATTTCTGACAAATTTTGAAGCTCTTCAAATATTTCAAACATTTTCAGGCTCTTCATGTTTTGAACACCACTTCATGCTCCTCCTATTTTTCAGACCGTTTCATGCTCATCTCATTTTTGACACCTTTTGAAGCTCTTCATATTTTTCACAACTTTTAAAGCTTTTCATATTTTTGACACATTTTCAGGCTCTTCAGGTTTTTCAACACCGCTTCTTGCTCCTCCTAATTTTCAGACCGCTTCTTGCTCCTCCTAATTTTCAGACCGCTTAATGCTCCTCCTATTTTTCAGACCGTTTCATGCTCCTCTCATTTTTCACACCTTTTGAAGCTCTTCATATTTTTCACACCTTTTCAGGCTCTTCATGTTTTGAACACCGCTTCATGCTCCTCCTATTTTTCTGACCGTTTCATGCACCTCATATTTTTGACACCTTTTGAAGCTGCTCCTATTTTACACACGTTTTCAGGCTCTTCATGTTTTTCAACACCGTTTCATGCTCCTCCTATTTTTCCAACCGTTTCATGCTCCTCCTATTTTTCAGACCGTTTCATGCTCCTAATAATTTTGACAATTTTGGAAGCTCTTCATATTTTTCACACCTTTTCAGGCTCTTCATGTTTTTCAACACCACTATATGCTCCTACTAATTTTCAGACTGTTTCATGCTCGTCATATATTTTACACCTTTTGAAGCTCTTCATATTTTTCACACCTTTTCAGGCTCTTCATGTTTTGGAGCACACCTTCATGCTCCTCCCATTTTTCAGACCGTTTCATGCTCCTCATGTATTTCACACCATTTGAAGCACTTCATATTTTTCACACCTTTTCAGTCTCTTCATGTTTTTCAACACCACTTCATGTTCCTCCTATTATTCAGACCGTTTCATGCTCATCTCATTTTTGACACCTTTTGAAGTTCTTGATATTTTTGACACCTTTTGAAGCTCTTCATATTTTTCACACCTTTTCAGGCTCTTCATGTTTTGGAGCACACCTTCATGCTCCTCCCATTTTTCAGACCGTTTCATGCTCCTCATGTATTTCACACCATTTGAAGCACTTCATATTTTTCACACCTTTTCAGGCTCTTCATGTTTCTCAACACCGCTTCATGCTCCTCCTATTTTTCAGACCGTTTCATGCTCCTCCTATTTTTCAGACCGTTTTATGCTCCTCATATTTTTGACACCTTTTGAAGCTCTTCATATTTTTCACACCTTTTCAGGCTATTCATGTTTTCCAGCACCACTTCATGCTCCTCCTATTTTTCAGACCGATTCATGCTCCTCATATTTTTGATACCTTTTGAAGCTCTTCATATTTTTCACACCTTTTCAGGCTATTCATGTTTTCCAACACCATTCATGCTCCTCCTATTTTTCAGACCGTTTCATGCTCCTCCTAATTTTGACACCTGTTGATGCTGTTCATATTTTTCACACCTTTTGAAGCTCTTTTAATTTTTCACACGTTTTCAGATTCTTCATGTTTTTCAACACCGCTTCATGCTCGTGCTATTTTTCAGACCGTTTCATGCTCCTCATGTATTTCACATCTTTTGAAGCTCTTCATATTTTTCACACCTTTTCAGGCTCTTCATGTTTTTCAACACCGCTTCATGCTCCTCCTAATTTGCAGATCGTTTCATGCTTCTCATATTTTTCACACCTTTTGAAGCTGTTCATATTTTTCACACCTTTTCAGTCTCTTCATGTTTTTCAACACCGTCTCATAATTCTCCTATTTTTCAGACCGTTTCATGCTCTCCATGTATTTCACACATTTTGAAGCTCTTCATATACTTCACACCTTTTCAGGCTCTGCATGTTTTTGAACACCGTTTCATGCTCCTCCTATTTTTCAGACCGTTTCATGCTCATCTCATTTTTGACACCTTTTTGAAGCTCTTCATAATTTTAACACCTTTGAAGCTCTTCATAGATTTGACACGTTTTCAGGCTCTTCATGTTTTTGAACACTGTTTCATGCTCCTCCTATTTTTCATACCGTTTCATGTTCCTCCTATTTTTCAGATCATTTCATGCTCCTCATATTTTTGACACCTTTTGAAGCTCTTCATATATTTCACACCTTTTCAGGCTCTTCAATTTTTTCAACCCCACTTCATGCTCCTCCTATTTTTCAGACCGTTTCATGCTCACATCACTTTTGACACCTTTTGAAGCTCTTCTTATTTTTCACATCTTTTGAAACTCTTCATATTTTTCACACGTTTTCAGGCTCTTCATGTTTTCAAAACCGTTTCATGCTCCTCCTATTTTTCAGACCGTTTCTTGCTCCTTATATGTTTGTCTCCTTTTGAAGCTCTTCATATTTTTCACAGCTTTTGAAGCTCTTCATATTTTTCACACCTTTTCAGGCTCTTCATGTTTTTGAACACCGTTTCATGCTCCTCCTATTTTTCATACCGTTTCATGTTCCTCCTATTTTTCAGACCGTTTCATGCTCATCTCATTTTTGACACCTTTTGAAGTTCTTGATATTTTTGACACCTTTGAAGTTCTTCATATATTTCACAACTTTTAAGGCTCTTCATGTTTTTCAACACCGCTTCATGCTCCACCTATTTTTCAGTCGTTTCATGCTTTTCATATTTTTGACACCTTTTTAAGCTCTTCATATTTTTCACACCTTTTCAGGATCTTCATATTTTTGACTTCTGCTTCATGCCCCTGCTATTTTTCAGAATGTTTCATGCTCCTCATATTTTTGAAACCTTTTGAAGCTCTTCATATTTTTCACACCTTTTCATGCTCTTAATGTTTTTGAACACCGCTTCATGATCCTCCTATTTTTCAGACAGTTTCATGCTCCTCATATTTTTGACACCTTTTAAAGCTCTTCATATGTTTCACACCTTTTCAGGATCTTCATGTTTTTGACGTCTGCTTCATGCCCCTGCTATTTTTCAGACTGTTTCTTGCTCCTCATATATTTGACACCTTTTGAAGCTCTTCATATTTTTCACACCTTTTCAGGCTCTTCATGTTTTTCAACACCGCTTCATGCTCCTCCTATTTTTCAGAACGTTTTATGCTCCTCATAATTTTAACACCCTTGAAGCTCTTCATATTTTTCACACCTTTTCAGGCTCTTAATGTTTTTCAACACCGCTTCATGCTCCTCCTATTTTTCACATCGTTTTATGATCCTCATATTTTTGACACATTATGAAGCTCTTCATATTTTTCACACCTTTTCAGGCTCTTCATGTTTTTGAACACCGCTTCATGCTCCTCCTATTTTTCAGACCGATTCATGTTCCTCATATTTTTGAAACCTTTTGAAGCTTTTCATATTTTTCACACCTTTTCAGGGTTTCATGTTTTGAACACCGCTTCATGCCCCTGCTATTTTTCAGACTGTTTCTTGCTCCTCATATATTTGACACCTTTTGAAGCTCTTCATATATTTCACACCTTTTCAGGCTCTTCATGTTGTTTAACACCGCTTTTTGCTCCTCTATTTTTCAGATAGTTTCATGTTCCTCCTATTGTTCAGACCGTTTTATGCACCTCATATTTTTCACACCTTTTGAAGCTCTTCATATTTTTCACACCTTTTCAGGCTCTTCATGTTTTTGAACACCGCTTCATGCTCCTGCTATTTTTTAGACCGTTTCATGCTCCACATATTTTTGACACATTTTGAAGCTCTTTATATTTTTCACATCTTTTCAGGCTCTTCATGTTTTTCAACACCGCTTCATGCTCCTCCTATTTTTCAGTCGTTTCATGCTCCTAATATTTTGACACCTTTTGAAGCTCTTCATATTTTTGACACCTTTTCAGGCTCTTCATGTTTTTGAAAACCGCTTCATGCTCCTCCTATTTTTCAGACCGCTTCCTGATCCTCATAATTTTCACACCTTTTGAAGCTCTTCATATTTTTGACACCTTTTCAGGCTCTTCATGTTTTTGAACAGCGCTTCATGCTCGTGCTATTTTTTAGACCGTTTCATGCTCCACATATTTTTGACACCTTTTGAAGCTCTTTATATTTTTCACATCTTTTCAGGCTCTTCATGTTTTTCAACACCGCTTCATGCTCCTCCTATTTTTCAGTCGTTTCATGCTCCTAATATTTTGACACCTTTTGAAGCTCTTCATATTTTTGACACCTTTTCAGGCTCTTCATGTTTTTGAAAACCGCTTCATGCTCCTCCTATTTTTCAGACCGCTTCCTGATCCTCATAATTTCACACCTTTTGAAGCTCTTCATATTTTTCACACCTTTTCAGGCTCTTCATGTTTTTGAACATCGCTTCATGCTCCTCCTATTTTTTAAACAGTTTCTTGCTCCTCATATTTTTGACACCTTTTGATGCTCTTCATATTTTTCACACCTTTTGAAGCTCTTCATATGTTTCACACGTTTTCAGGCTCTTCATGTTTTTCAACACTGCTTCATGCTCCTCCTATTTTTCAGACCGTTTCATGCTCCTCTTATTTTCGACACCTTTTGAAGCTCTTCATTTTTTTCACACATTTTCAGGCTCTTCATGTTTTTGAACCCCGCTTCAATGCTCATCCTATTTTTCAGACCATTTCATGCTCCTCGAAGTTTTTGACACGTTTTGTAGCTCTTCATGTTTTTCACAACTTTTCAGGCTCTTCATGTTTTTGAATACCGCTTCATGCTCCTAGTATTTATCGACCGTTTCAGTCTCCTCCTGTATTTCACATCATTTGAAGCTCTTCGTATTTTTCACACCTTTTCAGGCTCTTCATGGTTTTGAACACCGCTTCATGCTCCTCCTATTTTTCAGACCGTTTCATGCTCCTCATATTTTTGACACGATTTGAAGCTCTTCATATTTTTCACACATTTTCAGGCTCTTCATGTTTTTCAACACCGCTTCATGCTCCTCCTATTTATCAGACCGTTTCATGCCCCTCATTTATTTCACACCTTTGGAAGCTCTTCATAATTTTCACACCTTTTCAGGCTCTTCATGTTTTTCAACACCGTTTCATGCTTCTGCTTTTTTCAGACCGTTTCTTGCTCCTCATATTTTTGACACCATTTGAAGCTTCTCATATTTTTCACACCTTTTGAAGCTCTTCATATTTTTCACAACTTTTGAAGCTCTTCATATTTTTCACAACATTTCAGGCTCTTCATATTTTTGAACACCGTTTCATGCTCCTCCTATATTTCAGACCATTTCATATTCCTCATATTTTTGACACCTTTTGAAGCTCTTCATATTTTTCACATCTTTTCAGGCTCTTCATGTTTTTCAACACCGCTTCATGCTCCTCCTATTTTTCAGACCGTTTCATGCTCCTCTCATTTTTGACACATTTTGAAGCTCTTCAAATATTTCACACATTTTCAGGCTCTTCATGATTTTCAACACGCTTCATGCTCCTCCTATTTTTCTGACCGTTTCATTCTCATCTCATTTTTGACACCTTTTGAAGCTCTTCATATTTTTCACAACTTTTGAAGCTTTTCATATTTTTCACACATTTTCAGGCTCTTCAGGTTTTTCAACACCGCTTCTAGCTCCTCCTAATTTTCAGACCGTTTCATGCTCCTCATATTTTTGACACCTTTTGAAGTTCTTCATATTTTTCACACCTTTTCAAAATCTCATGTTTTTGAACACAGCTTCATGCTCGTCCTGTTTTTAAGGTTGTTTCATGCTCCTCATTATTGCACACCTTTTGAAGCTCTTCATATTTTTCACACCTTTTCAGGCTCTTCATGTTTTTGAACACCGCTTCATGCTCCTCCTATTTTTGACACCTTTTGAAGCTCTTCATATTTTTCACACCTTTTCAAAATCTCATGTTTTTGAACACAGCTTCATGCTCGTCCTGTTTTTAAGGATGTTTCATGCTCCTCATTATTGCACACCTTTTGAAGCTCTTCATATATTTCACACCTTTTCAGGCTCTTCATGTTTTTGAACACCGCTTCATGCTCCTCCTATTTTTCAGACCGCTTCATGCTCCTTTTATTGTTCAGACCGCTTCATGCTCCTCCTATTTTTCAGACTGCTTCATGCTCCTCATATTTTTGACACCTTTTGAAGCTCTTCATATTTTTGACACCTTTTGAAGTTCTTCATATTTCTCACACGATTTCAGGCTCTTCAGGTTTTTCAACACCGCTTCTAGCTCCTCCTAATTTTCAGACCGTTTCATGCTCCTCGTATTTTCACACCTTTTGAAGTTCTTCATATTTTTCACACCTTTTCAAAATCTCATGTTTTTGAACACAGCTTCATGCTCGTCCTGTTTTTAAGGTTGTTTCATGCTCCTCATTATTGCACACCTTTTGAAGCTCTTCATATATTTCACACCTTTTCAAGCTCTTCATTTTTTGGAAGACCACTTCATGCTCCTCCTATTTTTCAGACCGTTTCATGCTCATCTCATTTTTGACAACTTTTGAAGCTCTTCATATTTTTCACACCTTTTCAGGCTCTTCATGTTTTTCAAACCACTTCATGCTCGTCCTATTTTCCAGACCATTTCATGCTCCTCATATTTTTGAAACCTTTTGAATCTCTTCATATATTTCACTTCTTTTGAGGCTCTTCATGTTTTTCAACACGACTTCGTGCTCCACCTATTTTTCGTTCCTTTTCATGCTCATCTCATTATTCACACCTTTTGAAGCACTTCATATTTTTCACACTTTTTCAGTCTCTTAATGTTTTTCAATGCCACTTCACGCTCCTCCTATTTTTCAGATCGTTTCATACTCCTCATATTTTTGACACCTTTTGAAGCTCTTCATATTTTTCACACCTTTTCAGGCTCTTCATGATTTTGAACACTGCTTCATGCTCCTACTATTTTCAGACCATTTCAAGCTCCTCATGTATTTCACACCTTTTGAAGCTCTTCATATTTTTCACACATTTTCAGGCTCTTGATGTTATTAAACACCGTTTCATGCTGCTCCTACTTTTCAGACCGTTTCATACTCCTCATATTTTTGACACATTTTGAAGCTCTTCATATATTTCACACCTTTTCAGGCTCTTCATGTTTTTCAACACCACTTCATGCTCCTCCTATTTTTCAGACCGTTTCATGCTAATCTCATTTTTGACACCTATTGAATCTCTTCATATTTTTCCAACCTTTTGAAGTTCTTCATATTTTTCGCACCATTTCAGGCTCTTCATGTATTTCAACACCGCTTCATGCTCCTCCTCTTTTTCAGACAATTTTTGCTCCTCATAATTTTGACACCATTTGAAGCTCTTCATATTTCTCACAACTTTTCTGGTTCTTCATGTATTTCAACACCGCTTCATGCTCCTCCTATTTTTCAGACCGTATCATGCTCATCTAATTTTTGAGACCTTTTGAAGCTCTTCATATTTTTCCACATATTTTGAAGCTCTTCGTACTTTTCACGCATTTTCAGGCTCGTCATATTTTGCAACACCCCTTTTTGCTCCTCCTATTTTTCAGCCCGTTTCATGCTCCTCATGTATTTCACACCTTTTGAAGCTCTTCATATTTTCCACACCTATTCAGGCTCTTCAGGTTTTTGAACACCGCTTCATGCTCCTCCTTTTCTGCAGACCGTTTCATGCTCCTCATATGTTTGACACCTTTTGAAGCTCTTCATATTTCTCACACCTTTTCAGGCTCTTCATATTTTTGAACACCGCTTCATGCTCCTCCTATTTTTCAGACCGTTTCATGCTCATCTCATTTTTGACACTTTTTGAAGCTCTTCATATTTTTCACACCTTTTCAGGCTCTTCATATTTTTCAACACCACTTCATGCTCCTTCTCTTTTTCAGAGAGTTTCATGCTCCTCATGTATTTCACACCTTTTGAAGCTCTTCATATTTTTCACACCTTTTCAGGCTCGTCATGTTTTTCATCACTGTTTCATGCTCCTCCTATTTTTCAGACCGTTTCATGCTCCTCATATATTTGAAACATTTTGAAGCTCATCATATTTTTCACATCTTTTCAGGCTCTTCATGTTTTTGAACACCGTTTCATGTTCCTCCTATTTTTCAGACCGTTTCATGCTCCTCATATTTTTGACACCTTTTGAAGCTTTTCATGTTTTTCACAATTTTTCAGGCTCTTCATTTTTTTCAACAACACTTCATGCCCCTCTTTTTTTTCAGACCGTTTCATTCTCATCTAATTTTTGACACCTTTTGAAGCTCTTCATATTTTTCACACCTTTTGAAGCTCTTCATATTTTTCACACGTTTTCAGGCTCTTCATGTTTTTGAACACCGCTTCATGCTCCTCCTATTTTTCAGACCATTTAATCCTCCCCATGTATTTCACACCTTTTGAAGCTCTTCATATTTTTCACACATTTTCAGGCTCTTCATGTTTTTGAACACCATTTCATGCTCCTCCTATTTTGCAGACCGTTTCATTCTCCTCATATTTTTGACACCTTTTGAAGCTCTTCATGTATTTCACACCTTTTCAGGCTTTTCATTTTTTTCAACACCACTTCATTCTCCTCCTATTTTTCAGACCGTTTCATGCTTATCTCATTTTGACACATTTTGAAGCTCTTCATATTTTTCACATCTTTTGAAGCTTTTCATATTTTTCACACCTTTTCAGGCTCTTCATGATTTTCAACACCGCTTCATGCTCCTCCTAATTTTCAGACCGTTTCATGCTCATTTCTTTTTTGACACCCTTTGAAGCTCTTCATATTTTTCACAATTTGAAGTTCTTCATATTTTTCATATTTTTGAAGCTCTTCATATTTTCACACGTTTTCAGACTCTTCATGATTTTCAACACCGCTTCATGCTCCTGAAATTTTTCACACCGTTTCATGCTCCTCATATTTTTGACACCTTTTGAAGCTCTTCATATTTCTCACACCTTTTCAGGCTGTTCATGTTTTTCAGCACCGCTTCATGCTCCTCCTATTTTTCAGACCGTTTCATGCTCATCTCATTTTGACACCTTTTGAAGCTCTTCATATTTTTCACACCTATTGAAGCTCTTCATATTTTTCACATTTTGAAGCTCTTCATATTTTCACACGTTTTCAGACTCTTCATGTTTTTCAAAACCGCTTCATGCTCCTGAAATTTTTCAGACCGTTTCATGCTCCTCATATTTTTGACACCTTTTGAAGCTCTTCATATTTCTCACACCTTTTCAGGCTCTTCATGTTTTTCAACACCGCTTCATGCTCCTCCTATTTTTCAGACCGTTTCATGCTCATCTCATTTTTGACACCTTTTGAAGGTTTTCATATTTTTCACACCTTTTCAGTCTCTTCATGTTTTTGAACACCGCTTCATGCTCCTCCTATTTTTAAGAACGTTTCATGCTCCTCATATTTTTCGCACCTGTTGAAGCTCTTCATATTTTTCACAACTTTTCAGGCTCTTCATGTTTTAGAACACCGCTTCATGCTCCTCCTATTTTTCAGACCGTTTAATGCTCCTCATGTATTTCACACCTTTTGAAGCTCTTCATATTTTTCACACCTTTTCAGGCTCTTCATGTTGTTGAACACCGTTTCATGCTCCTCCAATTTTTCAGACCGTTTCATGCTCCTCATATATTTGACACCTTGTGAAGCTCTTCATATTTTTCACACCTTTTCAGGCTCTTCCATTTTTTCAACACCGCTTCATGCTCCTCCTATTTTTCAGACCGTTTCATGCTCCTCATATTTTGACACCTTGTGAAGGTCTTCATATTTTTCACAGCTTTTCATGCTCTTCATGTTTTTTCAACACCGCTTCATGCTCCTCCTCTTTTTCAGACCATTTTTGCTCCTCATAATTTTGACACCATATGAAGCTCTTCATATTTCTCACAACTTTTCTGGTTCTTCATGTATTTCAACACCGCTTCATGCTCCTCCTATTTTTCAGACCGTATCATGCTCATCTAATTTTTGAGACCTTTTGAAGCTCTTCATATTTTTCCACATCTTTTGAAGCTCTTCATATTTTTCACACGTTTTCAGGCTCTTCATGTTTTTCAACACGCCTTCTTGGTCCTCCTATTTTTCACACCGTTTCATGCTCCTCATATTTTTGACACCCTTAGAAGCTCTTCATATTTTTCACACTTTTCATGCTCTTCATGTTTTTCAACACCGCTTCATGCTCCTCCTATTTCAGACCGTTTCATGCTCCTCATAATTTTGACACGTTTTGAAGCTCTTCATATTTTTCACACCTTTTCAGGCTCTTCATGTTTTTCAACACCGCTTCATGCTCCTCCTCTTTTTCAGACAGTTTAATCCTCCCCATGTATTTCACACCTTTTGAAGCTCTTCATATTTTTCACACATTTTCAGGCTCTTCATGTTTTTGAACACCATTTCAGGCTCCTCCTATTTTTCAGACTGTTTCATGTGCCTCATACATTTGACACCTTTTGAAGCTCTTCATATTTTTCACACCTTTTTAAGCTCTTCATATTTTTCACACCTTTTCAGGCTCTTCATGTTTTGGAACACCGCTTCATGCTCCTCCTATTTTTCAGACCGTTTCATGCTCCTGATATATTTGACACCTTGTGAAGCTCTTCATATTTTTCACACCTTTTCAGGCTCTTCCATTTTTTCAACACCGCTTCATGCTCCTCCTATTTTTCAGACCGTTTCATGCTCCTCATATTTTTGACACCTTGTGAAGGTCTTCATATTTTTCACAGCTTTTCATGCTCTTCATATTTTTTCAACACCGCTTCATGCTCCTCCTCTTTTTCAGACCATTTTTGCTCCTCATAATTTTGACACCATATGAAGCTCTTCATATTTCTCACAACTTTTCTGGTTCTTCATGTATTTCAACACCGCTTCATGCTCCTCCTATTTTTCAGACCGTATCATTTTCATCTAATATTTGAAACCTTTTGAAGCTCTTCATATTTTTCCACATCTTTTGAAGCTCTTCATATTTTTCACGCATTTTCAGGCTCTTCATGTTTTTCAACACGCCTTCTTGGTCCTCCTATTTTTCAGACCGTTTCATGCTCCTCATATTTTTGACACCTCTTGAAGCTCTTCATATTTTTCACACCTTTTCAGGCTCTTCTTGTTTTTGAACACCGATTCATGCTCCTCCTATTTTTCATACCGTTTCATGCTCCTCATAATTTTGACACATTTTGAAGCTCTTCATAATTTTCACACATTTTCAGGCTCTTCATGTTTTTGAACACCGTCTCATGCTCCTGCTATTTTTCAGACCGTTTCATGCTCCCCATATATTTGACAACTTTAGAAGCACTTCGTATTTTTCACACCTTTTCAGGTTCTTAATGTTTTTGAACGCCACTTCATGCTCCTGCTATTTTTCAGACCGTTTCATACTCCTCATATTTTTGATACCTTTTGAAGCTCTTCATATTTTTCACACCTTTTCAGGCTCTTTATGCTTTTCAACACCAATTCATGCTCCTCCTTTTTTGCAGACCGTTTCATACTCCTCATATTTTTGACACCTTTTGAAGCTCTTCATATTTCTCACACAATTTCAGGCTTTTCATGTTTTTCAACAACGCTTCATGCTCCTAATTTTCAGACCGTTTCATGCTGATCTCATTTTTGACACCTTTTGAAGCTTTTCATATTTTTCACACCTTTTCAGGCTCTTCATGTTTTCCACACCACTTCATGCTCCTCCTTTTTTGTAGACCGTTTCATTCTCCTCATGTATTTCACACCTTTTGAAGCTCTTCATATTTTTCCCACCTTTTCCGGCTCTCCATGTTTTTGATCACCGTTTCATGCTCCTCCTATTTTTCAGACCGTTTCATGCACCTCATATTTTTCACACCTTTTGAAGCTCTTCATATTTTTCACAGCTTTTCAGGCTCTTCATGTTTCTCAACACCGCTTCATGCTCCTGCTATTTATCATAACGTTTCATACTCCTCATATTTTTGACACTTTTTGAGTCTCTTCATATTTTTCACACCTTTTCAGGCTCTTCATGTTTTTGAACACCGTTTCATAATCCTCCCATTTTTCATACCGTTTCATGCTCCTCATATTTTTGAAACCTTTTGAAGCTCTTCATATTTTTCACACCTTTTCAGGCTCTTCAAGTTTTTGAACACCGCTTCATCCTCCTCGTATTTTTAAGACCGTTTCATGCTCCTCATATTTTTGAAACCTTTTGAAGCTCTTCATATTTTTCACACCTTTTCAGCCTTTTCATTTATTTCAATATCACTTCATGCTCCTCCTATTTTTCAGACCGTTTCATGCTCATCTCATTTTGACACCTTTTGAAGCTCTTCATATTTTTCACACCTTTTCAGGCTCTTCATGTTTTTGAACACGGCTTCATGCTCCTCCTATTTTTCAGACCGTACCCTGCTCCTCATATTTTTCACACCTATTGAAGCTCTTAATATTTTTCACAACTTTGCAGGCTCTTCATGTTTTTGAACACCACTTCATGCTCCTCCTATTTTACAGAGAGTTTCAGGCCCCTCATGTATTTCACACCTTTTGAAGCTCTTCATATTTTTCACACCTTTTCAATCTCTTCATGTTTTTCAACACCGTTTCATGCTGCTTATATTTTTCAGACCGTTTCATGCTCCTCATATCTTTCACACCTTTTGAAGCTCTTCATATTTTTCACACCTTTTCAGGCTCTTCATGTTTTTGAACACTGCTTCATGCTCCTCCTGTTTTTCAGGTCATTTCATGCTCCTCATATTTTTGAAACCTTTTGAAGCTCTTCATATTTTTCACTCCTTTTCAGGCTCCACATGTTTTTGAACAGCGCATCATGCTCCTCCTATTTTCAGACCGTTCCATGCTCCTCATATTTTTGACACCTTTTGAAGCTCTTCATAAATTTCACACCTTTTCAGGCTCTTCATGTTTTTCAACACCACTTCATCCTCCAAATATTTTTCAGATGGCTTCATGCTCATCTCATTTTTGACACCTTTTGAAGCTCTTCATATTTTTGACATCTTTTGAAGCTCTTCATATTTCTCACACTTTTTCAGGCTCTTCATGTTTTTCATCACCGCTTCATGCTCCTCCTATTTTTCAGACCGTTTCATGCTCCTCAAATTTTTGACACCTTTTAAAGCTCTTCATATATTTCACACCTTTTCAGGCTCGTCATTTTTTTGAACACCACTTCATGCTCCTCCTATTTTTCAGACCTTTTCATGCTCCTCATATTTTTGACACCTTTTGAAGCTCCTCATATTTTTCACACCTTTTGAAGCTCTTCATATTTTTCACACCTTTTGAAGCTCTTCATATTTTTCACAACTTTTCAGGCTCTTCATGTTTTTGAACACCGTTTCATGCTCCTCCTATATTTCAGATCATTTCATGCTCCTCATATTTTTGACAGCGTTTAGAGCTCTTCAAATATTTCACACATTTTCAGGCTATTCATGTTTTTCAACACAAATTCATGCTCCCCCTTTTTTTCAGACCGTTTCATGCTCATCTCATTTTTGACATCTTTTGAAACTCTTCATATTTTTCACACCTTTTGAAGCTCTTCATATTTTTCACAGCTTTTGAAGCTCTTCATATTTTTCACACCTTTTCAGGATTTCATGTTTTGAACACCGCTTCATACTCCTCCAATTTTCTGAATGTTTCGTTCTCCTCATATTTTTCAGACCGTTTCATGCTCCTCATATATTTCACACCTTTTGAATCTCTTCACGTTTTCACACCTTTTGAATCCCTTCATATTATCACACCTTTTCAGGCTCCTCATGTTTTTGAACAAGGCTTCATGCTCCTACTATATTTCAGACCGTGTCATGCTCCTCATATTTTTGACACCTTTTTAAGGTCTTCATATTTTTCACACCTTTTCAGTCTCTTCAAGTTTTTGAACACTGGTACATGCTCCGCCTATTTTTCACACCTTTTGAAGCTCTTCAAATTTTTCACACCTTTTCAGGCTCTTCATGTTGTCAACACCGTTTCATGCTCCTCCTATATTTCAGACCGTGTCATGCTCCTCATATTTTTGACACCTTTTGAAGCTCTTCATATATTTCACACCTTTTCAGGCTCTTCATGTTTTTGAACACCGCTTCATGCTCCTCCTATTTTTCAGTCCGTTTCATGCTCCTCATATTTTTGACACCTTTTGAAGCTCTTCATATTTTTCACACATTTTCAGGCACCTCATATTTTTAAACACCGCATCATGCTCCTCCTATTTTCAGACCGTTTCATGCTCCTGATGTATTTTACACCTTTGGAAGCTCTTCACATTGTTCACACCTTTTCAGGCTCTTCATGTTTCTGAACACCGTTTCAAGTTGTTCCTAATTTTCAGACCGCTTCATGCTCCTCTCATTTTTGACACCTTTTGAAGCTCTTCATATTTTTGACAACTTTTGAGGCTCTTCATATTTCTCACACGTTTTCAGGTTGTTCATGTTTTTCAACACCGCTTCATGCTCCTCCCCTTTTTCAGACCGTTTAATGCTCATCTCATTTTTGACACCTTTTGAAGGTCTTCATATTTTTCACACCTTTTGAAGCTCTTCATATTTTCACAACTTTTCAGGCTTTTCATGTTTTTGAACACCGTTTCATGCTCCTGCATATTTCAGACCGATTCTTGCTGCTCATATGTTTGACCTGTTTTGAAGCTCTTCATATTTTTCACACCTTTTCAGGCTCTTCATGTTTTTCAACACTGCTTCATGCTCCTCCTATTTTTTACACCTTTTGAAGCTCTTCATATTTTTCACACCTTTTCAGGCTGTTCATGTTTTTGAACATGGTTTCATGTTCCTCCTATTTTTCAGACCGTTTCATGCTCCTCATATTTTTGAAACCTTTTGAAGCTCTTCATATTTTTCACACCTTTTCAGGCTCTTCATGTTTTTCAACACTACTTCATGCTCCCCCTCTTTTTCAGACGGTTTCATGCACTTCTCTTTTTTGACACCTTTTGAAGCTCTTCATATTTTTCATACCTTTTGAAACTCTTTATATTTTTCACACGTTTTCAGGCTCTTCATGTTTTTCAACACCGCTTCATGCTCCTCCTATTTTTCAGACCGTTTCATGCTCCTCATTTATTTCACACCTTTTGAAGCTCTTCATATTTTTCAAGCTTTTTCAGGCTCTTCATGTTTTTGAACACCGCTTCATGCTCCTCCTATTTTTCAAACCTTTTCATGATCCTCATGTATTTCAGACGTTTGAAACTCTTCATATTTTTCACACCTTTTGAAGCTCTTCATATTTTTCACAACTTTTCAGGCCTTTCATGTTTTCAACACAGTTTCAGGCTCCGCCTATTTTTCAGACCGTTTCATGCTCCTCATATTTTTGACACCTTTTGAAGGTCTTCATATTTTTCACACCTTTTCAGGCTCTTCAAGTTTTTGAACGTCATTTCATGCTCCTCCTATTTTTCAGACTGTTTCATGCTCCTCTTATTTTTCACACCTTTTGAAGCTCTTCATATTTTTGCCACCTTTTCAGGCTCTTCATGTTTTTCAACACAGTTTCATGCTCCTCCTATTGTTCCAACCGTTTCAAGCTTCTCATATTTTTGACACCTTTTGAAGCTCATCATATTTTTCACACCTTTTCATGCTCTTCATGTTTTTCAACACCGTTACATGATTCTCCTATTTTTCAGACTGTTTCATGCTCCTCATATTTTTGACACTTTTTGAAGCTCTTCATGTTTTTCACACCATTTAGGATCTTCATCATTTTCAACACCGCTTCATACTCCTCCTATTTTTCAGACCGTTTCATGCTCCACATATTTTTGACACCTTTTGAAGCTCTTCATATTTTTCACACCTTTTCAGTCTCTTCATGTCTTTCAACACCGCTTCATGCTCCTCCTATTTTTCAGACCGTATCATGCTCCTCGTATTTTTGACACGTTTTGAAGCTCTTCATATAATTCACACTTTTTCAGGCTCTTCAAGATTTTCAACACCGTTTCATGCTCCTCCTATTTTTCAAACCGTTTCAAGCTTCTCATATTTTTGACACCTTTTGAAGCTCTTCAT
Organism: Dama dama; assembly: GCF_033118175.1. NCBI lineage: Eukaryota > Metazoa > Chordata > Mammalia > Artiodactyla > Cervidae > Dama > Dama dama. Next base: position 84,372 of record NC_083714.1, on the reverse strand, counting down.
ATTTTTCACACCTTTGCAGGCTCTTCATGTTGTTGAACACGGTTTCATGCTTCTCCTATGTTTCAGACCGTTTCATGATCCTCATATTTTTGACACCTTTTGAAGCTCTTCATATTTTTCACACCTTTTCAGGCTCTTCATGTTTTTGAACACCGTTTCATGCTCCTCATATTTTTGACATATTTTGAAACTCTTCATATTTTTGCCACCTTTTGAAGCTCTTCATATCTTTCACACCTTTTCAGGCTCTTCATATTTTTCACACCTTTTCATGCTCTTCATGTTTTTCAACACCACTTCATACTCCTCATATTTTTGACACATTTTGAAGCTCTTCATATTTTTCAAACTTTTTGAACCTCTTCATATTTTTCACACCTTTTCAGCCTCTTCATGTTGTTTAACGCCGCTTCATGCTCCTGCTATTTTTCTGACCGTTTGATACTCCTCATATTTTCACACCTTTGAAGCTATTCATATTTTTCACACCTTTTCAGGCTCTTCATGTTTTTGAACACCATTTCATGCTCCTCCTATTTTTGACACCTTATGGAACTCCTCATATTTTTCACACCTATTCAGGCTCTTCATGTTTTTGAACACCGTTTTATGTTACTCCTATTTTTCCGACCGTTTCATGCTCCTCATATTTTTGACACCTTTTGAAGCTCTTCATATTTTCATTCATTTTCAGGCTCTTCATGTGTTCAACAACGCTTCATGCTCCTCCTATTTCTCAGAAAGTTTCATGCTCCTCATATGTTTGACACTTTTTGAAGCTCTTCATATTTTTTACACCTTTTGAAGCTCTTCATATTTTTCACATCTTTTCAGACTCTTCATGTATTTCAACACCAGGTCATGCTCCTCCTATTTTTCAGAACTTTTCCTGCTCCTCATATTTTTGACCCCTTTTGAAGCTCCTCATATATTTCACACCTTGTCAGGCACTTCATGTTTTTCAACTCCGCTTCATGCTCCTCCTATTTTTCAGACCGTTTCATGCTCCTCATATTTTTGACACTTTTTGAAACTCTTCATATTTTTCACACCTTTTCAGGTTCTTCATGTTTTGAACAAAACTTCATGCTCCTCCTATTTTTCAGACAGTTTCATTTTCCTCATATTTTTGACAACTTTTTAAGCTCTTCATATATTTCACACCTTTTCAGGCTCTTTATGTTTTTGAACACCGTTTCATGCTCCTCCTATTTGTCTGACCGTTTCATGCTCCTCATATTTTTGACACCTTTTGAAGCTCTTCATGTATTTCACAGCTTTTCAGTCTCTTCATGGTTTTGAACAGCGTTTCATGCTCCTCCTATTTTTCAGACCGTTTCATGCTCCTCATATTTTTCACTCCTTTTTAGGCTCTGCATATTGTTCACACCTTTTCAGGATCTACATGTTTGTCAACACCGTTTCATTCTCCTCCTATATTTGAGACCGTTTCAAGCTCCTCATATTTTTGACACCTTTTGAAGCTCTTCATACATTTCTCACATTTTCAGTCTCTTCATGGTTTTGAACACCGTTTCATGCTCCTCATTTTTTTCAAACCTTTTGATGCTTTTCATATTTTTCACACATTTTCAAGCTCTTCATGTTTTTGAACATGGTTTCATGCTTCTCCTATTTTTCAGACCGTTTCATGCACCTCATATTTTTGACACCTTTTGAAGCTCTTCATATTTTTCACAAATTTTCAGTATCTTCAATTTTTTGAACACCGTTTCATGCTCCTGATATTTTTCAGACCTTTTGAAGCTCTTCATATTTTTCACAAATTTTCAGGTTCTTCATGTTTTTGAACACCATTTCATGATCCTCCTATTTTTCAGACCGTGTCATGCTCCTCATAATTTTGACACCTTTAGGGCTCTTCATATTTTACACACCTTTTCGGGCTGTTCATGTTTTTGAACATTGCTTCATACTCCCCCTATTTTTCAGACCGTTCCCTGCTCTTCATATTTCTGACACTTTTTGAAGCTCTTCATATTTTTCACACATTTTCAGGCTCTTCATGTTTTTGAACATGGTTTCATGCTTCTCCTATTTTTCAGACCATTTCATGCTCCTCATATTTTTGACACCTTTTGAAGCTCTTCATAGTTTTCACACCTTTTGAAGCTCTTCATATTTTTCACACCTTTTCAGGCTCTTCATGTTTTCCAACACCACTTCATGCTCCTCCTATTTTTCAGACCGTTTCATGCTCCTCATATTTTTGACTCGTTTTGAAACTCTTTATATTTTTCACACCTTTTCAGGCTCTTCATGTTTTTCAACAGTGCCTCATGCTCCTCGTAATTTTCAGACCGTTTCATGCTCCTCATATTTTTGACACATTTTGAAGCTCTTCATATTTTTGACACCTTTTCACGCTCTTCATGTTTTCAACGCCGCTTCATGCTCCTCCTATTTATCAGACCGTTTCATGCCCTTCATATTTTTCACACCTTTTGAAGCTCTTCATATTTTTAACACCTTTTCAGCCTCTTCATGTTTTTCAACACCTCTTCATGCTCCTCCTAATTTTCATATCGTTTCATGCTCCTCATCTTTTGACACCTTTTGAAGGTCTTCATATTTTTCACACCTTTTCAGTATTCAAGTTTTTGAACACCGCTTCATGCTCCTCATATTTTTCACAGCTTCTGAAGCTCTTCATATTTTTCTCATCTTTTCAGGCTCTTAATATTTTTGAACATCGTTTCGTGCTCCTCTTATTTTCAGAACGTTTCATGCTCCTCATATTTTTGACACTTTTTGAAGCTCTTCATATTTTTCACACCTTTTGAAGCTCTTCATATTTTTCACACTTTTTCAGGCTCTTCATGTTTTTGAACACCGCTTCATGCTCCTTCTATTTTTCAGAGAGTTTCATGCTCCTCATGTATTTCACACCTTTTGAAGCTCTTCATATTTGTCAAACCTTTTGAGGCTCTTCATGTCTTTCAACACCGCTTCATGCTCCTCCTATTTTTCAGACCGTATCATGCTCCTCGTATTTTTGACACGTTTTGAAGCTCTTCATATAATTCACACTTTTTCAGGCTCTTCAAGATTTTCAACACCGTTTCATGCTCTTCCTATTTTTCAGACTACTTCATGCTCCTCATATATTTGACACATTTTGAAGCTCTTCATATTTTTCACACCTTTTCAGGCTCTTCATGTTTTTGTACACCGTTTCATGCTCCTCCTATTTTTTAGAAGTTTCATTCTCCTCATATTTTTCACACATTTTGAAGCTGTTCATATTTTTGACACCTTTTGAAGCTCTTCATATATTTCACACCTTTTCAGGCTCTTCATGTTTTTGAACACCGCTTCATGCTCCTCCTATTTTTCAGACCATTTCATGCTCCTCATATTTTTGACACCTATTGATGCTCTTCATTTTTTTCACACCTTTTCAGGCTCTTCATGTTTTCGAACACGGTTTCATGCTTCTCCTGTTTTTCACAGATTCATCCTCCTCTTATTTTTGACATGTTTTCAATCTCTTCATATTTTTCACACCTTCTCAGGCGCTTCAGGGTTTCAACCCCGTTTCATGCTCCTCCTATTTTTCAGTCCATTTCGTGCTCCTCATATTTTTGACACTTTTTGAAGCTCTTCATATTTTCCACAACTTTTAATGCTCTTCATCTTTTTCAACACCACTTCATGCTCCTCATATTTTTGACACCTTTTGAAGCTCTTCATGTATTTCACAGCTTTTCAGGCTCTTCATGTTTTTGAACACCACTTCATGCTTTTCCAATTTTTCACACCGTTTCATGCTCCTCATATTTTTGACACCTTTTGAAGCTCTTCATGTATTTCACACCTATTCAGGCTCTTCATGTTTTTGAATACCGTTACATGATTCTCCTATTTTTCAGACTGTTTCATGCTCCGCATATTTTTGACACCTTTTGAAGCTCTTCATATTTTTCACACCTTTTGAAGCTCTTCATATTTTTCACACCTTTTCAGGCTCTTCATGTTTTTCAACACCGTTTCATGCTCCTCCTATTTTTCAGACCGTTTCATGCTCCTCATATTTTGACATGTTTTGAATCTCTTCATATTTTTCACATCTTTTCAAGCGCTTCAGGTTTTCAACACCGCTTCATGCTCCTCCTATTTTTCAGACCGTTTCATGCTCCTCATATTTTTGATACCTTTTGAAGCTCTTCATGTTTTTCACAACTTTTCAGACCTTTCATGTTTTCAACACAGTTTCATGCTCCGCCTATTTTCAGCACTTTTCATGCTCCTCATATTTTTCACGACTTTTGAAGCTCTTCGTATATTTCACACTTTTTCAGGCTCTTCTTGTTTTGGAACACCGCTTCATGCTTCTCCTATATTTCACACCTTTTCATAATCTTCATATTTTCCACGCCTTTTTAAGCTCTTCGTATTTTTCACACCTTTTCAGGCTCTTCATGTTTATGAACAAAGTTTCATGCTCCTCCTATTTTTCAGACCGTTTCATGTTCCTCATATTGTTGACACTTTTTGAAACTCTTCATATTTTTCACACCTTTTCAGACTCTTAATGATTTTCAACACCGTTTCATGCTCCTCCTATTTTTCAGAACGTTTCATGCTCCTCATATTTTTGACACCTTTTGAAGATCTTCATATTTTTCACACCTTTTGAAGCTCTTCATATTTTTCACAGCTTTTCAGGCTCTTCATGTTTTTCAACACAGTTTCATGCTCCTCCTATTTTTCAAACCGTTTCAAGCTTCTCATATTTTTGACACCTTTTGAAGCTATTCATATTTTTCTCGCCTTTTCAGGCTCTTCATGTTGTTGAACACGGTTTCATGCTTCTCCTATGTTTCAGACCATTTCATGCTCCTCATATTTTTGACGCCTTTTGAAGCTCTTCATATTTTTCACACCTTTTCAGGCTCTTCATGTTTTTGAACACAGTTTCATGCTCCTCATATTTTTGACATATTTTGAAACTCTTCATATTTTTGCCACCTTTTGAAGCTCTTCATATCTTTCACACCTTTTCAGGCTCTTCATATTTTTCACACCTTTTCATGCTCTTCATGTTTTTCAACACCACTTCATACTCCTCATATTTTTGACACATTTTGAAGCTCTTCATATTTTTCAAACTTTTTGAACCTCTTCATATTTTTCACACCTTTTCAGGCTCTTCATGTTGTTTAACGCCGCTTCATGCTCCTGCTATTTTTCTGACCGTTTGATACTCCTCATATTTTCACACCTTTGAAGCTATTCATATTTTTCACACCTTTTCAGGCTCTTCATGTTTTTGAACACCATTTCATGCTCCTCCTATTTTTGACACCTTATGGAACTCCTCATATTTTTCACACCTATTCAGGCTCTTCATGTTTTTGAACACCGTTTTATGTTACTCCTATTTTTCTGACCGTTTCATGCTCCTCATATTTTTGACACCTTTTGAAGCTCTTCATATTTTCATTCCTTTTCAGGCTCTTCATGTGTTCAACAACGCTTCATGCTCCTCCTATTTTTCAGAAAGTTTCATGCTCCTCATATGTTTGACACTTTTTGAAGCTCTTCATATTTTTTACACCTTTTGAAGCTCTTCATATTTTTCACATCTTTTCAGACTCTTCATGTATTTCAACACCAGGTCATGCTCCTCCTATTTTTCAGAACTTTTCCTGCTCCTCATATTTTTGACACCTTTTGAAGCTCCTCATATATTTCACACTTTTCACGCTCTTCATGTTTTCAACGCCGCTTCATGCTCCTCCTATTTTTCAGACCGTTTCATGCTTCTCATCTTTTGACACCTTTTGAAGGTCTTCATATTTTTCACACCTTTTCAGTATTCAAGTTTTTGAACACCGCTTCATGCTCCTCATATTTTTCACAGCTTCTGAAGCTCTTCATATTTTTCTCACCTCTTCAGGCTCTTAATATTTTTGAACATCGTTTCGTGCTCCTCTTATTTTCAGAACGTTTCATGCTCCTCATATTTTTGACACTTTTTGAAGCACTTCATATTTTTCACACCTTTTGAAGCTCTTCATATTTTTCACACTTTTTCAGGCTCTTCATGTTTTTGAACACCGCTTCATGCTCCTTCTATTTTTCAGAGAGTTTCATGCTCCTCATGTATTTCACACCTTTTGAAGCTCTTCATATTTTTCAAACCTTTTCAGGCTCTTCATGTCTTTCAACACCGCTTCATGCTCCTCCTATTTTTCAGACTGTATCATGCTCCTCGTATTTTTGACACGTTTGAAGCTCTTCATATAATTCACACTTTTTCAGGCTCTTCAAGATTTTCAACACCGTTTCATGCTCTTCCTATTTTTCAGACTATTTCATGCTCCTCATATATTTGACACCTTTTGAAGCTCTTCATATTTTTCACACCTTTTCAGGCTCTTCATGTTTTTGTACACCGTTTCATGTTCCTCCTATTTTTTAGAAGTTTCATGCTCCTCATATTTTTGACACCTTTTGAAGCTCTTCATGTATTTCACACCTATTCAGGCTCTTCATGTTTTTGAATACCGTTACATGATTCTCCTATTTTTCAGACTGTTTCATGCTCCGCATATTTTTGACACCTTTTGAAGCTCTTCATATTTTTCACACCTTTTGAAGCTCTTCATATTTTTCACACCTTTTCAGGCTCTTCATGTTTTTCAACACCGTTTCATGCTCCTCCTATTTTTCAGACCGTTTCTTGCTCCTCATATTTTGACATGTTTTGAATCTCTTCATATTTTTCACATCTTTTCAGGCGCTTCAGGTTTTCAACACCGTTTCATGCTCCTCCTATTTTTCAGACCGTTTCATGCTCCTCATATTTTTGATACCTTTTGAAGCTCTTCATATTTTTCACAACTTTTCAGACCTTTCATCTTTTCAGCACAGTTTCATGGTCCGCCTATTTTTCAGCACTTTTCATGCTCCTCATATTTTTCACGACTTTTGAAGCTCTTCATATATTTCACACTTTTTCAGGCTCTTCTTGTTTTGGAACACCGCTTCATGCTTCTCCTATATTTCACACCTTTTCATAATCCTCATAGTGTTGACACTTTTTGAAACTCTTCATATTTTTCACACCTTTTCAGACTCTTAATGATTTTCAACACCGTTTCATGCTCCTCCTATTTTTCAGAACGTTTCATGCTCCTCATATTTTTGACACCTTTTGAAGATCTTCATATTTTTCACACCTTTTGAAGCTCTTCATATTTTTCACAGCTTTTCAGGCTCTTCATGTTTTTCAACACAGTTTCATGCTCCTCCTATTTTTCAAACCGTTTCAAGCTTCTCATATTTTTGACACCTTTTGAAGCTATTCATATTTTTCACACCTTTTCAGGCTCTTCATGTTGTTGAACACGGTTTCATGCTTCTCCTATGTTTCAGACCGTTTCATGCTCCTCATATTTTTGACGCCTTTTGAAGCTCTTCATATTTTTCACACCTTTTCAGGCTCTTCATGTTTTTGAACACCGTTTCATGCTCCTCATATTTTTGACATATTTTGAAACTCTTCATATTTTTGCCACCTTTTGAAGCTCTTCATATCTTTCACACCTTTTCAGGCTCTTCATATTTTTCACACCTTTTCATGCTCTTCATGTTTTTCAACACCACTTCATACTCCTCATATTTTTGACACATTTTGAAGCTCTTCATATTTTTCAAACTTTTTGAACCTCTTCATATTTTTCACACCTTTTCAGGCTCTTCATGTTGTTGAACACCATTTCATGCTCCTCCTATTTATGACACCTTATGGAACTCCTCATATTTTTCACACCTATTCAGGCTCTTCATGTTTTTGAACACCGTTTTATGTTACTCCTATTTTTCCGACCATTTCATGCTCCTCATATTTTTGACACCTTTTGAAGCTCTTCATATTTTCATTCCTTTTCAGGCTCTTCATGTGTTCAACAACGCTTCATGCTCCTCCTATTTTTCAGAAAGTTTCATGCTCCTCATATGTTTGACACTTTTTGAAGCTCTTCATATTTTTTACACCTTTTGAAGCTCTTCATATTTTTCACATCTTTTCAGACTCTTCATGTATTTCAACACCAGGTCATGCTCCTCCTATTTTTCAGAACTTTTCCTGCTCCTCATATTTTTGACACCTTTTGAAGCTTTTCATATATTTCACAACTTTTCAGGCTCTTCATGTTTTTCAACACCGCTTCATGCTCCTCCTATTTTTCAGACCGTTTCATGCTCATCAAATTTTTGACACCTTTTGAAGCTCTTCATATTTTTCACACCTTTTGAAGCTCTTCATATTTTTCACACCATTTCAGGCTCTTCATGTTTTTCAACACCATTTCATGCTGCTTCTATTTTTCAGACCGTTTCATGCTCCTCATATTTTTCACACCTTTTGAAGCTCTTCATATTTCTCACACCTTTTCAGGCTCTTCATGTTTTTCTACACCACTTCATGCTTCTCCTATTTTTCAGCCCGTTTCATGCTCCTCATTTATTTCACACCTTTTGAAGCTCTTCATATTTTTCACACCTTTTCAGGCTCTTCATGTTTTTGAACACCGCTTCATGCTCCTCCTATTTTTCAGACCGTTTCATGCTCCTCATATTTTTGACATCTTTTGAAGCTTTTCATATTTTTCACACCTTTTCAGGCTCTTCAAGTTTTTCAACACCACTTCATGCTCCTCCTTTTTTGCAGACCGTTTCATGCTCCTCATATTTTTGATACCTTTTGATAATCTTCATATTTTTCACACCTTTTCAGGCCATTCATTTTTTCAACACCACTTCATGCTCCTCCTATTTTTCAGACCGTTTCATGCTCATCTCATTTTTGAAACCTTTTGAAGCTTTTCATATTTTTCACAACTTTTCAGGCTCTTCAAGTTTTTGAACACCGCTTCATGCTCCTCCTATTTTTCAGACCGTTTTATGCTCATCTCATTTTTGACACCTTTTGAAGCTTTTCATATTTTTCACAACTTTTCAGGCTCTTCATGTTTTTGAACACCGCTTCATGCTCCTCCTATTTTTCAGACCGTTTCATGCTCCTCATATTTTACACCTTTTGAAGCTCTTCACATTTTTCACACCTTTTCAGGCTCTTCATGTTTTTGATCACCGTTACATTCTCCTCCTATTTTTCAGACCGTTTCATGTTCCTCATATTTTTGACAACTTTGGAAGCTCTTCATATTTTTCACACATTTTCAGGCTCTTCATGTTTTTCAACACTGTTGCATGATCCTCCTATTTTTCAGACCGTTTCATGCTCCTCATATACTTGACACATTTTTAAGCTCTTCATATATTTCACACATTTTCAGGCTATTCATGTTTTTCAACACCGCTTCATGCTCCTTGTATTTTTAAGACCGTTTCATGCTCCTCATATTTTTGACACCTTTTTAAGCTCTTCTATTTTTCACATCTTTTTAAGCTCTTCATATTTCTCACACCTTTTCAGGCTCTTCATGTTTTTCAACAACGCTTCATGCACCTCCTATTTGTCAGACCTTTTCATGCTCATCTCATTTTTGACACCTTTTGAATCTTTTCATATTTTTCACACCTTCTCAGGCTCTTCATGTTTTTGAACACCGCTTCATGCTAATCCTATTTTTCAAACCATATCATGTTCCTCATATTTTTCACACCTTTTAAGCTCTTCATATTTTTCACACTTTTTCAGACTCTTCATGTTTTTCAACACCGCTTCATGCTCCTCCTATTTTTCAGACCGTTTCATGCTCATCAAATTTTTGACACCTTTTGAAGCTCTTCATATTTTTCACACCTTTTGAAGCTCTTCATATTTTTCACACCATTTCAGGCTCTTCATGTTTTTCAAAACCGTTTCATGCTGCTTCTATTTTTCAGACTGTTTCATGCTCCTCATATTTTTCACACCTTTTGAAGCTCTTCATATTTTTCACACCTTTTCAGGCTCTTCATGTTTTTCTACACCACTTCATGCTTCTCTTATTTTTCAGACCGTTTCATGCTCCTCATATTTTTCACACCTTTTGAAGCTCTTCATATTTTTCACACCTTTTCAGGCTCTTCATGTTTTTCTACACCACTTCATGCTTCTCCTATTTTTCAGACTCTTTCATGCTCCTCATTTATTTCACACCATTTGAAGCTCTTCATATTTTTCACACCTTTTCAGGCTCTTCATGTTTTTAAACACCGTTTCATGCTACTTCTATTTTTCAGACCGTTTCATGCTCCTCATATTTTTCACACCTTTTGAAGCTCTTCATATTTTTCACACCTTTTCAGGCTCTTCATGTTTTTCTACACCACTTCATGCTTCTCCTATTTTTCAGCACGTTTCATGCTCCTCATGTGTTTCACACCTTTTGAAGCTCTTCATATTTTTCACACCTTTTCAGGCTCTTCATGTTTTTCAACACCACTTCAAGCTCCTCCAGGTTTGCAGACCGTTTCATGCTCCTCATATATTTCACACCTTTTGAAGCTCTTCATATTTTTCACACCTTTTCAGGCTCTTCATATTTTTGAACACCGTTTCATGCTCCTCCTATTTTTCAGACCGTTTCATGCTCCTCATATTTTACACCTTTGAAGCTCTTCATATTTTTCACACCTTTTCAGGCTCTTCATGTTTTTGATCACCGTTACATTCTCCTCCTATTATTCAGACCGTTTCATGCTCCTCATATTTTTGACACTTTTTGAAGTCTTTATATATTTCACACCTTTTCTGGCTCTTCATGTTTTTGATCACCATTACATTCTCCTCCTACTATTCAGACCGTTTCATGCTCCTCATATTTTTGACACTTTTTGAAGCTCTTCATATTTTTCACACCTTTTCAGGCTCTTCATGTTTTTGATCACCGTTACATTCTCCTCCTATTATTCAGACCGTTTCATGCTCCTCATATTTTTGATACCTTTTGATGATCTTCATATTTTTCACACCTTTTCAGGCTCTTCATTTTTTCAACACCACTTCATGCTCCTCCTATTTTTCAGACCGTTTCATGCTCATCTCATTTTTGACTCCTTTTGAAGCTTTTCAGATTTTTCACACCTTTTCAGGATCTTCATGTTTTTCAACACCACTTCAAGCTCCTCCAGGTTTGCAGACCGTTTCATGCTCCTCATATTTTTCAGACCATTTCATATTCCTCATATTTTTCACACCTTTTTGAAGCTCTTCATATTTTTCACACCTTTTCAGGCTCTTCATGTTTTTGAACACCGCTTCATGCTCCTCCTATTTTTCAGACCGTTTCATGCTCCTCATATTTTACACGTTTTGAAGCTCTTCATATTTTTCACACCTTTTCAGGCTCTTCATGTTTTTGATCACCGTTACATTCTCCTCCTATTATTCAGACCGTTTCATGCTCCTCATATTTTTGACACTTTTTGAAGCTCTTTATATATTTCACACATTTTCAGGCTCTTCATGTTTTTGATCACCGTTACATTCTCCTCCTATTTTTCAGACCGTTTCATGCTCCTCATATTTTTGACAACTTTGGAAGCTCGTCATATTTTTCACACATTTTCAGGCTCTTCATGTTTTTCAACACTGTTGCATGATCCTCTTATTTTTCAGACCGTTTCATGCTCCTCATATACTTGACACATTTTTAAGCTCTTCATATATTTCACACATTTTCAGGCTATTCATGTTTTTCAACACCGCTTCATGCTCCTTGTATCTTTAAGACCGTTTCATGCTCCTCATATTTTTGACACCTTTTTAAGCTCTTCATATTTTTCACACCTTTTTAAGCTCTTCATATTTCTCACACCTTTTCAGGCTCTTCATGTTTTTCAACAACGCTTCATGCACCTCCTATTTGTCAGACCGTTTCATGCTCATCTCATTTTTGACACCTTTTGAATCTTTTCATATTTTTCACACCTTCTCAGGCTCTTCATGTTTTTCAACAACGCTTCATGCACCTCCTATTTTTCAGACCGTTTAGTGCTCATCAAATTTTTGACACCTCTTGAAGCTCTTCATATTTTTCACACCTTTTGAAGCTCTTCATATTTTTCACACCATTTCAGGCTCTTCATGTTTTTCAACACCGTTTCATGCTGCTTCTATTTTTCAGACCGTTTCATGCTCCTCATATTTTTCACACCTTTTGAAGCTCTTCATATTTTTCACACCTTTTCAGGCTCTTCATGTTTTTCTACACCACTTCATGCTTCTCCTATTTTTCAGACCGTTTCATGCTCCTCATATTTTTCACACCTTTTGAAGCTCTTCATATTTTTCACACCTTTTCAGGCTCTTCATGTTTTTCTACACCACTTCATGCTTCTCCTATTTTTCAGCCTGTTTCATGCTCCTCATTTATTTCACACCTTTTGAAGCTCTTCATTTTTTTCACACATTTACATGCTCTTCATGTTTTTGATCACCGTTTCATGCTCCTCCTATTTTTCAGACCATTTCATGCTCCTCATATTTTTGACACCTTTTGAAGCTCTTCGTATTTTTCACACTTTTTCAGGTCTCTTCATGTTTTTATACACCGTTTCATGCTAATCCCATTTTTCAAACCTTATCATGCTCCTCATATTTTCACACCTTTTTAAGCTCTTCATATTTTTCACACCTTTTCAGGATCTTCATGTTTTTGAACACCGCTTCATGCTCCTCATATTTTTCAGACCGTTTCTTGCTCCTCGTATTTTTGACATCTTTTGAAGCTTTTCATATTTTTCACACCTTCTCAGGCTCTTCAAGTTTTTCAACACCACTTCATGCTCCTCCTTTTTTGCAGACCGTTTGATGCTCCTCATATTTTTGATACATTTTGATGCTCTTCATATTTTTCACACCTTTTCAGGCTCTTCATTTTTTCAACACCGCTTCATACTCCTCCTATTTTTCAGACCGTTTCATGCTCATCTCATTTTTGACACCTCTTGAAGCTTTTCATATTTTTCACAACGTTTCAGGCTCTTCAAGTTTTTGAACACCGCTTCATGTTCTTCCTATTTTTCAGACCGTTTCATGCTCCTCATATTTTTGACACCTTTTGAAGCTCTTCATATTTTTCACACCTTTTCAGGCTCTTCATGTTTTTGAACACCGCTTCATGCTCCTCCTATTTTTCAGAGAGTTTCATTCTCCTCATGTATTTCACACCTTTTGAAGCTCTTCATATTTTTCAAAACTTTTCAGGCTCTTCATATTTTTCCACACCACTTCATGCTCATCCTATTTTTCAGACCGTTTCATGCTCCTCATATTTTTGACATCTTTTGAAGCTCTTCTTATTTTTCACACCTTTTCAGGCTCTTCATGTTTTTCAACACAGCTTCATGCTCCTCCTATTTTTCAGACCGTTTCATGCTCATCTCATTTTTGACACCTTTTGAAGATCTTCATATTTTTCACACCTTTTCAGGCTCTTCATGTTTTTGAACACCGCTTCATGCTAATCCCATTTTTTCAAACCATATCATGCTCCTCATAATTTTCACACCTTTTTAAGCTCTTCATATGTTTCACACCTTTTCAGGCTCTTCATGTTTTTGAATACTACTTCATGCTCCTTCTATTTTTCAGAGAGTTTCATGCTCCTCATGTATTACACACCTTTTGAAGCTCTTCATATTTTTCACACTTTTACAGGCTCTTCATGTGGTTCCACACCACTTCATGCTACTCAGATTTTTCAGCTCGTTTCATGCTGCTCATGAATTTCACACCTTTTGAAGCTCTTCATATTTTTCACACCTTTTCAGGCTCTTCCTGTTTTGATCACCGTTTCATGCTCCTCCTATTTTTCAGACCGTTTCATGCTCCTCATAATTTTTGACACCTTTTGAAGGTCTTCATTATTTTCACACCTTTTCTGGCACTTCATGTTTCTGAACACAACTTCATGCTCCTCCTATTTTTCAGACCATTTCATATTCCTCATATTTTTCACACCTTTTGAAGCTCTTCATATTTTTCACACCTTTTCAGGCTCTTCATGTTTTTGAACACCGTTGCATGCTCCTCCTATTTTTCAGACCATTTCATGCTCATCTCATTTTTTAAACCTTTTGAAGCTTTTCATATTTTTCACAACGTTTCAGGCTCTTCAAGTTTTTGAACACCGCTTCATGCTCCTCCTATTTTTCAGACCGTTTCATGCTCCTCATATTTTTCACACTTTTTGAAGCTCTTCATATTTTTCACACCTTTTCAGGCTCTTCATGTTTTTCTACACCGCTTCATGCTCCTCCTATTTTTCAGACCGTTTCATGCTCCTCATATTTTACACCTTTTGAAGCTCTTCATATTTTTCACACCTTTTCAGGCTCTTCATGTTTTTGATCACCGTTACATTCTCCTCCTATTATTCAGACCGTTTCATGCTCCTCATATTTTTGACACTTTTTTAAGCTCTTTATATATTTCACACCTTTTCAGGCTCTTCATGTTTTGATCACCGTTACATTCTCCTCCTACTATTCAGACCGTTTCATGCTCCTCATATTTTTGACACTTTTTGAAGCTCTTTATATATTTCACACATTTTCAGGCTCTTCATGTTTTTGAACACAGCTTCATGCTCCTCCTATTTTTCAGACCGTTTCATGCTCCTCATATACTTGACACATTTTTAAGCTCTTCATATATTTCACACATTTTCAGGCTATTCATGTTTTTCAACACCGCTTCATGCTCCTTGTATTTTTAAGACCGTTTCATGCTCCTCATATTTTTGACACCTTTTTAAGCTCTTCCTATTTTTCACACCTTTTTAAGCTCTTCATATTTCTCACACCTTTTCAGGCTCTTCATGTTTTTCAACAACGCTTCATGCACCTCCTATTTGTCAGACCGTTTCATGCTCATCTCATTTTTGACACCTTTTGAATCTTTTCATATTTTTCACACCTTCTCAGGCTCTTCATGTTTTTGAACACTGCTTCATGCTAATCCTTTTTTTCAAACCATATCATGCTCCTCATATTTTTCACACCTTTTAAGCTCTTCATATTTTTCACACTTTTTCAGGCTCTTCATGTTTTTCAACACCGCTTCATGCTCCTCCTATTTTTCAGACCGTTTCATGCTCCTCATATTTTTGACACCTTTTTAAGCTCTTCATATTTCTCATACCTTTTCAGGCTCTTCATGTTTTTCTACACCACTTCATGCTTCTCCTATTTTTCAGCCCGTTTCATGCTCCTCATTTATTTCACACCTTTTGAAGCTCTTCATATTTTTCACACCTTCTCAGGCTATTCATGTTTTTCAACAACGCTTCATGCACCTCCTATTTTTCAGACCGTTTCATGCTCATCTCATTTTTGACACCTTTTGAAGCTTTTCATATTTTTCACACCTTTTCAGGCTCTTCATGTTTTTCCACACCACATCATGCTTCTCCTAATTTTCAGCAAGTTTCATGCTCCTCATGTATTTCACACCTTTTGAAGCTCTTCATATTTTTCAAAACTTTTCAGGCTCTTCCTGTTTTTGAACAGCGCTTCATGCTCCTCCTATATTTCAGACCGTTTCATGCTCCTCATGTATTACACACCTTTTGAAGCTCTTCATTTTTTTCACACATTTACAGGCTCTTCATGTTTTTGATCACCGTTTCATGCTCCTCCTATTTTTCAGACCATTTCATGCTCCTCATATTTTTGACACCTTTTGAAGCTCTTCGTATTTTTCACACCTTTTCAGGTCTCTTCATGTTTTTATACACCGTTTCATGCTAATCCCATTTTTCAAACCATATCATGCTGCTCATATTTTTCACACCTCTTCAAGCTTTTCATATTTTTCACAACGTTTCAGGCTCTTCAAGTTTTTGAACACCGCTTCATGTTCTTCCTATTTTTCAGACCGTTTCATCCTCCTCATATTTTTGACACCTTTTGATGCTCTTCATATTTTTCACACCTTTTCAGGCTCTTCATTTTTTCAACACCACTTCATGCTTCTCCTATTTTTCAGACCGTTTCATGCACCTCATATTTTTGACACCTTTTGAAGCTCTTCATATTTTTCACACCTTTTCAGGCTCTTCATGTTTTTGAACACCGCTTCATGCTCCTCCTCTTTTTCAGAGAGTTTCATGCTCCTCATGTATTTCACACCTTTTGAAGCTCTTCATATTTTTCAAAACTTTTCAGGCTCTTCATATTTTTCCACACCACTTCATGCTCATCCTTTTTTTCAGACCGTTTCATGCTCCTCATATTTTTGACAACTTTTGAAGGTCTTCATATTTCTCACACCTTTTCAGGCTGTTCATGTTTTTGAACACAGGTTGATGCTCCTCCTATTTTTCAGAACGTTTCATGCTCCTCATATTTTTGACACCTTTTGAAGGTCTTCATATTTTTCACACCTTTTCAAGCTCTTCATATATTTACACACCACTTCATGCTTCTCCTATTTTTCAGGCCATTTCATGCTCCTCATGTATTTCACACCTTTTGAAGCTCTTCATATTTTTCACAGCTTTTCAGGCTCTTCATGTTTTTCCACAGCACTTCATGCTTCTCTTATTTTTCAGCCCGTTTCATGCTCCTCATGTATTTCACACCTTTTGAAGCTCTTCATATTTTTCACACCTTTTCAGGCTCTTCATGTTTTTGATCACCGTTTCATTCTCCTCCTATTTTTCAGACCGTTTCATGCTCCTCATATTTTTGACACCTTTTGAAGCTCTTCATATTTTTCACACCTTTTCAGGCTCTTCATGTTTTTGAACACCACTTCATGATCCTCCTCTTTTTCAGACCGTATCATGCTCTTCATATTTTTGAAACATTTTGAAGCTCTTCATATTTTTCACACCTTTTCAGGCTCTTCATGTTTTTCTCCACCACTTCATGCTCCTCCTATTTTTCAGACCGTTTCATGCTCATCTCATTTTTTTCACCTTTGAAGCTCTTCATATTTTTCACACCTTTTAAATCTCTTCATATTTTTCACAAGTTTTCAGGCTCTTCATGTTTTTCAAAACCGTTTCATGCTGCTTCTATTTTTCAGACCGTTTCATGCTCCTCATATTTTTCACACATTTTAAAGCTCTTCATATTTTTCACACCTTTTCAGGCTCTTCATGTTTTTCAAAACCGTTTCATGCTGCTTCTATTTTTCAGACCGTTTCATGCTCCTCATATTTTTCACACCTTTGAAGCTCTTCATATTTTTCACACCTTTTCAGGCTCTTCATGTTTTTGGTCACCGTTTCATGCTCCTCCTATTTTTCAGACCGTTTCATGCTCCTCATATTTTTGACACCTTTTGAAACTCTTCATATTTTTCACACGTTTTCAGCTCTTAATGTTTTTCAACACCGCTTCATGCTCTTCCTATTTTTCAGACCGTTTCATGCTCATTTCATTTTTGACACCTTTTGAAGCTCTTCATATTTTTCACACGTTTTCAGCTCTTAATGTTTTTCAACACCGCTTCATGCTCTTCCTATTTTTCAGACCGTTTCATGCTCATCTCAATTTTGACACCTTTTGAAGCTCTTCATATTTTTCACACATTTTCAGGCTCTTCATGTTTTTGAACATCGCTTCATGCTCCTCCTATTTTTCAGAGAGTTTCATGCTCCTCATGTATTTCACACCTTTTGAAGCTCTTCATATTTTTCACACCTTTTCAGGCTCTTCATGATTTTCAACACCGCTCATGCTCCTCCTATTTTTCAGACCGTTTCATGCTCATCTCATTTTTGACACCTTTTTAATCTCTTCATATTTTTCAAAACTTTTGAAGCTCTTCATATTTTTAATATTTTTGAAGCTCTTCATATTTTCACACGTTTTCACACTCTTCATGTTTTTCAACACCGCTTCATGCTCCTCCTATTTTTCAAACCGTATCATGCTCCTCATATTTTTGACACTTTTTGAAGCTCTTCATATTTTTCACTCATTTTCAGGCTCTTCATATTTTTCAACACCACTTCATGCTCCTCCTATTTTTGAGACCGTTTGGTGCTCCGCATATTTTTGACACCTTTAGGAACTCTTCATATTTTTCACACCTTTTCAGGCACTTCATGTTTTTTATCACTGCTTCATGCTCGTCCTATTTTTCAGAACGTTTCATGCTCCTCATATTTTTGACACCTTTTGAAGCTCTTCATATTTTTCACACCTTTTCAGGCTCTTCATGTTTTTCGACACAGCTTCATGCTCCTCCTATTTTTCAGACCGTTTCATTCTCCTCATATTTTTGACACCTTTTGAAGCTCTTCATATTTTTCCCACATTTTCAGGCTCTTCATGTTTTTCGACACAGCTTCATGCTCCTCCTATTTTTCAGACCGTTTCATTCTCCTCATATTTTTGACACCTTTTGAAGCTCTTCATATTTTTCACACATTTTCAGGCTCTTCATGTTTTTGAACATCGCTTCATGCTCCTCCTATTTTTCAGAGAGTTTCATGCTCCTCATGTATTTCACACCTTTTGAAGCTCTTCATATTTTTCACACATTTTCAGGCTCTTCATGTTTTTGAACACCGCTTCATGCTCCTCCTATTTTTCAGACCGTTTCATGCTCCTCATATTTTTGACACCTTTTGAAGCTCTTCATATTTTTCACAACATTTCAGGCTCTTCATGTTTTTCAACACCGCTTCATGCACGTCCTATTTTTCAGACCGTTTCATGCTCATCTCATTTTTGACACCTTTTGAAGTTTTTCATATTTCTCACAACTTTTCAGGCTCTTCATGTTTTTGAACACCGCTTCATGCTAATCCTATTTTTCAAACCATATCATGCTCCTCATATTTTTCACACCTTTTGAAGCTCTTCATATATTTCACACCTTTTCAGGCTCTTCCTGTTTTTGAACACCACTTCATGCTCCTTCTCTTTTTCAGAGAGTTTTATGCTCCTCATGTATTTCACACCTTTTGAAGCTCTTCATATTTTTCACACCTTTTCAGGCTCTTCATGTTTTTCAACACCGCTTCATGCTGCTCATATTTTTCAGACCGTTTCATGCTCCTCATATTTTTGACACCTTTTGAAGCTCTTCATTTTTTGCTCGCCTTTTAAGGCTCTTCATATTTTTCAACACCGCTTCATGCTGCTCATATTTTTCAGACCGTTTCATGCTCCTCATATTTTTGACACCTTTTGAAGCTCTTCATATTTTTCACACGTTTTCAGTCTATTCATTTTTTTGAACACCATTTCAGGCTCCTCCTATTTTTCAGAGAGTTTCATGCTCCTCATGTATTTCACACCTTTGAAAGCTCTTCATATTTTTCAAAGATTTTGAAGCTCTTCATATTTTTCACACCTTTTCAGGCTCTTCATGTTTTTCAACACCGCTTCATGCTGCTCATATTTTTCAGACCGTTTCATGCTCATCTCATTTTTGACACCTGTTGAAGCTCTTCATATTTTTCACACGTTTTCAGCTCTTCATGTTTTTGACCACCGTTTCATGCTCCTCCTATTTTTCAGACCGTTTCATGCTCCTCATATTTTTGACACCTTTTGAAGCTCTTCATATTTTTCACACCTTTTCAGGCTCTTCATGTTTTTTGACACAGCTTCATGATCCTCCTATTTTTCAGACCGTTTCATGTTCATCTCATTTTTTACACCTTTTGAAGCTTTTCATATTTTTCACACATTTTCAGGCTCTTCATATTTTTCCACACCACTTCATGCTTCTCCTATTTTTCAGCCCGTTTCATGCTCCTCATGTATTTCACACCTTTTGAAGCTCTCCATATTTTTCACAGCTTTTCAGGCTCTTCATGTTTTTCCACAGCACTTCATGCTTCTCTTATTTTTCAGCCGGTTTCATGCTCCTCATGTATTTCACACCTTTTGAAGCTCTTCATATTTTTCACACCTTTTCAGGCTCTTCATGTTTTTGATCACCGTTTCATGCTCCTCCTATTTTTCAGACCGTTTCATGCTCCTCATATTTTTGACACCTTTTGAAGCTCTTCATATTTTTCACACCTTTTCAGGCTCTTCATGTTCTTGAACACCGCTTCATGATCCTCCTGATTTTCAGACCGTTTCATGCTCTTCATATTTTTGAAACATTTTGAAGCTCTTCATATTTTTCACACCTTTTCAGGCTCTTCATGTTTTTCACCAGCACTTCATTCTCCTCCTATTTTTCAGACCGTTTCATGCTCATCTCATTTTTGTCACCTTTGAAGCTCTTTATATTTTTCACACCTTTTGAAGCTCTTCATATTTTTCACACCTTTTCAGGCTCTTCATATTTTTCAACACCTTTTCATGCTGCTTCTATTTTTCAGACCGTTTCATGCTCCTCATATTTTTCACACCTTTTGAAGCTCTTCATATTTTTCACACCTTTTCAGGCTCTTCATGTTTTTGAACACAGCTTCATGCTCCACCTATTTATCAGACCGTTTCATGCTCCTCATATTTTTGACACCTTTTGCAGCTCTTTATATTTTTCACATTATTTCAGGCTCTTCATGATTTTCAACACCGTTTCATGTTATTCCTATTCTTCAGACCGTTTAATGCTCATTATCATTTTTGACACCTTTTGAAGCTCTTCATATTTTCCACACCTTTTCAGGCTCTTCATGGGTTTGATCACCTTTTCATGCTTCTTCTATTTTTCAGATCGTTTCATGCTCCTCATATTTTTGACACTTTTTGAGCTCTTCATATTTTTCACACCTTTTCAGGCTCTTCATGTTTTTGAACACCGCTTCATGCTACTCCTATTTTTCAGATCGTTTATGCTCCTCATATTTTTGACACCTTTAGAAGCTCTTCATATTTTTCAAACCTTTTCAGGCTCTTCATGTTTTTGATCACCGTTTCATGCTCCTCCTATTTTTCAGACCGTTTCATGCTCCTCATATTTTTGACACCTTTTGAAGCTCTTCATATTTTTCACACCTTTTCAGGCTCTTCATGTTTTTGAACACCGCTTCATAATCCTCCTGTTTTTCAGACCGTTTCATGCTCTTCATATTTGTGAAACATTTTGAAGCTCTTCATATTTTTCACACCTTTTCAGGCTCTTCATGTTTTTGAACACAGCTTCATGCTCCACCTATTAATCAGACCGTTTCATGCTCCTCATATTTTTGACACCTTTTGCAGCTCTTTATATTTTTCACACTATTTCAGGCTCTTCATGATTTTCAACACCGTTTCATGTTATTCCTATTTTTCCGACCGTTTAATGCTAATCTCATTTTTGACACCTTTTGAAGCTTTTCATATTTTTCACAACTTTTCAGGCTCTTCATGTTTTTGAACACCGCTTCATGCTCCTCCTATTTTTCAGAGCGTTTCATGCTCCTCATATTTTTGACACTTTTTGAGCTCTTCATATTTTTCACACCTTTTCAGGCTCTTCATGCTTTTGATCACCGTTTCATGCTCCTTCTATTTTTCAGATCGTTTCATGCTCATCATATTTTTGACACTTTTTGAGCTCTTCATATTTTTCACACCTTTTCAGGCTCTTCATGTTTTTGAACACCGCTTCATGATCCTCCTATTTTTCAGACCGTTTCATGCTCCTCATATTTTTGACACATTTAGAAGCTCTTCATTTTTTTCACACCTTTTCAGGCTCTTCATGTTTTTCGACACAGCTTCATGATCCTCCTATTTTTCAGACCGTTTCATTCTCCTCATATTTTTGACACCTTTTGAAGCTCTTCATATATTTCACACTTTTTCAGTCTCTTCTTTTTTTTTCAACAGGACTTCATGCTCCTCCTATTTTTCAGACCGTTTCATGCTCTTCATATTTTTGAAACATTTTGAAGCTCTTCATATTTTTCACTCCTTTTCAGGCTCTTCATGTTTTTGAACACCCCTTCATGCTCCTCCTATTTTTCAGAACGTTTCATGCTCCTCATATTTTTCACACTTTTTGAAGCTCTTCATATTTTGCACACCTTTTCAAGCCCTTCATGTTTTTCAACACAGCTTTATGCTCCTCCTATTTTTCAGACCGTTTCATGCTCCTAATATTTTGACACCTTTTGAAGCTCTTCATATATTTCACACCTTTTCAGGCTCTTCATGTTTTTGAACACCGCTTCATGCTCCTCTTATTTTTCAGACCGTTTTTTGCTCCTCATATTTTTAACACCTTTTTAAGCTTTTCATATTTTTCACACCTTTTCAGGCTCTTCAAGTTTTTCAACACCACTTCATGCTCCTTCTTTTTTGCAGACCTTTTCATGCTCCTCATATATTTGACACCTTTTGATCCTCTTCATATTTTTCACACCTTTTCAGGCTCTTCATTTTTCAACACCGCTTCATGCTCCTCCTATTTTTCAGACCGTTTCATGCTCATGTCATTTTTGACACCTTTTGAAGCTTTTCATATTTTTCACAACTTTTCAGGCTCTTCATGTCTTTCAACACCGTTTCAGGCTCCTCCTATTTTTCAGACCGTTTCATGCTCATCTCAATTTTGACACCTTTTGAAGCTCTTCATAATTTTCACACATTTTCAGGCTCTTCATGTTTTTGAACACTGCTTCATGCTCCTCGTATTTTTCAGATCGTTTCATGCTCCTCATATTTTTGACACTTTTTGAGCTGTTCATATTTTTCACACCTTTTCAGGCTCTTCATGTTTTTGAACACCGCTTCATGATCCTCCTGATTTTCAGACCGTTTCATGCTCTTCATATTTTTGAAACATTTTGAAGCTCTTCATATTTTTCACACCTTTTCAGGCTCTTCATGTTTTTCACCACCACTTCATTCTCCTCCTATTTTTCAGACCGTTTCATGCTCATCTCATTTTTGTCACCTTTGAAGCTCTTTATATTTTTCACACCTTTTGAAGCTCCTCATATTTTTCACACGTTTTCAGGCTCTTCATATTTTTCAACACCGTTTCATGCTGCTTCTATTTTTCAGACCGTTTCATGCTCCTCATATTTTTCACACCTTTTGAAGCTCTTCATATTTTTCACACCTTTTCAGGCTCTTCATGTTTTTGAACACAGCTTCATGCTCCACCTATTTATCAGACCGTTTCATGCTCCTCATATTTTTGACACCTTTTGCAGCTCTTTATATTTTTCACATTATTTCAGGCTCTTCATGATATTCAACACCGTTTCATGTTATTCCTATTTTTCAGACCGTTTAATGCACATCTCATTTTTGACACCTTTTGAAGCTTTTCATATTTTTCACAACTTTTCAGGCTCTTCATGTTTTTGAACACCGCTTGATGCTCCTCCTATTTTTCAGAGAGTTTCATGCTCCTCATGTATTTCACACCTTTTGAAGCTCTTCATATTTTCCACACCTTTTCAGGCTCTTCATGTGTTTGATCACCGTTTCATGCTTCTTCTATTTTTCAGATCGTTTCATGCTCCTCATATTTTTGACACTTTTTGAGCTCTTCATATTTTTCACACCTTTTCATGCTCTTCATGTTTTTGAACACAGCTTCATGCTACTCCTATTTTTCAGATCGTTTATGCTCCTCATATTTTTGACACCTTTAGAAGCTCTTCATATTTTTCAAACCTTTTCAGGCTCTTCATGTTTTTGATCACCGTTTCATGCTCCTCCTATTTTTCAGACCGTTTCATGCTCCTCATATTTTTGACACCTTTTGCAGCTCTTCATATTTTTCACACCTTTTCAGGCTCTTCATGTTTTTGAACACCGCTTCATGATCCTCCTGTTTTTCAGACCGTTTCATGCTCTTCATGTTTGTGAAACATTTTGAAGCTCTTCATATTTTTCACACCTTTTCAGGCTCTTCATGTTTTTGAACACAGCTTCATGCTCCACCTATTTATCAGACCGTTTCATGCTCCTCATATTTTTGACACCATTTGCAGCTCTTTATATTTTTCACACTATTTCAGGCTCTTCATGATTTTCAACACCGTTTCATGTTATTCCTATTTTTCCGACCGTTTAATGCTAATCTCATTTTTGACACCTTTTGAAGCTTTTCATATTTTTCACAACTTTTCAGGCTCTTCATGTTTTGGAACACCGCTTCATGCTCCTCCTATTTTTCAGAGCGTTTCATGCTCCTCATATTTTTGACACTTTTTGAGCTCTTCATATTTTTCACAAATTTTCAGGCTCTTCATGTTTTTGATCACCGTTTCATGCTCCTTCTATTTTTCAGATCGTTTCATGCTCATCATATTTTTGACACTTTTTGAGCTCTTCATATTTTTCACACCTTTTCAGGCTCTTCATGTTTTTGAACACCGCTTCATGCTCCTCCTATTTTTCAGAACGTTTCATGCTCCTCATATTTTTCACACTTTTTGAAGCTCTTCATATTTTGCACACCTTCAGGCCCTTCATGTTTTTCAACACAGCTTCATGCTCCTCCTATTTTTCAGACCGTTTCATGCTCCTAATATTTTGACACCTTTTGAAGCTCTTCATATATTTCACACCTTTTCAGGCTCTTCATGTTTTTGAACACCGCTTCATGCTCCTCCTATTTTTCAGAGAGTTTCATGCTCCTCATGTATTTCACACCTTTTGAAGCTCTTCATATTTTTCACACCTTTTCAGGCTCTTCATGTTTTTGATCACCGTTTCAAGCTCCTCCTATTTTTCAGACCGTTTCATGCTCCTCATATTTATGACACCTTTTGAAACTCTTCCTATTTTTCACACCTTTTCATGCTCTTCATGTTTCTGAAAACCGCTTCATGATCCTCCTATTTTTCAGACCGTTTCATTCTCCTCATATATTTCACACCTTTTGAAGCTCTTCATATTTTTCACACCTTTTCATGCTCTTCATGTTTCTGAAAACCGCTTCATGAACCTCCTATTTTTCAGACCGTTTCATTCTCCTCATATATTTCACACCTTTTGAAGCTCTTCATATTTTTCCCACCTTTTCAGGCTCTTCATGTTTTTGAACACTGCTTCATGCTCCTCGTATTTTTCAGACCGTTTCATGCTCCTCATATTTTTGACACTTTTTGAGCTCTTCATATTTTTCACACCTTTTCAGGCTCTTCATGTTTTTCACCACCACTTCATTCTCCTCCTATTTTTCAGACCGTTTCATGCTCATCTCATTTTTGTCACCTTTGAAGCTCTTTATATTTTTCACACCTTTTGAAGCTCTTCATATTTTTCACACGTTTTCAGGCTCTTCATATTTTTCAACACCGTTTCATGCTGCTTCTATTTTTCAGACCGTTTCATGCTCCTCATATTTTTCACACCTTTTGAAGCTCTTCATATTTTTCACAACTTTTCAGGCTCTTCATGTTTTTGAACACCGCTTCATGCTACTCCTATTTTTCAGATCGTTTATGCTCCTCATATTTTTGACACCTTAAAAGCTCTTCATATTTTTCAAACCTTTTCAGGCTCTTCATGTTTTTGATCACCGTTTCATGCTCCTCCTATTTTTCAGACCGTTTCATGCTCCTCATATTTTTGACACCTTTTGAAGCTCTTCATATTTTTCACACCTTTTCAGGCTCTTTATGTTTTTGAACACCGCTTCATAATCCTCCTGTTTTTCAGACCGTTTCATGATCTTCATATTTGTGAAACATTTTGAAGCTCTTCATATTTTTCACAACTTTTCAGGCTCTTCATGTTTTTGAACACAGCTTCATGCTCCACCTATTTATCAGACTGTTTCATGCTCCTCATATTTTTGACACCTTTTGAAGCTCTTTATATTTTTCTCACTATTTCAGGCTCTTCATGATTTTCAACACCGTTTCATGTTATTCCTATTTTTCCGACCATTTAATGCTAATCTCATTTTTGACACCTTTTGAAGCTTTTCATATTTTTCACAACTTTTCAGGTTCTTCATGTTTTTGAACATCGCTTCATGCTCCTCCTATTTTTCAGAGCGTTTCATGCTCCTCATATTTTTGACACTTTTTGAGCTCTTCATATTTTTCACACCTTTTCAGGCTCTTCATGTTTTTGATCACCGTTTCATGCTCCTTCTATTTTTCAGATCGTTTCATGCTCATCATATTTTTGACTCTTTTTGAGCTCTTCATATTTTTCACATCTTTTCAGGCTCTTCATGTTTTTGAACACCGCTTCATGATCCTCCTATTTTTCAGACCGTTTCATGCTCCTCATATTTTTGACACATTTAGAAGCTCTTGATTTTTTTCACACCTTTTCAGGCTCTTCATGTTTTTCGACACAGCTTCATGATTCTCCTATTTTTCAGACCGTTTCATTCTCCTCATATTTTTGACACCTTTTGAAGCTCTTCATATATTTCACACCTTTTCAGTCTCTTCTTTTTTTTTCAACACGACTTCATGCTCCTCCTATTTTTCAGACCGTTTTATGCTCTTCATATTTTTGAAACATTTTGATGCTATTCATACTTTTCACACCTTTTCAGTCTCTTCATGTTTTTGAACACCGCTTCATGCTCCTCCTATTTTTCAGAACGTTTCATGCTCCTCATATTTTTCACATTTTTGAAGCTCTTCATATTTTGCACACCTTTTCAGGCCTTTCATGTTTTTCAACACAGTTTCATGCTCCTCCTATTTTTCAGACCGTTTCATGCTCATCTCATTTTTTTCACCTTTGAAGCTCTTTATATTTTTCTCACCTTTTGAAGCTCTTCATATTTTTCACATGTTTTCAGGCTCTTCATATTTTTCAACACCGTTTCATGCTGCTTCTCTTTTTCAGACCGTTTCATGCTCCTCATATTTTTCACACCTTTTGAAGCTCTTCATATTTTTCACACCTTTTCAGGCTCTTCATGTTTTTGAACACCGCTTCATGCTCCTCTTATTTTTCAGACCGTTTTTTGCTCCTCATATTTTTGACACCTTTTGAAGCTTTTCATATTTTTCACAACTTTTCAGACTCTTCATGTCTTTCAACACCGTTTCAGGCTCCTCCTATTTTTCAGACCGTTTCATGCTCCTCATATTTTTGACACCTTTTGAAGCTCTTCATATTTTTCACACCTTTTCAGGCTCTTCATATTTATGAACACCGCTTCATGATCCTCCTGTTTTTTCAGACCGTTTCATGCTCTTCATATTTTTGAAACATTTTGAAGCTCTTCATATTTTTCACACCTTTTCAGGCTCTTCATGTTTTTCACACGTTTTCAGACTCTTCATGTTTTTCAACAACGCTTCATGCTCCTGCTATTTTTCAGACCGTTTCATGCTCCTCATATTTTAGACACCTTTAAAAACTCTTCATATTTTTCCCACCTTTTCAGGCTCTTCATGTTTTTGAACACTGCTTCATGCTCCTCGTATTTTTCAGACCGTTTCATGCTCCTCATATTTTTGACACTTTTTGAGCTCTTCATATTTTTCACACCTTTTCAGGCTCTTCATGTTTTTCACCACCACTTCATTCTCCTCCTATTTTTCAGACCGTTTCATGCTCATCTCATTTTTGTCACCTTTGAAGCTCTTTATATTTTTCACACCTTTTGAAGCTCTTCCTATTTTTCACACGTTTTCAGGCTCTTCATATTTTTCAACACCGTTTCATGCTGCTTCTATTTTTCAGACCGTTTCATGCTCCTCATATTTTTCACACCTTTTGAAGCTCTTCATATTTTTCCCACCTTTTCAGGCTCTTCATGTTTTTGAACACCACTTCATGCTACTCCTATTTTTCAAATCGTTTATGCTCCTCATATTTTTGACACCTTAAAAGCTCTTCATATTTTTCAAACCTTTTCAGGCTCTTCATGTTTTTGGTCACCGTTTCATGCTCCTCCTATTTTTCAGACCGTTTCATGCTCCTCATATTTTTGACACCTTTTGAAGCTCTTCATATTTTTCACACCTTTTCAGGCTCTTTATGTTTTTGAACACCGCTTCATGATCCTCCTGTTTTTCAGACCGTTTCATGCTCTTCATATTTGTGAAACATTTTGAAGCTCTTCATATTTTTCACAACTTTTCAGGCTCTTCATGTTTTTGAACACAGCTTCATGCTCCACCTATTTATCAGACTGTTTCATGCTCCTCATATTTTTGACACCTTTTGAAGCTCTTTATATTTTTCTCACTATTTCAGGCTCTTCATGATTTTCAACACCGTTTCATGTTATTCCTATTTTTCCGACCATTTAATGCTAATCTCATTTTTGACACCTTTTGAAGCTTTTCATATTTTTCACAACTTTTCAGGCTCTTCATGTTATTGATCATCGCTTCATGCTCCTCCTATTTTTCAGAGCGTTTCATGCTCCTCATATTTTTGACACTTTTTGAGCTCTTCATATTTTTCACACCTTTTCAGGCTCTTCATGTTTTTGATCACCGTTTCATGCTCCTTCTATTTTTCAGATCGTTTCATGCTCATCATATTTTTGACTCTTTTTGAGCTCTTCATATTTTTCACACCTTTTCAGGCTCTTCATGTTTTTGAACACCGCTTCATGATCCTCCTATTTTTCAGACCGTTTCATGCTCCTCATATTTTTGACACATTTAGAAGCTCTTGATTTTTTTCACACCTTTTCAGGCTCTTCATGTTTTTCGACACAGCTTCATGATTCTCCTATTTTTCAGACCGTTTCATTCTCCTCATATTTTTGACACCTTTTGAAGCTCTTCATATATTTCACACCTTTTCAGTCTCTTCTTTTTTTTTCAACACGACTTCATGCTCCTCCTATTTTTCAGACCGTTTCATGCTCTTCATATTTTTGAAACATTTTGATGCTATTCATATTTTTCACACCTTTTCAGGCTCTTCATGTTTTTGAACACCGCTTCATGCTCCTCCTATTTTTCAGAACGTTTCATGCTCCTCATATTTTTCACATTTTTGAAGCTCTTCATATTTTGCAAACCTTTTCAGGCCTTTCATGTTTTTCAACACAGCTTCATGCTCCTCCTATTTTTCAGACCGTTTCATGCTCATCTCATTTTTTTCACCTTTCAAGCTCTTTATATTTTTCTCACCTTTTGAAGCTCTTCATATTTTTCACATGTTTTCAGGCTCTTCATATTTTTCAACACCGTTTCATGCTGCTTCTATTTTTCAGACCGTTTCATGCTCCTCATATTTTTCACACCTTTTGAAGCTCTTCATATTTTTCACACCTTTTCAGGCTCTTCATGTTTTTGAACACCGCTTCATGCTCCACTTATTTTTCAGACCGTTTCATGCTCCTCATATTTTTGACACCTTTTGAAGCTCTTCATATTTTTCACACCTTTTCAGGCTCTTCATATTTATGAACACCGCTTCATGATCCTCCTGTTTTTCAGACCGTTTCATGCTCTTCATATTTTTGAAACATTTTGAAGCTCTTCATATTTTTCACACCTTTTCAGGCTCTTCATGTTTTTCACACGTTTTCAGACTCTTCATGTTTTTCAACAACGCTTCATGCTCCTGCTATTTTTCAGACCGTTTCATGCTCCTCATATTTCAGACACCTTTAAAAACTCTTCATATTTTTCACACCTTTTTAGGCTCTTCATGTTTTTCACACGTTTTCAGACTCTTCATGTTTTTCAACACCGCTTCATGCTCCTGCTATTTGTCAGACCGTTTCATGCTCTTCATATTTTTGACACGTTTTGAAGCTCTTCATGTTTTTCACACCTTTTCAGGCTCTTCATGTTTTTCAACACCGTTTCATGCTGCTTCTATTATTTCAGACAGTTTCATGCTCCTCATATTTTTGACATCTTTTGAAGCTCTTCATATTTTTCACATCATTGAAGCTCTTCATATTTTTCACGCCTTTTCAGGCTCTTCATGATTTTCAACACCGCTTCATGATCCTCGTATTTTTCGTACCGTTTCATGCTCATCTCATTTTTGACACCTTTTGAAGCTCTTCATATTTTTCACACCTTTTGAAGCTCTTCATATTTTTCATATGTTTGAAGCTCTTCATAATTTCACACGTTTTCAGACTCTTCATGTTTTTCAACAACGCTTCATGCCCCTGCGATTTTTCATACCGTTTCATGCTCCTCATATTTTTGACAGGTTTTGAGGCTTTTCATATTTTTCACACCTTTTCAGGCTCTTCATGTTTTGGAACACCGTTTCATAATCCGCCTATTTTTAAGACCGTTTCATGCTCCTCATATTTTTGACACCTTTAGAACCTCTTCATATTTTACACAGCTTTTCAGGCTCTTCATGTTTTTTATCACTGCTTCATGCTCGTCCTATTTTTCAGAAAGTTTCATGCTCCTCATATACTTGACACCTTTTGAAGCTCTTGATATTTCTCACACCTTTTCAGGTTCTTTATGTTTTTCAACCCGCTTCATGCTCCTCCTATTTTTCAGACCGTTTCATGCTCATCTCATTTTTGACACCTTTTGAAGCTCTTCATATTTTTCACATCTTTTGAAGCTCTTTATATTTTTCACACATTTTCAGGCTCTTCATGTTTTTGAACACCGCTTCATGCTCCTGCTATTTTTCAGACCGTTTCATGCTCCTCATATTTTTGACACCTTTTGAAGCTCTTCATATTTGTCACACCTTTTCAGGCTCTTCATGATTTTCAACACCGCTTCATGCTCCTCCTATTTTTCAGACCGTTTCATGCTCATCTCATTTTGACACCTTTTGAAGCTTTTCATATTGTTCACACCTTTTCAGTCTGTTCATGATTTTCAACACCGCTTCATGCTCCTTCTATTTTTCAGACCGTTTCAAGCTCATCTCATTTTTGACACCTTTTTAATCTCTTCATATTTTTCACAACTGTTGAAGCTCTTCATATTTTTAATATTTTTGAAGCTCTTCATATTTTCACACGTTTTCACACTCTTCATGTTTTTCAACACCGCTTCATGCTCCTCCTTTTTTCAAACGGTATCATGCTCCTCATATTTTTGACACCTTTAGAAACTCTTCATATTTTTCACACCTTTTCAGGCTCTTCATGTTTTTTATCACTGCTTCATGCTCGTCCTATTTTTCAGAAAGTTTCATGCTCCTCATATTTTTGACACCTTTTGAAGGTCTTCATATTTTTAACACCTTTTCAGGCTCTCCATTTTTTTCAACACTACTTGTTGCTCCTCCTATTTTTTAGAACTTTTCATACTCATCTAATCTTTGACACATTTTGAGGCACTTCATATTTTTTACACCTTTTGAAGCTCTTCATATTTTTCACATTTTTGAAGCTCTTCATATTTTTCACACGATTTCAGACCCTTCATGTTTTTCAAAACCGCTTCATGCTCCTGCTATTTATCATACCGTTTCATACTTCTCATATTTTTGACACGTTTTGAGGCTCTTCATATTTTTCACACCTTTTCAGGCTCTTCATGTTTTTAAACACAGCTTCATGCTCCTCCTATTTTTTCTACCGTATCATGCTCCTCATATTTTTCACACCTTTTGAAGCTCTTCATATTTTTCACACCTTTTCAGGCTCTTCATGTTTTTGAACAGCACTTCATGCTCCTCCTATTTTTCAGACCGTTTCATGCTCCTCATATTTTTGACACCTTTTGAAGCTCTTCATATTTTACACACCTTTTCAGGCTCTTCATGTTTTTGAACAGCATTTCATGCTCCTCCTATTTTTCAGACCGTTTCATGCTCCTCATATTTTTGACACCTTTTGAAGGTCTTCATATTTTTCACACCTTTTCATGCTCTTCATTTTTTTCAACACTATTTGTTACTCCTCCTATTTTTTAGACCGTTTCATACTCATCTAATTTTTGACAACTTTTGAAGCTCTTCATATTTTTCACCTTTTTGAAGCTCTTCATATTTTTCACACAATTTCAGACTCTTCATGTTTTTCAACACCGCTTCATGCTCCTTATATTTATCATACCGTTTCATACTCCTAATATTTTGACACGTTTTGAGGCTCTTCATATTTTTCACACCTTTTCAAGCTCTTCATGTTTTTGAACTCCGCTTCATGCTCCTCCTATTTTTTCGACAGTATCATGCTCCTCATATTTTTCACACCTTTTGAAGCTCTTCATATTTTTCTCACCTTTTCAGGCTCTTCATGTTTTTGAACAGCATTTCATGCTCCTCCTATTTTTCAGAGAGTTTCATGCTCCTCATGTATTTCACACCTTTTGAAGCTCTTCATATTTTTCACACCTTTTCAGGCTCTTCATGTTTTTCAACACCACTTCATGCTCCTCCTTTTTTTCAGACCGTTTCAGGCTCCTCATATTTTTCACACCTTTTGAAGCCGTTCATATTTCTCACACCTTTTCATGCTCTTCATTTTTTTCAACACTATTTGTTACTCCTCCTATTTTTTAGACCGTTTCATACTCATCTAATTTTTGACAACTTTTGAAGCTCTTCATATTTTTCACCTTTTTGAAGCTCTTCATATTTTTCACACAATTTCAGACTCTTCATGTTTTTCAACACCGCTTCATGCTCCTTATATTTATCATACCGTTTCATACTCCTACTATTTTGACACGTTTTGAGGCTCTTCATATTTTTCACACCTTTTCAAGCTCTTCATGTTTTTGAACTCCGCTTCATGCTCCTCCTATTTTTTCGACAGTATCATGCTCCTCATATTTTTCACACCTTTTGAAGCTCTTCATATTTTTCTCACCTTTTCAGGCTCTTCATGTTTTTGAACAGCATTTCATGCTCCTCCTATTTTTCAGAGAGTTTCATGCTCCTCATGTATTTCACACCTTTTGAAGCTCTTCATATTTTTCACACCTTTTCAGGCTCTTCATGTTTTTCGACACCACTTCATGCTTCTCCTATTTTTCATCCGTTTCATGCTCATCTCAATTTTGAAACCATTTGAAGCTTTTCATATTTTTCACAACTTTTCAGGCTCTTCATGTTTTTGAACACCGCTTCATGCTCCTCCTATTTTTCAGACCGTTTCCTGCTCCTCATATTTTTGACACTTTTTGAAGCTCTTCATATTTTTCACACCTTTTCAGACTCTTCATGTTTTTCAACACCGCTTCATGCTCCTCCTTTTTTTCAGACAGTTTCATGCTCCTCATGTATTTCACACCTTTTGAAGCTCTTCATATTTTTCACACCTTTTCAGGCTCTTCATGTTTTTGAACACCGCTTCATGCTCCTCCTATTTTTCAGACCGTTTCATGCTCCTCATGTATTTCACACCTTTTGAAGCTCTTCATATTTTTCACACCTTTTCAGGCTCTTCATGTTTTTCCACACCACTTCATGCTCCTCCTATTTTTCAGATCGTTTCATGCTCCTCATATTTGACACCTTTTGAAGCTCTTCATATTTTTCACACCTTTTCAGGCTCTTCATGTTTTGGAACACCGCTTCATGCTCCTCCTATTTTTCAGAGCGTTTCATGCTCCTCATATTTTTGACACTTTTTGAGCTCTTCATATTTTTCACAAATTTTCAGGCTCTTCATGTTTTTGATCACCGTTTCATGCTCCTTCTATTTTTCAGATCGTTTCATGCTCATCATATTTTTGACACTTTTTGAGCTCTTCATATTTTTCACACCTTTTCAGGCTCTTCATGTTTTTGAACACCGCTTCATGCTCCTCCTATTTTTCAGAACGTTTCATGCTCCTCATATTTTTCACACTTTTTGAAGCTCTTCATATTTTGCACACCTTCAGGCCCTTCATGTTTTTCAACACAGCTTCATGCTCCTCCTATTTTTCAGACCGTTTCATGCTCCTAATATTTTGACACCTTTTGAAGCTCTTCATATATTTCACACCTTTTCAGGCTCTTCATGTTTTTGAACACCGCTTCATGCTCCTCCTATTTTTCAGAGAGTTTCATGCTCCTCATGTATTTCACACCTTTTGAAGCTCTTCATATTTTTCACACCTTTTCAGGCTCTTCATGTTTTTGATCACCGTTTCAAGCTCCTCCTATTTTTCAGACCGTTTCATGCTCCTCATATTTATGACACCTTTTGAAACTCTTCCTATTTTTCACACCTTTTCATGCTCTTCATGTTTCTGAAAACCGCTTCATGATCCTCCTATTTTTCAGACCGTTTCATTCTCCTCATATATTTCACACCTTTTGAAGCTCTTCATATTTTTCACACCTTTTCATGCTCTTCATGTTTCTGAAAACCGCTTCATGAACCTCCTATTTTTCAGACCGTTTCATTCTCCTCATATATTTCACACCTTTTGAAGCTCTTCATATTTTTCCCACCTTTTCAGGCTCTTCATGTTTTTGAACACTGCTTCATGCTCCTCGTATTTTTCAGACCGTTTCATGCTCCTCATATTTTTGACACTTTTTGAGCTCTTCATATTTTTCACACCTTTTCAGGCTCTTCATGTTTTTCACCACCACTTCATTCTCCTCCTATTTTTCAGACCGTTTCATGCTCATCTCATTTTTGTCACCTTTGAAGCTCTTTATATTTTTCACACCTTTTGAAGCTCTTCATATTTTTCACACGTTTTCAGGCTCTTCATATTTTTCAACACCGTTTCATGCTGCTTCTATTTTTCAGACCGTTTCATGCTCCTCATATTTTTCACACCTTTTGAAGCTCTTCATATTTTTCACAACTTTTCAGGCTCTTCATGTTTTTGAACACCGCTTCATGCTACTCCTATTTTTCAGATCGTTTATGCTCCTCATATTTTTGACACCTTAAAAGCTCTTCATATTTTTCAAACCTTTTCAGGCTCTTCATGTTTTTGATCACCGTTTCATGCTCCTCCTATTTTTCAGACCGTTTCATGCTCCTCATATTTTTGACACCTTTTGAAGCTCTTCATATTTTTCACACCTTTTCAGGCTCTTTATGTTTTTGAACACCGCTTCATAATCCTCCTGTTTTTCAGACCGTTTCATGATCTTCATATTTGTGAAACATTTTGAAGCTCTTCATATTTTTCACAACTTTTCAGGCTCTTCATGTTTTTGAACACAGCTTCATGCTCCACCTATTTATCAGACTGTTTCATGCTCCTCATATTTTTGACACCTTTTGAAGCTCTTTATATTTTTCTCACTATTTCAGGCTCTTCATGATTTTCAACACCGTTTCATGTTATTCCTATTTTTCCGACCATTTAATGCTAATCTCATTTTTGACACCTTTTGAAGCTTTTCATATTTTTCACAACTTTTCAGGTTCTTCATGTTTTTGAACATCGCTTCATGCTCCTCCTATTTTTCAGAGCGTTTCATGCTCCTCATATTTTTGACACTTTTTGAGCTCTTCATATTTTTCACACCTTTTCAGGCTCTTCATGTTTTTGATCACCGTTTCATGCTCCTTCTATTTTTCAGATCGTTTCATGCTCATCATATTTTTGACTCTTTTTGAGCTCTTCATATTTTTCACATCTTTTCAGGCTCTTCATGTTTTTGAACACCGCTTCATGATCCTCCTATTTTTCAGACCGTTTCATGCTCCTCATATTTTTGACACATTTAGAAGCTCTTGATTTTTTTCACACCTTTTCAGGCTCTTCATGTTTTTCGACACAGCTTCATGATTCTCCTATTTTTCAGACCGTTTCATTCTCCTCATATTTTTGACACCTTTTGAAGCTCTTCATATATTTCACACCTTTTCAGTCTCTTCTTTTTTTTTCAACACGACTTCATGCTCCTCCTATTTTTCAGACCGTTTTATGCTCTTCATATTTTTGAAACATTTTGATGCTATTCATATTTTTCACACCTTTTCAGTCTCTTCATGTTTTTGAACACCGCTTCATGCTCCTCCTATTTTTCAGAACGTTTCATGCTCCTCATATTTTTCACATTTTTGAAGCTCTTCATATTTTGCACACCTTTTCAGGCCTTTCATGTTTTTCAACACAGTTTCATGCTCCTCCTATTTTTCAGACCGTTTCATGCTCATCTCATTTTTTTCACCTTTGAAGCTCTTTATATTTTTCTCACCTTTTGAAGCTCTTCATATTTTTCACATGTTTTCAGGCTCTTCATATTTTTCAACACCGTTTCATGCTGCTTCTCTTTTTCAGACCGTTTCATGCTCCTCATATTTTTCACACCTTTTGAAGCTCTTCATATTTTTCACACCTTTTCAGGCTCTTCATGTTTTTGAACACCGCTTCATGCTCCTCTTATTTTTCAGACCGTTTTTTGCTCCTCATATTTTTGACACCTTTTGAAGCTTTTCATATTTTTCACAACTTTTCAGACTCTTCATGTCTTTCAACACCGTTTCAGGCTCCTCCTAATTTTCAGACCGTTTCATGCTCCTCATATTTTTGACACCTTTTGAAGCTCTTCATATTTTTCACACCTTTTCAGGCTCTTCATATTTATGAACACCGCTTCATGATCCTCCTGTTTTTCAGACCGTTTCATGCTCTTCATATTTTTGAAACATTTTGAAGCTCTTCATATTTTTCACACCTTTTCAGGCTCTTCATGTTTTTCACACGTTTTCAGACTCTTCATGTTTTTCAACAACGCTTCATGCTCCTGCTATTTTTCAGACCGTTTCATGCTCCTCATATTTTAGACACCTTTAAAAACTCTTCATATTTTTCCCACCTTTTCAGGCTCTTCATGTTTTTGAACACTGCTTCATGCTCCTCGTATTTTTCAGACCGTTTCATGCTCCTCATATTTTTGACACTTTTTGAGCTCTTCATATTTTTCACACCTTTTCAGGCTCTTCATGTTTTTCACCACCACTTCATTCTCCTCCTATTTTTCAGACCGTTTCATGCTCATCTCATTTTTGTCACCTTTGAAGCTCTTTATATTTTTCACACCTTTTGAAGCTCTTCCTATTTTTCACACGTTTTCAGGCTCTTCATATTTTTCAACACCGTTTCATGCTGCTTCTATTTTTCAGACCGTTTCATGCTCCTCATATTTTTCACACCTTTTGAAGCTCTTCATATTTTTCCCACCTTTTCAGGCTCTTCATGTTTTTGAACACCACTTCATGCTACTCCTATTTTTCAAATCGTTTATGCTCCTCATATTTTTGACACCTTAAAAGCTCTTCATATTTTTCAAACCTTTTCAGGCTCTTCATGTTTTTGGTCACCGTTTCATGCTCCTCCTATTTTTCAGACCGTTTCATGCTCCTCATATTTTTGACACCTTTTGAAGCTCTTCATATTTTTCACACCTTTTCAGGCTCTTTATGTTTTTGAACACCGCTTCATGATCCTCCTGTTTTTCAGACCGTTTCATGCTCTTCATATTTGTGAAACATTTTGAAGCTCTTCATATTTTTCACAACTTTTCAGGCTCTTCATGTTTTTGAACACAGCTTCATGCTCCACCTATTTATCAGACTGTTTCATGCTCCTCATATTTTTGACACCTTTTGAAGCTCTTTATATTTTTCTCACTATTTCAGGCTCTTCATGATTTTCAACACCGTTTCATGTTATTCCTATTTTTCCGACCATTTAATGCTAATCTCATTTTTGACACCTTTTGAAGCTTTTCATATTTTTCACAACTTTTCAGGCTCTTCATGTTATTGATCATCGCTTCATGCTCCTCCTATTTTTCAGAGCGTTTCATGCTCCTCATATTTTTGACACTTTTTGAGCTCTTCATATTTTTCACACCTTTTCAGGCTCTTCATGTTTTTGATCACCGTTTCATGCTCCTTCTATTTTTCAGATCGTTTCATGCTCATCATATTTTTGAGTCTTTTTGAGCTCTTCATATTTTTCACACCTTTTCAGGCTCTTCATGTTTTTGAACACCGCTTCATGATCCTCCTATTTTTCAGACCGTTTCATGCTCCTCATATTTTTGACACATTTAGAAGCTCTTGATTTTTTTCACACCTTTTCAGGCTCTTCATGTTTTTCGACACAGCTTCATGATTCTCCTATTTTTCAGACCGTTTCATTCTCCTCATATTTTTGACACCTTTTGAAGCTCTTCATATATTTCACACCTTTTCAGTCTCTTCTTTTTTTTTCAACACGACTTCATGCTCCTCCTATTTTTCAGACCGTTTCATGCTCTTCATATTTTTGAAACATTTTGATGCTATTCATATTTTTCACACCTTTTCAGGCTCTTCATGTTTTTGAACACCGCTTCATGCTCCTCCTATTTTTCAGAACGTTTCATGCTCCTCATATTTTTCACATTTTTGAAGCTCTTCATATTTTGCAAACCTTTTCAGGCCTTTCATGTTTTTCAACACAGCTTCATGCTCCTCCTATTTTTCAGACCGTTTCATGCTCATCTCATTTTTTTCACCTTTCAAGCTCTTTATATTTTTCTCACCTTTTGAAGCTCTTCATATTTTTCACATGTTTTCAGGCTCTTCATATTTTTCAACACCGTTTCATGCTGCTTCTATTTTTCAGACCGTTTCATGCTCCTCATATTTTTCACACCTTTTGAAGCTCTTCATATTTTTCACACCTTTTCAGGCTCTTCATGTTTTTGAACACCGCTTCATGCTCCACTTATTTTTCAGACCGTTTCATGCTCCTCATATTTTTGACACCTTTTGAAGCTCTTCATATTTTTCACACCTTTTCAGGCTCTTCATATTTATGAACACCGCTTCATGATCCTCCTGTTTTTCAGACCGTTTCATGCTCTTCATATTTTTGAAACATTTTGAAGCTCTTCATATTTTTCACACCTTTTCAGGCTCTTCATGTTTTTCACACGTTTTCAGACTCTTCATGTTTTTCAACAACGCTTCATGCTCCTGCTATTTTTCAGACCGTTTCATGCTCCTCATATTTCAGACACCTTTAAAAACTCTTCATATTTTTCACACCTTTTTAGGCTCTTCATGTTTTTCACACGTTTTCAGACTCTTCATGTTTTTCAACACCGCTTCATGCTCCTGCTATTTGTCAGACCGTTTCATGCTCTTCATATTTTTGACACGTTTTGAAGCTCTTCATGTTTTTCACACCTTTTCAGGCTCTTCATGTTTTTCAACACCGTTTCATGCTGCTTCTATTATTTCAGACAGTTTCATGCTCCTCATATTTTTGACATCTTTTGAAGCTCTTCATATTTTTCACATCATTGAAGCTCTTCATATTTTTCACGCCTTTTCAGGCTCTTCATGATTTTCAACACCGCTTCATGATCCTCGTATTTTTCGTACCGTTTCATGCTCATCTCATTTTTGACACCTTTTGAAGCTCTTCATATTTTTCACACCTTTTGAAGCTCTTCATATTTTTCATATGTTTGAAGCTCTTCATAATTTCACACGTTTTCAGACTCTTCATGTTTTTCAACAACGCTTCATGCCCCTGCGATTTTTCATACCGTTTCATGCTCCTCATATTTTTGACAGGT
The DNA here is from genome assembly GCF_033118175.1 of Dama dama. Taxonomy (NCBI): domain Eukaryota; kingdom Metazoa; phylum Chordata; class Mammalia; order Artiodactyla; family Cervidae; genus Dama; species Dama dama. The sequence goes on along the minus strand of NC_083714.1, from coordinate 45,141 downwards.
TTTGAGGCTTTTCATATTTTTCACACCTTTTCAGGCTCTTCATGTTTTGGAACACCGTTTCATAATCCGCCTATTTTTAAGACCGTTTCATGCTCCTCATATTTTTGACACCTTTAGAACCTCTTCATATTTTACACAGCTTTTCAGGCTCTTCATGTTTTTTATCACTGCTTCATGCTCGTCCTATTTTTCAGAAAGTTTCATGCTCCTCATATACTTGACACCTTTTGAAGCTCTTGATATTTCTCACACCTTTTCAGGTTCTTTATGTTTTTCAACCCGCTTCATGCTCCTCCTATTTTTCAGACCGTTTCATGCTCATCTCATTTTTGACACCTTTTGAAGCTCTTCATATTTTTCACATCTTTTGAAGCTCTTTATATTTTTCACACATTTTCAGGCTCTTCATGTTTTTGAACACCGCTTCATGCTCCTGCTATTTTTCAGACCGTTTCATGCTCCTCATATTTTTGACACCTTTTGAAGCTCTTCATATTTGTCACACCTTTTCAGGCTCTTCATGATTTTCAACACCGCTTCATGCTCCTCCTATTTTTCAGACCGTTTCATGCTCATCTCATTTTGACACCTTTTGAAGCTTTTCATATTGTTCACACCTTTTCAGTCTGTTCATGATTTTCAACACCGCTTCATGCTCCTTCTATTTTTCAGACCGTTTCAAGCTCATCTCATTTTTGACACCTTTTTAATCTCTTCATATTTTTCACAACTGTTGAAGCTCTTCATATTTTTAATATTTTTGAAGCTCTTCATATTTTCACACGTTTTCACACTCTTCATGTTTTTCAACACCGCTTCATGCTCCTCCTTTTTTCAAACGGTATCATGCTCCTCATATTTTTGACACCTTTAGAAACTCTTCATATTTTTCACACCTTTTCAGGCTCTTCATGTTTTTTATCACTGCTTCATGCTCGTCCTATTTTTCAGAAAGTTTCATGCTCCTCATATTTTTGACACCTTTTGAAGGTCTTCATATTTTTAACACCTTTTCAGGCTCTCCATTTTTTTCAACACTACTTGTTGCTCCTCCTATTTTTTAGAACTTTTCATACTCATCTAATCTTTGACACATTTTGAGGCACTTCATATTTTTTACACCTTTTGAAGCTCTTCATATTTTTCACATTTTTGAAGCTCTTCATATTTTTCACACGATTTCAGACCCTTCATGTTTTTCAAAACCGCTTCATGCTCCTGCTATTTATCATACCGTTTCATACTTCTCATATTTTTGACACGTTTTGAGGCTCTTCATATTTTTCACACCTTTTCAGGCTCTTCATGTTTTTAAACACAGCTTCATGCTCCTCCTATTTTTTCTACCGTATCATACTCCTCATATTTTTCACACCTTTTGAAGCTCTTCATATTTTTCACACCTTTTCAGGCTCTTCATGTTTTTGAACAGCACTTCATGCTCCTCCTATTTTTCAGACCGTTTCATGCTCCTCATATTTTTGACACCTTTTGAAGCTCTTCATATTTTACACACCTTTTCAGGCTCTTCATGTTTTTGAACAGCATTTCATGCTCCTCCTATTTTTCAGACCGTTTCATGCTCCTCATATTTTTGACACCTTTTGAAGGTCTTCATATTTTTCACACCTTTTCATGCTCTTCATTTTTTTCAACACTATTTGTTACTCCTCCTATTTTTTAGACCGTTTCATACTCATCTAATTTTTGACAACTTTTGAAGCTCTTCATATTTTTCACCTTTTTGAAGCTCTTCATATTTTTCACACAATTTCAGACTCTTCATGTTTTTCAACACCGCTTCATGCTCCTTATATTTATCATACCGTTTCATACTCCTAATATTTTGACACGTTTTGAGGCTCTTCATATTTTTCACACCTTTTCAAGCTCTTCATGTTTTTGAACTCCGCTTCATGCTCCTCCTATTTTTTCGACAGTATCATGCTCCTCATATTTTTCACACCTTTTGAAGCTCTTCATATTTTTCTCACCTTTTCAGGCTCTTCATGTTTTTGAACAGCATTTCATGCTCCTCCTATTTTTCAGAGAGTTTCATGCTCCTCATGTATTTCACACCTTTTGAAGCTCTTCATATTTTTCACACCTTTTCAGGCTCTTCATGTTTTTCAACACCACTTCATGCTCCTCCTTTTTTTCAGACCGTTTCAGGCTCCTCATATTTTTCACACCTTTTGAAGCCGTTCATATTTCTCACACCTTTTCATGCTCTTCATTTTTTTCAACACTATTTGTTACTCCTCCTATTTTTTAGACCGTTTCATACTCATCTAATTTTTGACAACTTTTGAAGCTCTTCATATTTTTCACCTTTTTGAAGCTCTTCATATTTTTCACACAATTTCAGACTCTTCATGTTTTTCAACACCGCTTCATGCTCCTTATATTTATCATACCGTTTCATACTCCTACTATTTTGACACGTTTTGAGGCTCTTCATATTTTTCACACCTTTTCAAGCTCTTCATGTTTTTGAACTCCGCTTCATGCTCCTCCTATTTTTTCGACAGTATCATGCTCCTCATATTTTTCACACCTTTTGAAGCTCTTCATATTTTTCTCACCTTTTCAGGCTCTTCATGTTTTTGAACAGCATTTCATGCTCCTCCTATTTTTCAGAGAGTTTCATGCTCCTCATGTATTTCACACCTTTTGAAGCTCTTCATATTTTTCACACCTTTTCAGGCTCTTCATGTTTTTCGACACCACTTCATGCTTCTCCTATTTTTCATCCGTTTCATGCTCATCTCAATTTTGAAACCATTTGAAGCTTTTCATATTTTTCACAACTTTTCAGGCTCTTCATGTTTTTGAACACCGCTTCATGCTCCTCCTATTTTTCAGACCGTTTCCTGCTCCTCATATTTTTGACACTTTTTGAAGCTCTTCATATTTTTCACACCTTTTCAGACTCTTCATGTTTTTCAACACCGCTTCATGCTCCTCCTTTTTTTCAGACAGTTTCATGCTCCTCATGTATTTCACACCTTTTGAAGCTCTTCATATTTTTCACACCTTTTCAGGCTCTTCATGTTTTTGAACACCGCTTCATGCTCCTCCTATTTTTCAGACCGTTTCATGCTCCTCATGTATTTCACACCTTTTGAAGCTCTTCATATTTTTCACACCTTTTCATGCTCTTCATGTTTTTCCACACCACTTCATGCTCCTCCTATTTTTCAGATCGTTTCATGCTCCTCATATTTGACACCTTTTGAAGCTCTTCATATTTTTCACACCTTTTCAGGCTCTTCATGTTTTTGAACACCGCTTCATGCTCCTCCTATTTTTCAGACCGTTTCATGCTCATCTCATTTTTGACACCTTTTGAAGCTCTTCATATTTTTCACAACTTTTCAGGCTCTTCATGTTTTTGAACACCGCTTCATGCTCCTCCTATTTTTCAGACCATTTCATGCTCCTCATATTTTCCACACCTTTTGAAGCTCTTCATATTTTTGCCACCTTTTCAGGCTCTTCATGTTTTTCCACACCAGTTCATGCTCCTCCTATTTTTCAGACCATTCATGCTCCTCATATTTTTGAAACCTTTAGAAACTCTTCATATTTTTCACACCTTTTCCGGCTCTTCATGTTTTTCAACACCGCTTCATGCTCCTCCTATTTTTCAGATCGTTTCATGCTCCTCATATTTGACACCTTTTGAAGCTCTTCATATTTTTCACACCTTTTCAGGCTCTTCATGTTTTTGAACACTTCTTCTTGCTCCTCCTCTTTTTCAAACCCTTTCATGCTTCTCATATTTTTGACATCTTTTAAAGCTCTTCATATTTTTCACACCTTTTCAGGCTCTTCATGTTTTTCAACACCACTTCATGCTCCTCCTATTTTTGAGACCGTTTCATGCTCCTCATATTTCTGACACCTTTAGAAACTCTTCATATTTTTCACACCTTTTCAGGCTCTTCATGTTTTTTAACACCTCTTCATACTCCTCCTATTTTTCAGACCGTTTCATTCTCCTCATATTTTTGACACCTTTTCAAGCTCTTCATATATTTCACACCCTTTCAGGTTCTTCATTTTTTTCAACACCACTTCATGCTCCTCCTATTTTTCAGAGCGTTTCATGCTCCTCATCTTTTTGATAGCTTTTGAAGCTCTTCATATATTTCACACATTTTCAGGCTCTTCATGTTTTTCAACACTGCTTCATGCTCGTCCTATTTTTCAGAACGTTTCATGCTCCTCAAATTTTTGACACCTTTTGAAGCTCTTCATATTTTTCACACCTTTTCAGGCTTTTCATGTTTTTTTGAACACCGCTTCATGTTCCTCCTATTTTTCAGACCGTTTCATGCTCCTCATATTTTTGACACCTTTTGAAGCTCTTCATATATTTCACAACTTTTCAGGCTCTTCATATTTTTGAACACCGCTTCATGCTCCTCCTATTTTCAGACCGTTTCATGCTCCTCTCATTTTTGACACCTTTTGAAGATTTGCATTTCTTTACACACCTATTCAGGCCTTTCATGTTTTTGAACACTGCTTCATGCTCCTCCTATTTTTCAGACCGTATCATGCTCCTCATATTTTTCACACATTTTGAAGCTCTTCATATTTTTCACACCTTTTCAGGCTCTTCATTTTTTTCAACACTACTTGTTGCTCCTCCTATTTTTTAGACCTTTTCATGCTCATCTAATTTTTGACACTTTTGAAGATCTTCATATTTTTTACACCTTTTGAAGCTCCTCATATTTTTCACACATTTTGAAGCTCTTCATATTTTTCTCACCTTTTCAGGCTCTTCATGATTTTCATCACCGCTTCATGCTCCTCCTATTTTTCAGACCGTTTCATGCTCATCTCATTTTTGACACCTTTTGAAGCTCTTCCTATTTTTTACAGGTTTTCAGGCTCTTCATGTTTTTCAACACTGCTTCATGCTCCTCCTATTTTTCCGACCGTTTCATGCTCATCTCATTTTGACATCTTTTGAAGCTCTTCATATTTTTCACACCTTTTGAAGCTCTTCATATTTTTCACATTTATGAATCTCTTCATATTTTCCACACGTTTTCAGACAATTCATGTTTTTCAACATCGCTTCATGCTCCTCCTATTTTTCAGACCGTTTCATGCTCCTCATAATTTTGACACCTTTTGAAGCTTTAATATTTTTAACACCTTTTCAGGCTCTTCATCTTTTTCAACACCACTTCATGCTCCTCCTTTTTTGCAGACCGTTTCATGCTACTCATATTTTTAACACCTTTTGAAGCTCTTCATATTTCTCACACCTTTTCAGGCTCTTCATGTTTTTCAACAACGCTTCATGCTCCTCCGATTTTTCAGACCATTTCATGCTCCTCATATTTTTGACACCGTTTGAAGCTCTTCATGTTTTTCACACCTTTTCAGGCTCTTCATGTTTTTGAACACCGCTTCATGCTTCTCCTATTTTTCAGACCGTTTCATGCTCCTCATATTTTTGACACCTTTTGAAGCTCTTCATATTTTTCACAACTTTTCAGGCTCTTCATGTTTTTCAACACCGCTTCATGCACGTCCTATTTTTCAGACCATTTCATGCTCATCTCATTTTTGACACCTTTTGAAGTTTTTCATATTTTTCACAACTTTTCAGGCTCTTCATGTTTTTGAACACCGCTTCACGCTAATCCTGTTTTTCAAACCATATAATGCTCCTCATATTTTTCACACCTTTTGAAGCTCTTCATATATTTCACACCTTTTCAGGCTCTTCATGTTTCTGAACACCACTTCATGCTCCTTCTCTTTTTCAGAGAGTTTTATGCTCCTCATGTATTTCACACCTTTTGAAGCTCTTCATATTTTTCACACCTTTTCAGGCTCTTCATGTTTTTCAACACCACTTCATGCTGCTCATATTTTTCAGACCGTTTCATGCTCCTCATATTTTTTACACCTTTTGAAGCTCTTCATTTTTTTCACACCTTTTAAGGCTCTTCATGTTTTTCAACACCGCTTCATGCTGCTCATATTTTTCAGACCGTTTCATGCTCCTCATATTTTTGACACCTTTTGAAGCTCTTCATATTTTTCACACGTTTTCAGTCTATTCATGTTTTTGAACACCATTTCAGGCTCCTCCTATTTTTCAGAGTGTTTCATGCTCCTCATGTATTTCACACCTTTGAAAGCTCTTCATATTTTTCAAAGATTTTGAAGCTCTTCATATTTTTCACACCTTTTCAGGCTCTTCATGTTTTTCAACACCGTTTCATGCTCCCCCTATTTTTCAAACCGTTTCATGTTCCTCATAATTTTGAAACCTTTTGAAGATCTTCATAATTTTCACACATTTTCAGGCTCTTCATGTGTTTGAACACCGCTTCATGTTCCTCCTATTTTTCAGACCGTTTCATGCTCCTCATATTTTTGACACCTTTTGAAGCTCTCATATTTTTCATACCTTTTGAAGCTCTTCATGTTTTTGAACACTGCTTCATGCTCCTCGTATTTTTCAGATCGTTTCATGCTCCTCATTTTTTGACACTTTTTGAGCTCTTCGTATTTTTCAAACCTTTTCAAGCTCTTCATGTTTTCGAACTCTGCTTCATGCTCCTCCAATTTTTCACACCGTTTCATGATCCTCATATTTTTGATACTTTTTGAGCTCTTCATATTTTTCACACATTTTCAGGCTCTTCATGTTTTTGATCACCGTTTCATGCTCCTCCTATTTTTCAGACCGTTTCATGCTCCTCATATTTTTGACACCTTTTGAAGCTCTTCATATTTTTCACACCTTTTCAGGCTCTTCGTGTTTTTGAACACCGCTTCATGATCCTCTTGTTTTTCAGACCGTTTCATGCTCTTCATATTTGTGAAACATTTTGAAGCTCTTCATATTTTTCACACCTTTTCAGGCTCTTCATGTTTTTCACCACCACTTCACGCTCCTCCTATTTTTCAGACCGTATCATGCTCATCTCATTTTTGTCACCTTTGAAGCTCTTTATTTTTTTCACACCTTTTGAAGCTCTTCATATTTTTCACACGTTTTCATGCTGCTTCAATTTTTCAGTCCGTTTCATGCTCCTCATATTTTCACAACTTTTGAAGCTCTTCATATTTTTCACACCTTTTCAGGATCTTCATGTTTTGGAACACAGCTTCATGCTCCTCCTATATATCAGACCGTTTCATGCTCCTCATATTTTTGACACCTTTTGAAGCTCTTTATATTTTTCACAGTTTTTCAGGCTCTTCATGATTTTCAACATCGTTTCATGTTATTCCTATTTTTCAGACCTTTTAATGCTCATCTCATTTTTGACACCTTTTGAAGCTTTTCATATTTTTCACAACTTTTCAGGCTCTTCATGTTTTTGAACACCGCTTCATGCTCCTCCTATTTTTCAGAGAGTTTCATGCTCCTCATGTATTTCACAGCTTTTGAAGCTCTTCATATTTTCCACACCTTTTCAGGCTCTTCATGTTTTTGAACACCGCTTCATGCTTCTCCTATTTTTCAGACCGTTTCATGCTCCTCATATTTTTGACACCTTTTGAAGCTCTTCATATATTTCACAACTTTTCAGGCTCTTCATGTTTTTCAACACCGCTTCATGCACGTCCTATATTTCAGACCGTTTCATGCTCATCTCATTTTTGACACCTTTTAAAGCTCTTCATATTTTTCACACATTTTCAGGCTCTTCATATTTTTCAACGCCGCTTCATGCTCCTCCGATTTTTCAGACCGTTTCATGCTCCTCATATTTTTCACACCTTTTGAAGCCTTTCATATTTTTCACAACGTTTCAGGCTCTTCATGTTTTTGAACATCGCTTCAGGCTCCTCCTATTTTTCAGACCGTTTCATGCTCATCTCATTTTTGACACCTTTTGAAGCTTTTGATATTTTTCACAACTTTTCAGGCTCTTCATGTTTTTGAACACAGCTTCATGCTCCTCCTATTTTTCAGACCGTATCATGCTCCTCATATTTTTCACACCTTTTGAAGCTCTTCATATTTTTCACACGTTTTCAGTCTATTCATGTTTTTGAACACCATTTCAGGCTCCTCCTATTTTTCAGAGAGTTTCATGCTCCTCATGTATTTCACACCTTTGAAAGCTCTTCATATTTTTCAAAGATTTTGAAGCTCTTCATATTTTTCACACCTTTTCAGGCTCTTCATGTTTTTCAACACCGTTTCATGCTCCTCCTATTTTTCAGACGGTTTCATGCTCCTCATATTTTTCACACCTTTTGAAGCTCTTCATATTTTTCACACCCTTTTAAGATCTTCATGTTTTTGAACACAGCTTCATGCTCCTCCTATTTTTCAGACCGTTTCATGCTCCTCATATTTTTGACAACTTTTGAAGCTCTTCATATTTTTCACACCTTTTCAGGCTCTTCATATTTTTGAACACAGCTTCATGCTCCTCCTATTTTTCAGACCGTTTCATGCTCCTCATATTTTTGACACCTTTTGAAGCTTTTCATATTTTTCACATCTTTTCAGGCTCTTCATGTTTTTCAACACCATTTCATGATCCTCCTATTTTTCAGACCGTTTCATGCTCATCTCATTTTTGACACCTTTTGAAGCTTTTCATATTTTTCACACATTTTCAGGCTCTTCATATTTTTCCACACCACTTCATGCTTCTCCTATTTTTCAGCCCGTTTCATGCTCCTCATGTTTTTGACATCTTTTGAAGCTCTTCATATTTTTCACACGTTTTCAGCTCTTAATGTTTTTCAACACCGCTTCATGCTCTTCCTATTTTTCAGACCGTTTCATGCTCATCTCATTTTTGACACCTTTGGAAGCTCTTCATATTTTTCACACGTTTTCAGCTCTTAATGTTTTTCAACACCGCTTCATGCTCTTCCTATTTTTCAGACGGTTTCATGCTCATCTCAAGTTTGACACCTTTTGAAGCTCTTCATATTTTTCACACATTTTCAGGCTCTTCATGTTTTTGAACATCGCTTCATGCTCCTCCTATTTTTCAGAGAGTTTCATGCTCCTCATGTATTTCACACCTTTTGAAGCTCTTCATATTTTTCACACCTTTTCAGGCTCTTCATGTTTTTCAACACCGCTTATGCTCCTCCTATTTTTCAGATCGTTTCATGCTCATCTAATTTTTGACACCTTTTTAATCTCTTCATATCTTTCAAAACTTTTGAAGCTGTTCATATTTTTAATATTTTTGAAGCTCTTCATATTTTCACACGTTTTCAGACTCTTCATGTTTTTCAACACCGCTTCATGCTCCTCCTATTTTTCAAACCGTATCATGCTCCTCATATTTTTGAAAACTTTTGAAGCTCTTCATATTTTTCACACCTTTTCAGGCTCTTCATGTTTTTGAACACTTCTTCATGCTCTTCCTCTTTTTCAGACCGTTTCATGCTCCTCATATTTTTGACACTTTTTGAAGCTCTTCATATTTTTCACTCATTTTCAGGCTCTTCATATTTTTCAACACCACTTCATGCTCCTCCTATTTTTGAGACCGTTTGGTGCTCCGCATATTTTTGACACCTTTAGGAACTCTTCATATTTTTCACACCTTTTCAGGCACTTCATGTTTTTTATCACTGCTTCATGCTCGTCCTATTTTTCAGAACGTTTCATGCTCCTCATATTTTTGACACCTTTTGAAGCTCTTCATATTTTTCACACCTTTTCAGGCTTTTCATGTTTTTGAACACCGCTTCATGCTCCTCCTATTTTTCAGATTGTTTCATGCTCCTCATATTTTTGACACCTTTTGAAGCTCTTCATATTTTTCACACCTTTTCAGGCTCTTCATGTTTTTCAACACCGCTTCATGCTCGTCGTATTTTGCTGACCGTTTCATGCTCCTCATATTTTTGACACCTTTTGAAGCTCTTCAGATATTTCGCACCTTTCCAGGCTCTTCATTTTTTCAACACCACTTCATGCTCCTCCTATTTTTCAGATCGTTTCATGCTCATCTCATTTTAACACCTTTTGAAGCTCTTCATATTTTTGACAAATTTTGAAGGTCTTCATATTTTTCACACGTTTTCAGGCTCTTCATGATTTTCAAAACCGCTTCATGCTCCTCCTATTTTTCAGACCTTTTCATGCTCATCTCATTTTAACAGCTTTTGAAGCTCTTCATATTTTTGACACCTTTTGAAGCTCTTCATATTTTTCACACCTTTTCAGGCTCTTAATGATTTTCAACACCGCTTCATGCTCCTCCTATTTTTCAGACCTTTTCATGCTCATCTCTTTTTTGACACCTTTTGAAGCTCTTCAGATTTTTCACACCTTTTGAAGCTCTTCATATTTTTCACATTTATGAATCTCTTCATATTTTCCACACGTTTTCAGACAATTCATGTTTTTCAACATCGCTTCATGCTCCTCCTATTTTTCAGACCGTTTCATTCTCCTCATATTTTTGACACCTTTTGAAGCTCTTCATATATTTCACACTTTTTCAGACTTTTCCTTTTTTTGAACACGACTTCATGCTCCTCCTATTTTTCAGACCGTTTCATGCTCATCTCATTTTGACATCTTTTGAAACTCTTCATATTTTTCACACCTTTTGAAGCTCTTCATATTTTTCACATTTATGAATCTCTTCATATTTTCCACACGTTTTCAGACAATTCATGTTTTTCAACATCACTTCATGTTATTCCTATTTTTCAGACCGTTTCATGCTACTCATATTTTTAACACCTTTTGAAGCTCTTCATATTTCTCACACCTTTTCAGGCTCTTCATGTTTTTCAACAACGCTTCATGCTCCTCCGATTTTTCAGACCGTTTCATGCTCCTCATATTTTTGACACCTTTTGAAGCTCTTCATATTTTTCACACCTTTTCAGGCTCTTCATGTTTTTGAACACCGCTTCATGCTTCTCCTATTTTTCAGACCTTTTCATGCTCCTCATATTATTGACACCTTTTGAAGCTCTTCATATTTTTCACAACTTTTCAGGCTCTTCATGTTTTTCAACACCGCTTCATGCACGTCCTATTTTTCAGACCGTTTCATGCTCATCTCATTTTTGACACCTTTTGAAGTTTTTAATATTTTTCACAACTTTTCAGGCTCTTCATGTTTTTGAACACCGCTTCATGCTAATCCTATTTTTCAAACCATATCATGCTCCTCATATTTTTCACACCTTTTGAAGCTCTTCATATATTTCACACCTTTTCAGGCTCTTCATGTTTTTGAACACCACTTCATGCTCCTTCTCTTTTTCAGAGAGTTTTATGCTCCTCATGTATTTCACACCTTTTGAAGCTCTTCATATTTTTCACACCTTTTCAGGCTCTTCATGTTTTTCAACACCGCTTCATGCTGCTCATATTTTTCAGACCGTTTCATGCTCCTCATATTTTTGACACCTTTTGAAGCTCTTCAATTTTTTCACACCTTTTAAGGCTCTTCATGTTTTTCAACACCGCTTCATGCTGCTCATATTTTTCAGACCGTTTCATGCTCCTCATATTTTTGACACATTTTGAAGCTGTTCATATTTTTCACACCTTTTCAGGCTCTTCATGTTTTTGAACACCGCTTCATGATCCTCCTATTTTTCAGACCGTTTCATGCTCCTCATATTTTTGACACTTTTTGAGCTCTTCATATTTTTCACACCTTTTCAGGCTCTTCATGTGTTTCAACACCGTTTCAGGCTCCTCCTATTTTTCAGACCGTTTCATGCTCATCTCAATTTTGACACCTTTTGAAGCTCTTCATAATTTTCACACATTTTCAGGCTCTTCATGTTTTTGAACACCGCTTCATGCTCCTCCTATTTTTCAGAGAGTTTCATGCTCCTCATGTATTTCACACCTTTTGAAGCTCTTCATATTTTTCACACCTTTTCAGGCTCTTCATGTTTTTGATCACCGTTTCATGCTCCTCCTATTTTTCAGACCGTTTCATGCTCCTCATATTTATGACACCTTTTGAAACTCTTCCTATTTTTCACACCTTTTCATGCTCTTCATGTTTCTGAAAACCGCTTCATGATCATCCTATTTTTCAGACCGTTTCATTCTCCTCATATATTTCACACCTTTTGAAGCTCTTCATATTTTTCACACCTTTTCTTGCTCTTCATGTTTCTGAAAACCGCTTCATGATCCTCCTATTTTTCAGACCGTTTCATTCTCCTCATATATTTCACACCTTTTGAAGCTCTTCATATTTTTCCCACCTTTTCAGGCTCTTCATGTTTTTGAACACTGCTTCATGCTCCTCGTATTTTTCAGATCGTTTCATGCTCCTCATATTTTTGACACTTTTTGAGCTCTTCATATTTTTCACACCTTTTCAGGCTCTTCATGTTTTTCACCACCACTTCATGCTCCTCCTATTTTTCAGACCGTTTCATGCTCATCTCATTTTTGTCACATTTGAAGCTCTTCATATTTTTCACACCTTTTGAAGCTCTTCATATTTTTCACACGTTTTCAGGCTCTTCATGTTTTTCAAAACCGTTTCATGCTGCTTCTATTTTTCAGACCATTTCATGCTCCTCATATTTTTCACACCTTTTGAAGCTCTTCATATTTTTCACACCCTTTTAAGATCTTCATGTTTTGAACACAGCTTCATGCTCCTCCTATTTTTCAGACCGTTTCATGCTCCTCATATTTTTGACACTTTTTGAAGCTTTTCATATTTTTCACATCTTTTCAGGCTCTTCATGTTTTTCAACACCATTTCATGATCCTCCTATTTTTCAGACCGTTTCATGCTCATCTCATTTTTGACACCTTTTGAAGCTTTTCATATTTTTCACAGCTTTTCAGGCTCTTCATGTTTTTCCACAGCACTTCATGCTTCTCTTATTTTTCAGCCCGTTTCATGCTCCTCATGTATTTCACAACTTTTGAATCTCTTCATATTTTTCCCACCTTTTCAGGCTCTTCATGTTTTTGATCACCGTTTCATGCTCCTCCTATTTTTCAGACCGTTTCATGCTCCTCATATTTTTGACACCTTTTGAAGCTCTTCATATTTTTCACACCTTTTCAGGCTCTTCATGTTTTTGAACACAGCTTCATGCTGTCCTGATTTTCAGACCGTTTCATGCTCTTCATATTTTTGAAACATTTTGAAGCTCTTCATATTTTTCACACCTTTTCATGCTCTTCATGTTTTTCACCACCACTTCATTCTCCTCCTATTTTTCAGACCATTTCATGCTCATCTCATTTTTGTCAACTTTGAAGCTCTTTATATTTTTCACACCTTTTGAAGCTCTTCATATTTTTCACACGTTTTCAGGCTCTTCATATTTTTCAACACCGTTTCATGCTGCTTCTATTTCTCAGACCGTTTCATGCTCCTCATATTTTTCACACCTTTTGAAACTCTTCATATTTTTCACACCTTTTCAGGCTCTTCATGTTTTTGAACACAGCTTCATGCTCCACCTATTTATCAGACCGTTTCCTACTCCTCATATTTTTGACACCTTTTGCAGCTCTTTATATTTTTCACATTATTTCAGGCTCTTCATGATTTTCAACACCGTTTCATGTTATTCCTATTTTTCAGACCGTTTAATGCTCATCTCATTTTTGACACCTTTTGAAGCTTTTCATATTTTTCACAACTTTTCAGGCTCTTCATGTTTTTGAACACCGCTTCATGCTCCTCCTATTTTTCAGAGAGTTTCATGCTCCTCATGTATTTCACACCTTTTGAAGCTCTTCATATTTTCCACACCTTTTCAGGCTCTTCATGTGTTTGATCACCGTTTCATCCTTCTTCTATTTTTCAGATCGTTTCATGCTCCTCATATTTTTGACACTTTTTGAGCTCTTCATATTTTTCACACCTTTTCAGGCTCTTCATGTTTTTGAACACCGCTTCATGCTACTCCTATTTTTCAGATCGTTTATGCGCCTCATATTTTTGACACCTTTAGAAGCTCTTCATATTTTTCACACCTTTTCAGGCTCTTCATGTTTTTGAACACCGCTTCATGATCCTCCTGTTTTTCAGACCGTTTCATGCTCTTCATATTTGTGAAACATTTTGAAGCTCTTCATATTTTTCACACCTTTTCAGGCTCTTCATGTTTTTGAACACAGCTTCATGTTCCACCTATTTATCAGACCGTTTCATGCTCCTAATATTTTTTTTTTTATTCTTGATAAGCTTTTTTTTTTTTAATTTTTATTATTTTTTTTTCCAGTGGGTTTTGTCATACATTGCTATGAATCAGCCATTGATTTACATGTATTCCCAATCCCGATCATATTTTTGACACCTTTTGCAGCTCTTTATATTTTTCACACTATTTCAGGCTCTTCATGATTTTCAACACCGTTTCATGTTATTCCTATTTTTCCGACCGTTTAATGCTAATCTCATTTTTGACACCTTTTGAAGCTTTTCATATTTTTCACAACTTTTCAGGCTCTTCATGTTTTTGAACACCGCTTCATGCTCCTCCTATTTTTCAGAGCGTTTCATGCTCCTCATATTTTTGACACTTTTTGAGCTCTTCATATTTTTCACACCTTTTCAGGCTCTTCATGTTTTTGAACACCGCTTCATGATCCTCCTATTTTTCAGACCGTTTCATGCTCCTCATATTTTTGACACATTTAGAAGCTCTTCACTTTTTTCACACCTTTTCAGGCTCTTCATGTTTTTCCACACAGCTTCATGATCCTCCTATTTTTCCGACCATTTCATTCTCCTCATATTTTTGACACCTTTTGAAGCTCTTCATATATTTCACACCTTTTCAGTCTCTTCTTTTTTTTTCAACACGACTTCATGCTCCTCCTATTTTTCAGACCGTTTCATGCTCTTCATATTTTTGAAACATTTTGAAGCTCTTCATATTTTTCACTCCTTTTCAGGCTCTTCATGTTTTTGAACACCGCTTCATGCTCCTCCTATTTTTCAGAACGTTTCATGCTCCTCATATTTTTCACACTTTTTGAAGCTCTTCATATTTTGCACACCTTTTCAAGCCCTTCATGTTTTTCAACACAGCTTCATGCTCCTCCTATTTTTCAGACCGTTTCATGCTCCTAATATTTTGACACCTTTTGAAGCTCTTCATATATTTCACACCTTTTCAGGCTCTTCATGTTTTTGAACACCGCTTCATGCTCCTCTTATTTTTCAGACCGTTTTTTGCTCCTCATATTTTTAACACCTTTTTAAGCTTTTCATATTTTTCACACCTTTTCAGGCTCTTCAAGTTTTTCAACACCACTTCATGCTCCTTCTTTTTTGCAGACCGTTTCATGCTCCTCATATATTTGACACCTTTTGATCCTCTTCATATTTTTCACACCTTTTCAGGCTCTTCATTTTTCAACACCGCTTCATGCTCCTCCTATTTTTCAGACCGTTTCATGCTCATCTCATTTTTGACACCTTTTGAAGCTTTTCATGTTTTTCACAACTTTTCAGGCTCTTCATGTGTTTCAACACCGTTTCAGGCTCCTCCTATTTTTCAGACCGTTTCATGCTCATCTCAATTTTGACACCTTTTGAAGCTCTTCATAATTTTCACACATTTTCAGGCTCTTCATGTTTTTGAACACCGCTTCATGCTCCTCCTATTTTTCAGAGAGTTTCATGCTCCTCATGTATTTCACACCTTTTGAAGCTCTTCATATTTTTCACACCTTTTCAGGCTCTTCATGTTTTTGATCACCGTTTCATGCTCCTCCTATTTTTCAGACCGTTTCATGCTCCTCATATTTATGACACCTTTTGAAACTCTTCCTATTTTTCACACCTTTTCATGCTCTTCATGTTTCTGAAAACCGCTTCATGATCATCCTATTTTTCAGACCGTTTCATTCTCCTCATATATTTCACACCTTTTGAAGCTCTTCATATTTTTCACACCTTTTCTTGCTCTTCATGTTTCTGAAAACCGCTTCATGATCCTCCTATTTTTCAGACCGTTTCATTCTCCTCATATATTTCACACCTTTTGAAGCTCTTCATATTTTTCCCACCTTTTCAGGCTCTTCATGTTTTTGAACACTGCTTCATGCTCCTCGTATTTTTCAGATCGTTTCATGCTCCTCATATTTTTGACACTTTTTGAGCTCTTCATATTTTTCACACCTTTTCAGGCTCTTCATGTTTTTCACCACCACTTCATGCTCCTCCTATTTTTCAGACCGTTTCATGCTCATCTCATTTTTGTCACATTTGAAGCTCTTCATATTTTTCACACCTTTTGAAGCTCTTCATATTTTTCACACGTTTTCAGGCTCTTCATGTTTTTCAAAACCGTTTCATGCTGCTTCTATTTTTCAGACCATTTCATGCTCCTCATATTTTTCACACCTTTTGAAGCTCTTCATATTTTTCACACCCTTTTAAGATCTTCATGTTTTGAACACAGCTTCATGCTCCTCCTATTTTTCAGACCGTTTCATGCTCCTCATATTTTTGACACTTTTTGAAGCTTTTCATATTTTTCACATCTTTTCAGGCTCTTCATGTTTTTCAACACCATTTCATGATCCTCCTATTTTTCAGACCGTTTCATGCTCATCTCATTTTTGACACCTTTTGAAGCTTTTCATATTTTTCACAGCTTTTCAGGCTCTTCATGTTTTTCCACAGCACTTCATGCTTCTATTATTTTTCAGCCCGTTTCATGCTCCTCATGTATTTCACAACTTTTGAATCTCTTCATATTTTTCCCACCTTTTCAGGCTCTTCATGTTTTTGATCACCGTTTCATGCTCCTCCTATTTTTCAGACCGTTTCATGCTCCTCATATTTTTGACACCTTTTGAAGCTCTTCATATTTTTCACACCTTTTCAGGCTCTTCATGTTTTTGAACACAGCTTCATGCTGTCCTGATTTTCAGACCGTTTCATGCTCTTCATATTTTTGAAACATTTTGAAGCTCTTCATATTTTTCACACCTTTTCATGCTCTTCATGTTTTTCACCACCACTTCATTCTCCTCCTATTTTTCAGACCATTTCATGCTCATCTCATTTTTGTCAACTTTGAAGCTCTTTATATTTTTCACACCTTTTGAAGCTCTTCATATTTTTCACACGTTTTCAGGCTCTTCATATTTTTCAACACCGTTTCATGCTGCTTCTATTTCTCAGACCGTTTCATGCTCCTCATATTTTTCACACCTTTTGAAACTCTTCATATTTTTCACACCTTTTCAGGCTCTTCATGTTTTTGAACACAGCTTCATGCTCCACCTATTTATCAGACCGTTTCCTACTCCTCATATTTTTGACACCTTTTGCAGCTCTTTATATTTTTCACATTATTTCAGGCTCTTCATGATTTTCAACACCGTTTCATGTTATTCCTATTTTTCAGACCGTTTAATGCTCATCTCATTTTTGACACCTTTTGAAGCTTTTCATATTTTTCACAACTTTTCAGGCTCTTCATGTTTTTGAACACCGCTTCATGCTCCTCCTATTTTTCAGAGAGTTTCATGCTCCTCATGTATTTCACACCTTTTGAAGCTCTTCATATTTTCCACACCTTTTCAGGCTCTTCATGTGTTTGATCACCGTTTCATCCTTCTTCTATTTTTCAGATCGTTTCATGCTCCTCATATTTTTGACACTTTTTGAGCTCTTCATATTTTTCACACCTTTTCAGGCTCTTCATGTTTTTGAACACCGCTTCATGCTACTCCTATTTTTCAGATCGTTTATGCGCCTCATATTTTTGACACCTTTAGAAGCTCTTCATATTTTTCACACCTTTTCAGGCTCTTCATGTTTTTGAACACCGCTTCATGATCCTCCTGTTTTTCAGACCGTTTCATGCTCTTCATATTTGTGAAACATTTTGAAGCTCTTCATATTTTTCACACCTTTTCAGGCTCTTCATGTTTTTGAACACAGCTTCATGTTCCACCTATTTATCAGACCGTTTCATGCTCCTCATATTTTTTTTTTTTTATTCTTGATAAGCTTTTTTTTTTTAATTTTTATTATTTTTTTTTCCAGTGGGTTTTGTCATACATTGCTATGAATCAGCCATTGACTTACATGTATTCCCAATCCCGATCATATTTTTGACACCTTTTGCAGCTCTTTATATTTTTCACACTATTTCAGGCTCTTCATGATTTTCAACACCGTTTCATGTTATTCCTATTTTTCCGACCGTTTAATGCTAATCTCATTTTTGACACCTTTTGAAGCTTTTCATATTTTTCACAACTTTTCAGGCTCTTCATGTTTTTGAACACCGCTTCATGCTCCTCCTATTTTTCAGAGCGTTTCATGCTCCTCATATTTTTGACACTTTTTGAGCTCTTCATATTTTTCACACCTTTTCAGGCTCTTCATGTTTTTGAACACCGCTTCATGATCCTCCTATTTTTCAGACCGTTTCATGCTCCTCATATTTTTGACACATTTAGAAGCTCTTCACTTTTTTCACACCTTTTCAGGCTCTTCATGTTTTTCCACACAGCTTCATGATCCTCCTATTTTTCCGACCATTTCATTCTCCTCATATTTTTGACACCTTTTGAAGCTCTTCATATATTTCACACCTTTTCAGTCTCTTCTTTTTTTTTCAACACGACTTCATGCTCCTCCTATTTTTCAGACCGTTTCATGCTCTTCATATTTTTGAAACATTTTGAAGCTCTTCATATTTTTCACTCCTTTTCAGGCTCTTCATGTTTTTGAACACCGCTTCATGCTCCTCCTATTTTTCAGAACGTTTCATGCTCCTCATATTTTTCACACTTTTTGAAGCTCTTCATATTTTGCACACCTTTTCAAGCCCTTCATGTTTTTCAACACAGCTTCATGCTCCTCCTATTTTTCAGACCGTTTCATGCTCCTAATATTTTGACACCTTTTGAAGCTCTTCATATATTTCACACCTTTTCAGGCTCTTCATGTTTTTGAACACCGCTTCATGCTCCTCTTATTTTTCAGACCGTTTTTTGCTCCTCATATTTTTAACACCTTTTTAAGCTTTTCATATTTTTCACACCTTTTCAGGCTCTTCAAGTTTTTCAACACCACTTCATGCTCCTTCTTTTTTGCAGACCGTTTCATGCTCCTCATATATTTGACACCTTTTGATCCTCTTCATATTTTTCACACCTTTTCAGGCTCTTCATTTTTCAACACCGCTTCATGCTCCTCCTATTTTTCAGACCGTTTCATGCTCATCTCATTTTTGACACCTTTTGAAGCTTTTCATGTTTTTCACAAATTTTCAGGCTCTTCATGTCTTTCAACACCGTTTCAGGCTCCTCATATTTTTCAGACCGTTTCATGCTCATCTCATTTTTGACACCTTTTGAAGCTCTACATATTTTTCACACATTTTCAGGCTCTTCATGTTTTTGAAAACCGCTTCATGCTCCTCCTATTTTTCAGAGAGTTTCATGCTCCTCATGTATTTCACACCTTTTGAAGCTCTTCATATTTTTCACACCTTTTCAGGCTCTTCATGTTTTTGATCACCGTTTCATGCTCCTCCTATTTTTCAGACCATTTCATGCTCCTCATATTTATGACACCTTTTGAAACTCTTCCTGTTTTTCACACCTTTTCATGCTCTTCATGTTTCTGAAAACCGCTTCATGATCCTCCTATTTTTCAGACCGTTTCATTCTCCTCATATATTTCACACCTTTTGAAGCTCTTCATATTTTTCACACGTTTTCAGGCTCTTCATATTTTTCAACACCGTTTCATGCTGCTTCTATTTTTCAGACCGTTTCATGCTCCTCATATTTTTCACACCTTTTGAAGCTCTTCATATTTTTCACACCTTTTCAGGCTCTTCATGTTTTTGAACACAGCTTCATGCTCCACCTATTTATCAGACCGTTTCATGCTCCTCATATTTTTGACACCTTTTGCAGCTCTTTATATTTTTCACATTATTTCAGGCTCTTCATGATATTCAACACCGTTTCATGTTATTCCTATTTTTCAGACCGTTTAATGCTCATCTCATTTTTGACACCTTTTGAAGCTTTTCATATTGTTCACACCTTTTCAGTCTGTTCATGATTTTCAACACCGCTTCATGCTCCTTCTATTTTTCAGACCGTTTCAAGCTCATCTCATTTTTGACACCTTTTTAATCTCTTCATATTTTTCACAACTGTTGAAGCTCTTCATATTTTTAATATTTTTGAAGCTCTTCATATTTTCACACGTTTTCACACTCTTCATGTTTTTCAACACCGCTTCATGCTCCTCCTTTTTTCAAACCGTATCATGCTCCTCATATTTTTGACACCTTTAGAAACTCTTCATATTTTTCACACCTTTTCAGGCTCTTCATGTTTTTTATCACTGCTTCATGCTCGTCCTCTTTTTTAGAAAGTTTCATGCTCCTCATATTTTTGACACCTTTTGAAGGTCTTCATATTTTTCACACCTTTTCAGGCTCTTCATTTTTTTCAACACTACTTGTTGCTCCTCCTATTTTTTAGAACTTTTCATACTCATCTAATTTTTGACACATTTTGAGGCACTTCATATTTTTTACACCTTTTGAAGCTCTTCATATTTTTCACATTTTTGAAGCTCTTCATATTTTTCACACGATTTCAGACCCTTCATGTTTTTCAAAACCGCTTCATGCTCCTGCTATTTATCATACCGTTTCATACTTCTCATATTTTTGACACGTTTTGAGGCTCTTCATATTTTTCACACCTTTTCAGGCTCTTCATGTTTTTGAACAATGCTTCATGCTCCTCCTATTTTTTCTACCGTATCATGCTCCTCATATTTTTCACTCCTTTTGAAGCTCTTCATATTTTTCACACCTTTTCAGGCTCTTCATGTTTTTGAACAGCACTTCATGCTCCTCCTATTTTTCAGACCGTTTCATGCTCCTCATATTTTTGACACCTTTTGAAGCTCTTCATATTTTCCACACCTTTTCAGGCTCTTCATGTTTTTCAACACCGCTTCATGCTCCTCCGATTTTTCAGACCATTTCATGCTCCTCATATTTTTGACACCTTTTGAAGGTCTTCATATTTTTCACACCTTTTCAGGCTCTTCATGTTTTTCAACACCACTTCATGCTCCTCCTTTTTTTCAGACCGTTTCAGGCTCCTCATATTTTTCACACCTTTTGAAGCCGTTCATATTTCTCACACCTTTTCATGCTCTTCATTTTTTTCAACACTATTTGTTACTCCTCCTATTTTTTAGACCGTTTCATACTCATCTAATTTTTGACAACTTTTGAAGCTCTTCATATTTTTCACCTTTTTGAAGCTCTTCATATTTTTCACACAATTTCAGACTCTTCATGTTTTTCAACACCGCTTCATGCTCCTTCTATTTATCATACCATTTCATACTCCTAATATTTTGACACGTTTTGAGGCTCTTCATATTTTTCACACCTTTTCAGGCTCTTCATTTTTCAACACCGCTTCATGCTCCTCCTATTTTTCAGACCGTTTCATGCTCATCTCATTTTTGACACCTTTTGAAGCTTTTCATATTTTTCACAACTTTTCAGGCTCTTCATGTCTTTCAACACCGTTTCAGGCTCCTCATATTTTTCAGACCGATTCATGCTCATCTCATTTTTGACACCTTTTGAAGCTCTTCATATTTTTCACACCTTTTCAGGCTCTTCATTTTTTTCAACACTACTTGTTGCTCCTCCTATTTTTTAGACCTTTTCATGCTCATCTAATTTTTGACACTTTTGAAGATCTTCATATTTTTTACACCTTTTGAAGCTCCTCATATTTTTCACACATTTTGAAGCTCTTCATATTTTTCTCACCTTTTCAGGCTCTTCATGATTTTCATCACCGCTTCATGCTCCTCCTATTTTTCAGACCGTTTCATGCTCATCTCATTTTTGACACCTTTTGAAGCTCTTCCTATTTTTTACAGGTTTTCAGGCTCTTCATGTTTTTCAACACTGCTTCATGCTCCTCCTATTTTTCCGACCGTTTCATGCTCATCTCATTTTGACATCTTTTGAAGCTCTTCATATTTTTCACACCTTTTGAAGCTCTTCATATTTTTCACATTTATGAATCTCTTCATATTTTCCACACGTTTTCAGACAATTCATGTTTTTCAACATCGCTTCATGCTCCTCCTATTTTTCAGACCGTTTCATGCTCCTCATAATTTTGACACCTTTTGAAGCTTTAATATTTTTAACACCTTTTCAGGCTCTTCATCTTTTTCAACACCACTTCATGCTCCTCCTTTTTTGCAGACCGTTTCATGCTACTCATATTTTTAACACCTTTTGAAGCTCTTCATATTTCTCACACCTTTTCAGGCTCTTCATGTTTTTCAACAACGCTTCATGCTCCTCCGATTTTTCAGACCATTTCATGCTCCTCATATTTTTGACACCGTTTGAAGCTCTTCATGTTTTTCACACCTTTTCAGGCTCTTCATGTTTTTGAACACCGCTTCATGCTTCTCCTATTTTTCAGACCGTTTCATGCTCCTCATATTTTTGACACCTTTTCAAGCTCTTCATGTTTTTCACACCTTTTCAGGCTCTTCATGTTTTTGAACACAGCTTCATGCTCCACCTATTTATTAGACCGTTTCATGCTCCTCTTATTTTTGACACCTTTTGCAGCTCTTTATATTTTTCACACTATTTCAGGCTCTTCATGATTTTCAACACCGTTTCATGTTATTCCTATTTTTCCGACCGTTTAATGCTAATCTCATTTTTGACATCTTTTGAAGCTTTTCATATTTTTCACAACTTTTCAGGCTCTTCATGTTTTTGAACACCGCTTTATGCTCCTCCTATTTTTCAGAGCGTTTCATGCTCCTCATATTTTTGACACTTTTTGAGCTCTTCATATTTTTCACACCTTTTCAGGCTCTTCATGTTTTTGATCACCGTTTCATGCTCCTTCTATTTTTCAGATCGTTTCATGCTCATCATATTTTTGACACTTTTTGAGCTCTTCATATTTTTCACACCTTTTCAGGCTCTTCATGTTTTTGAACACCACTTCATGATCCTCCTATTTTTCAGACCGTTTCATGCTCCTCATATTTTTGACACATTTAGAAGCTCTTCACTTTTTTCACACCTTTTCAGGCTCTTCATGTTTTTCGACACAGCTTCATGATCCTCCTATTTTTCCGACCATTTCATTCTCCTCATATTTTTGACACCTTTTGAAGCTCTTCATATATTTCACACCTTTTCAGTCTCTTCTTTTTTTTTCAACACGACTTCATGCTCCTCCTATTTTTCAGACCGTTTCATGCTCCTAATATTTTGACACCTTTTGAAGCTCTTCATATATTTCACACCTTTTCAGGCTCTTCATGTTTTTGAACACCGCTTCATGCTCCTCTTATTTTTCAGACCGTTTTTTGCTCCTCATATTTTTAACACCTTTTTAAGCTTTTCATATTTTTCACACCTTTTCAGGCTCTTCAAGTTTTTCAACACCACTTCATGCTCCTTCTTTTTTGCAGACCTTTTCATGCTCCTCATATATTTGACACCTTTTGATCCTCTTCATATTTTTCACACCTTTTCAGGCTCTTCATTTTTCAACACCGCTTCATGCTCCTCCTATTTTTCAGACCGTTTCATGCTCATCTCATTTTTGACACCTTTTGAAGCTTTTCATATTTTTCACAACTTTTCAGGCTCTTCATGTGTTTCAACACCGTTTCAGGCTCCTCCTATTTTTCAGACCGTTTCATGCTCATCTCAATTTTGACACCTTTTGAAGCTCTTCATAATTTTCACACATTTTCAGGCTCTTCATGTTTTTGAACACCGCTTCATGCTCCTCCTATTTTTCAGAGAGTTTCATGCTCCTCATGTATTTCACACCTTTTGAAGCTCTTCATATTTTTCACACCTTTTCAGGCTCTTCATGTTTTTGATCACCGTTTCATGCTCCTCCTATTTTTCAGACCGTTTCATGCTCCTCATATTTATGACACCTTTTGAAACTCTTCCTATTTTTCACACCTTTTCATGCTCTTCATGTTTCTGAAAACCGCTTCATGATCATCCTATTTTTCAGACCGTTTCATTCTCCTCATATATTTCACACCTTTTGAAGCTCTTCATATTTTTCACACCTTTTCTTGCTCTTCATGTTTCTGAAAACCGCTTCATGATCCTCCTATTTTTCAGACCGTTTCATTCTCCTCATATATTTCACACCTTTTGAAGCTCTTCATATTTTTCCCACCTTTTCAGGCTCTTCATGTTTTTGAACACTGCTTCATGCTCCTCGTATTTTTCAGATCGTTTCATGCTCCTCATATTTTTGACACTTTTTGAGCTCTTCATATTTTTCACACCTTTTCAGGCTCTTCATGTTTTTCACCACCACTTCATGCTCCTCCTATTTTTCAGACCGTTTCATGCTCATCTCATTTTTGTCACATTTGAAGCTCTTCATATTTTTCACACCTTTTGAAGCTCTTCATATTTTTCACACGTTTTCAGGCTCTTCATGTTTTTCAAAACCGTTTCATGCTGCTTCTATTTTTCAGACCATTTCATGCTCCTCATATTTTTCACACCTTTTGAAGCTCTTCATATTTTTCACACCCTTTTAAGATCTTCATGTTTTGAACACAGCTTCATGCTCCTCCTATTTTTCAGACCGTTTCATGCTCCTCATATTTTTGACACTTTTTGAAGCTTTTCATATTTTTCACATCTTTTCAGGCTCTTCATGTTTTTCAACACCATTTCATGATCCTCCTATTTTTCAGACCGTTTCATGCTCATCTCATTTTTGACACCTTTTGAAGCTTTTCATATTTTTCACAGCTTTTCAGGCTCTTCATGTTTTTCCACAGCACTTCATGCTTCTCTTATTTTTCAGCCCGTTTCATGCTCCTCATGTATTTCACAACTTTTGAATCTCTTCATATTTTTCCCACCTTTTCAGGCTCTTCATGTTTTTGATCACCGTTTCATGCTCCTCCTATTTTTCAGACCGTTTCATGCTCCTCATATTTTTGACACCTTTTGAAGCTCTTCATATTTTTCACACCTTTTCAGGCTCTTCATGTTTTTGAACACAGCTTCATGCTGTCCTGATTTTCAGACCGTTTCATGCTCTTCATATTTTTGAAACATTTTGAAGCTCTTCATATTTTTCACACCTTTTCATGCTCTTCATGTTTTTCACCACCACTTCATTCTCCTCCTATTTTTCAGACCATTTCATGCTCATCTCATTTTTGTCAACTTTGAAGCTCTTTATATTTTTCACACCTTTTGAAGCTCTTCATATTTTTCACACGTTTTCAGGCTCTTCATATTTTTCAACACCGTTTCATGCTGCTTCTATTTCTCAGACCGTTTCATGCTCCTCATATTTTTCACACCTTTTGAAACTCTTCATATTTTTCACACCTTTTCAGGCTCTTCATGTTTTTGAACACAGCTTCATGCTTCACCTATTTATCAGACCGTTTCCTACTCCTCATATTTTTGACACCTTTTGCAGCTCTTTATATTTTTCACATTATTTCAGGCTCTTC
Source organism: Dama dama (assembly GCF_033118175.1). Lineage (NCBI taxonomy): Eukaryota > Metazoa > Chordata > Mammalia > Artiodactyla > Cervidae > Dama > Dama dama. The sequence continues at coordinate 19,624 of NC_083714.1, read as the reverse complement.
ATGATTTTCAACACCGTTTCATGTTATTCCTATTTTTCAGACCGTTTAATGCTCATCTCATTTTTGACACCTTTTGAAGCTTTTCATATTTTTCACAACTTTTCAGGCTCTTCATGTTTTTGAACACCGCTTCATGCTCCTCCTATTTTTCAGAGAGTTTCATGCTCCTCATGTATTTCACACCTTTTGAAGCTCTTCATATTTTTCACACCTTTTCAGGCTCTTCATGTTTTTGATCACCGTTTCATGCTCCTTCTATTTTTCAGATCGTTTCATGCTCCTCATATTTTTGACACTTTTTGAGCTCTTCATATTTTTCACACCTTTTCAGGCTCTTCATGTTTTTGAACACCGCTTCATGCTACTCCTATTTTTCAGATCGTTTATGCGCCTCATATTTTTGACACCTTTAGAAGCTCTTCATATTTTTCACACCTTTTCAGGCTCTTCATGTTTTTGAACACCGCTTCATGATCCTCCTGTTTTTCAGACCGTTTCATGCTCTTCATATTTGTGAAACATTTTGAAGCTCTTCATATTTTTCACACCTTTTCAGGCTCTTCATGTTTTTGAACACAGCTTCATGTTCCACCTATTTATCAGACCGTTTCATGCTGCTCATATTTTTTTTTTTTTATTCTTGATAAGCTTTTTTTTTTTTTAATTTTTATTATTTTTTTTTCCAGTGGGTTTTGTCATACATTGCTATGAATCAGCCATTGATTTACATGTATTCCCAATCCCGATCATATTTTTGACACCTTTTGCAGCTCTTTATATTTTTCACACTATTTCAGGCTCTTCATGATTTTCAACACCGTTTCATGTTATTCCTATTTTTCCGACCGTTTAATGCTAATCTCATTTTTGACACCTTTTGAAGCTTTTCATATTTTTCACAACTTTTCAGGCTCTTCATGTTTTTGAACACCGCTTCATGCTCCTCCTATTTTTCAGAGCGTTTCATGCTCCTCATATTTTTGACACTTTTTGAGCTCTTCATATTTTTCACACCTTTTCAGGCTCTTCATGTTTTTGAACACCGCTTCATGATCCTCCTATTTTTCAGACCGTTTCATGCTCCTCATATTTTTGACACATTTAGAAGCTCTTCACTTTTTTCACACCTTTTCAGGCTCTTCATGTTTTTCGACACAGATTCATGATCCTCCTATTTTTCCGACCATTTCATTCTCCTCATATTTTTGACACCTTTTGAAGCTCTTCATATATTTCACACCTTTTCAGTCTCTTCTTTTTTTTTCAACACGACTTCATGCTCCTCCTATTTTTCAGACCGTTTCATGCTCTTCATATTTTTGAAACATTTTGAAGCTCTTCATATTTTTCACTCCTTTTCAGGCTCTTCATGTTTTTGAACACCGCTTCATGCTCCTCCTATTTTTCAGAACGTTTCATGCTCCTCATATTTTTCACACTTTTTGAAGCTCTTCATATTTTGCACACCTTTTCAAGCCCTTCATGTTTTTCAACACAGCTTCATGCTCCTCCTATTTTTCAGACCGTTTCATGCTCCTAATATTTTGACACCTTTTGAAGCTCTTCATATATTTCACACCTTTTCAGGCTCTTCATGTTTTTGAACACCGCTTCATGCTCCTCTTATTTTTCAGACCGTTTTTTGCTCCTCATATTTTTAACACCTTTTTAAGCTTTTCATATTTTTCACACCTTTTCAGGCTCTTCAAGTTTTTCAACACCACTTCATGCTCCTTCTTTTTTGCAGACCGTTTCATGCTCCTCATATATTTGACACCTTTTGATCCTCTTCATATTTTTCACACCTTTTCAGGCTCTTCATTTTTCAACACCGCTTCATGCTCCTCCTATTTTTCAGACCGTTTCATGCTCATCTCATTTTTGACACCTTTTGAAGCTTTTCATGTTTTTCACAACTTTTCAGGCTCTTCATGTGTTTCAACACCGTTTCAGGCTCCTCCTATTTTTCAGACCGTTTCATGCTCATCTCAATTTTGACACCTTTTGAAGCTCTTCATAATTTTCACACATTTTCAGGCTCTTCATGTTTTTGAACACCGCTTCATGCTCCTCCTATTTTTCAGAGAGTTTCATGCTCCTCATGTATTTCACACCTTTTGAAGCTCTTCATATTTTTCACACCTTTTCAGGCTCTTCATGTTTTTGATCACCGTTTCATGCTCCTCCTATTTTTCAGACCGTTTCATGCTCCTCATATTTATGACACCTTTTGAAACTCTTCCTATTTTTCACACCTTTTCATGCTCTTCATGTTTCTGAAAACCGCTTCATGATCATCCTATTTTTCAGACCGTTTCATTCTCCTCATATATTTCACACCTTTTGAAGCTCTTCATATTTTTCACACCTTTTCTTGCTCTTCATGTTTCTGAAAACCGCTTCATGATCCTCCTATTTTTCAGACCGTTTCATTCTCCTCATATATTTCACACCTTTTGAAGCTCTTCATATTTTTCCCACCTTTTCAGGCTCTTCATGTTTTTGAACACTGCTTCATGCTCCTCGTATTTTTCAGATCGTTTCATGCTCCTCATATTTTTGACACTTTTTGAGCTCTTCATATTTTTCACACCTTTTCAGGCTCTTCATGTTTTTCACCACCACTTCATGCTCCTCCTATTTTTCAGACCGTTTCATGCTCATCTCATTTTTGTCACATTTGAAGCTCTTCATATTTTTCACACCTTTTGAAGCTCTTCATATTTTTCACACGTTTTCAGGCTCTTCATGTTTTTCAAAACCGTTTCATGCTGCTTCTATTTTTCAGACCATTTCATGCTCCTCATATTTTTCACACCTTTTGAAGCTCTTCATATTTTTCACACCCTTTTAAGATCTTCATGTTTTGAACACAGCTTCATGCTCCTCCTATTTTTCAGACCGTTTCATGCTCCTCATATTTTTGACACTTTTTGAAGCTTTTCATATTTTTCACATCTTTTCAGGCTCTTCATGTTTTTCAACACCATTTCATGATCCTCCTATTTTTCAGACCGTTTCATGCTCATCTCATTTTTGACACCTTTTGAAGCTTTTCATATTTTTCACAGCTTTTCAGGCTCTTCATGTTTTTCCACAGCACTTCATGCTTCTATTATTTTTCAGCCCGTTTCATGCTCCTCATGTATTTCACAACTTTTGAATCTCTTCATATTTTTCCCACCTTTTCAGGCTCTTCATGTTTTTGATCACCGTTTCATGCTCCTCCTATTTTTCAGACCGTTTCATGCTCCTCATATTTTTGACACCTTTTGAAGCTCTTCATATTTTTCACACCTTTTCAGGCTCTTCATGTTTTTGAACACAGCTTCATGCTGTCCTGATTTTCAGACCGTTTCATGCTCTTCATATTTTTGAAACATTTTGAAGCTCTTCATATTTTTCACACCTTTTCATGCTCTTCATGTTTTTCACCACCACTTCATTCTCCTCCTATTTTTCAGACCATTTCATGCTCATCTCATTTTTGTCAACTTTGAAGCTCTTTATATTTTTCACACCTTTTGAAGCTCTTCATATTTTTCACACGTTTTCAGGCTCTTCATATTTTTCAACACCGTTTCATGCTGCTTCTATTTCTCAGACCGTTTCATGCTCCTCATATTTTTCACACCTTTTGAAACTCTTCATATTTTTCACACCTTTTCAGGCTCTTCATGTTTTTGAACACAGCTTCATGCTCCACCTATTTATCAGACCGTTTCCTACTCCTCATATTTTTGACACCTTTTGCAGCTCTTTATATTTTTCACATTATTTCAGGCTCTTCATGATTTTCAACACCGTTTCATGTTATTCCTATTTTTCAGACCGTTTAATGCTCATCTCATTTTTGACACCTTTTGAAGCTTTTCATATTTTTCACAACTTTTCAGGCTCTTCATGTTTTTGAACACCGCTTCATGCTCCTCCTATTTTTCAGAGAGTTTCATGCTCCTCATGTATTTCACACCTTTTGAAGCTCTTCATATTTTCCACACCTTTTCAGGCTCTTCATGTGTTTGATCACCGTTTCATGCTCCTTCTATTTTTCAGATCGTTTCATGCTCCTCATATTTTTGACACTTTTTGAGCTCTTCATATTTTTCACACCTTTTCAGGCTCTTCATGTTTTTGAACACCGCTTCATGCTACTCCTATTTTTCAGATCGTTTATGCGCCTCATATTTTTGACACCTTTAGAAGCTCTTCATATTTTTCACACCTTTTCAGGCTCTTCATGTTTTTGAACACCGCTTCATGATCCTCCTGTTTTTCAGACCGTTTCATGCTCTTCATATTTGTGAAACATTTTGAAGCTCTTCATATTTTTCACACCTTTTCAGGCTCTTCATGTTTTTGAACACAGCTTCATGTTCCACCTATTTATCAGACCGTTTCATGCTCCTCATATTTTTTTTTTTTTTATTCTTGATAAGCTTTTTTTTTTTTTAATTTTTATTATTTTTTTTTCCAGTGGGTTTTGTCATACATTGCTATGAATCAGCCATTGATTTACATGTATTCCCAATCCCGATCATATTTTTGACACCTTTTGCAGCTCTTTATATTTTTCACACTATTTCAGGCTCTTCATGATTTTCAACACCGTTTCATGTTATTCCTATTTTTCCGACCGTTTAATGCTAATCTCATTTTTGACACCTTTTGAAGCTTATCATATTTTTCACAACTTTTCAGGCTCTTCATGTTTTTGAACACCGCTTCATGCTCCTCCTATTTTTCAGAGCGTTTCATGCTCCTCATATTTTTGACACTTTTTGAGCTCTTCATATTTTTCACACCTTTTCAGGCTCTTCATGTTTTTGAACACCGCTTCATGATCCTCCTATTTTTCAGACCGTTTCATGCTCCTCATATTTTTGACACATTTAGAAGCTCTTCACTTTTTTCACACCTTTTCAGGCTCTTCATGTTTTTCGACACAGCTTCATGATCCTCCTATTTTTCCGACCATTTCATTCTCCTCATATTTTTGACACCTTTTGAAGCTCTTCATATATTTCACACCTTTTCAGTCTCTTCTTTTTTTTTCAACACGACTTCATGCTCCTCCTATTTTTCAGACCGTTTCATGCTCTTCATATTTTTGAAACATTTTGAAGCTCTTCATATTTTTCACTCCTTTTCAGGCTCTTCATGTTTTTGAACACCGCTTCATGCTCCTCCTATTTTTCAGAACGTTTCATGCTCCTCATATTTTTCACACTTTTTGAAGCTCTTCATATTTTGCACACCTTTTCAAGCCCTTCATGTTTTTCAACACAGCTTCATGCTCCTCCTATTTTTCAGACCGTTTCATGCTCCTAATATTTTGACACCTTTTGAAGCTCTTCATATATTTCACACCTTTTCAGGCTCTTCATGTTTTTGAACACCGCTTCATGCTCCTCTTATTTTTCAGACCGTTTTTTGCTCCTCATATTTTTAACACCTTTTTAAGCTTTTCATATTTTTCACACCTTTTCAGGCTCTTCAAGTTTTTCAACACCACTTCATGCTCCTTCTTTTTTGCAGACCGTTTCATGCTCCTCATATATTTGACACCTTTTGATCCTCTTCATATTTTTCACACCTTTTCAGGCTCTTCATTTTTCAACACCGCTTCATGCTCCTCCTATTTTTCAGACCGTTTCATGCTCATCTCATTTTTGACACCTTTTGAAGCTTTTCATGTTTTTCACAAATTTTCAGGCTCTTCATGTCTTTCAACACCGTTTCAGGCTCCTCATATTTTTCAGACCGTTTCATGCTCATCTCATTTTTGACATCTTTTGAAGCTCTACATATTTTTCACACATTTTCAGGCTCTTCATGTTTTTGAAAACCGCTTCATGCTCCTCCTATTTTTCAGAGAGTTTCATGCTCCTCATGTATTTCACACCTTTTGAAGCTCTTCATATTTTTCACACCTTTTCAGGCTCTTCATGTTTTTGATCACCGTTTCATGCTCCTCCTATTTTTCAGACCATTTCATGCTCCTCATATTTATGACACCTTTTGAAACTCTTCCTGTTTTTCACACCTTTTCATGCTCTTCATGTTTCTGAAAACCGCTTCATGATCCTCCTATTTTTCAGACCGTTTCATTCTCCTCATATATTTCACACCTTTTGAAGCTCTTCATATTTTTCACACGTTTTCAGGCTCTTCATATTTTTCAACACCGTTTCATGCTGCTTCTATTTTTCAGACCGTTTCATGCTGCTCATATTTTTCACACCTTTTGAAGCTCTTCATATTTTTCACACCTTTTCAGGCTCTTCATGTTTTTGAACACAGCTTCATGCTCCACCTATTTATCAGACCGTTTCATGCTCCTCATATTTTTGACACCTTTTGCAGCTCTTTATATTTTTCACATTATTTCAGGCTCTTCATGATATTCAACACCGTTTCATGTTATTCCTATTTTTCAGACCGTTTAATGCTCATCTCATTTTTGACACCTTTTGAAGCTTTTCATATTGTTCACACCTGTTCAGTCTGTTCATGATTTTCAACACCGCTTCATGCTCCTTCTATTTTTCAGACCGTTTCAAGCTCATCTCATTTTTGACACCTTTTTAATCTCTTCATATTTTTCACAACTGTTGAAGCTCTTCATATTTTTAATATTTTTGAAGCTCTTCATATTTTCACACGTTTTCACACTCTTCATGTTTTTCAACACCGCTTCATGCTCCTCCTTTTTTCAAACGGTATCATGCTCCTCATATTTTTGACACCTTTAGAAACTCTTCATATTTTTCACACCTTTTCAGGCTCTTCATGTTTTTTATCACTGCTTCATGCTCGTCCTATTTTTCAGAAAGTTTCATGCTCCTCATATTTTTGACACCTTTTGAAGGTCTTCATATTTTTCACACCTTTTCAGGCTCTTCATTTTTTTCAACACTACTTGTTGCTCCTCCTATTTTTTAGAACTTTTCATACTCATCTAATTTTTGACACATTTTGAGGCACTTCATATTTTTTACACCTTTTGAAGCTCTTCATATTTTTCACATTTTTGAAGCTCTTCATATTTTTCACACGATTTCAGACCCTTCATGTTTTTCAAAACCGCTTCATGCTCCTGCTATTTATCATACCGTTTCATACTTCTCATATTTTTGACACGTTTTGAGGCTCTTCATATTTTTCACACCTTTTCAGGCTCTTCATGTTTTTGAACACAGCTTCATGCTCCTCCTATTTTTTCTACCGTATCATGCTCCTCATATTTTTCACACCTTTTGTAGCTCTTCATATTTTTCACACCTTTTCAGGCTCTTCATGTTTTTGAACAGCACTTCATGCTCCTCCTATTTTTCAGACCGTTTCATGCTCCTCATATTTTTGACACCTTTTGAAGCTCTTCATATTTTCCACACCTTTTCAGGCTCTTCATGTTTTTCAACACCGCTTCATGCTCCTCCGATTTTTCAGACCATTTCATGCTCCTCATATTTTTGACACCTTTTGAAGGTCTTCATATTTTTCACACCTTTTCAGGCTCTTCATGTTTTTCAACACCACTTCATGCTCCTCCTTTTTTTCAGACCGTTTCAGGCTCCTCATATTTTTCACACCTTTTGAAGCCGTTCATATTTCTCACACCTTTTCATGCTCTTCAATTTTTTCAACACTATTTGTTACTCCTCCTATTTTTTAGACCGTTTCATACTCATCTAATTTTTGACAACTTTTGAAGCTCTTCATATTTTTCACCTTTTTGAAGCTCTTCATATTTTTCACACAATTTCAGACTCTTCATGTTTTTCAACACCGCTTCATGCTCCTTCTATTTATCATACCGTTTCATACTGCTAATATTTTGACACGTTTTGAGGCTCTTCATATTTTTCACACCTTTTCAGGCTCTTCATGTTTTTGAACTCTGCTTCATGCTCCTCCTATTTTTTCGACCGTATCATGCTCCTCATATTTTTCACACCTTTTGAAGCTCTTCATATTTTTCTCACCTTTTCAGGCTCTTCATGTTTTTGAACAGCACTTCATGCTCCTCCTATTTTTCAGAGAGTTTCATGCTCCTCATGTATTTCACACCTTTTGAAGCTCTTCATATTTTTCACACCTTTTCAGGCTCTTCATGTTTTTCCACACCACTTCATGCTTCTCCTATTTTTCATCCGTTTCATGCTCATCTCAATTTTGACACCATTTGAAGCTTTTCATATTATTCACAACTTTTCAGGCTCTTCATGTTTTTGAACACCGCTTCATGCTCCTCCTATTTTTCAGACCGTTTCCTGCTCCTCATATTTTTGACACCTTTTGAAGCTCTTCATATTTTTCACACCTTTTCAGACTCTTCATGTTTTTCAACAGCTCTTCATGCTCCTCCTTTTTTTCAGACCGTTTCATGCTCCTCATGTATTTCACACCTTTTGAAGCTCTTCATATTTTTCACACCTTTTCAGGCTCTTCATGTTTTGAACACCGCTTCATGCTCCTCCTATTTTTCAGACCGTTTCATGCTCCTGATGTATTTCACACCGTTTGAAGCTCTTCATATTTTTCACACCTTTTCAGGCTCTTCATGTTTTTGATTACCGTTTCATCCTCCTCCTATTTTTCAGACCGTTTCATGCTCCTCATATTTTTCACACCTTTTGAAGCTCTTCATATTTTTCCCACCTTTTCAGGTTCTTCATGTTTTTCAACACCAGTTCATGCTCCTCCTATTTTTCAGACCATTCATGCTCCTCATATTTTTGAAACCTTTAGAAACTCTTCATATTTTTCACACCTTTTCCGGCTCTTCATGTTTTTCAACACCGCTTCATGCTCCTCCTATTTTTCAGATCGTTTCATGCTCCTCATATTTGACACCTTTTGAAGCTCTTCATATTTTTCACACCTTTTCAGGCTCTTCATGTTTTTGAACACATCTTCTTGCTCCTCCTCTTTTTCAAACCCTTTCATGCTTCTCATATTTTTGACATCTTTTAAAGCTCTTCATATTTTTCACACCTTTTCAGGCTCTTCATGTTTTTCAACACCACTCATGCTCCTCCTATTTTTGAGACCGTTTCATGCTCCTCATATTTCTGACACCTTTAGAAACTCTTCATATTTTTCACACCTTTTCCGGCTCTTCATGTTTTTTAACACCTCTTCATACTCCTCCTATTTTTCAGACCGTTTCATGCTCCTCATATTTTTGACACCTTTAGAAACTCTTCATATTTTTCACACCTTTTCCGGCTCTTCATGTTTTTTAACACCTCTTCATACTCCTCCTATTTTTCAGACCGTTTCATTCTCCTCATATTTTTGACACCTTTTCAAGCTCTTCATATATTTCACACCCTTTCAGGTTCTTCATTTTTTTCAACAGCATTTCATGCTCCTCCTATTTTTCAGAGCGTTTCATGCTCCTCATCTTTTTGACAGCTTTTGAAGCTCTTCATATATTTCACACATTTTCAGGCTCTTCATGTTTTTCAACACTGCTTCATGCTCGTCCTATTTTTCAGAACGTTTCATGCTCCTCAAATTTTTGACACCTTTTGAAGCTCTTCATATTTCTCACACCTTTTCAGGCTTTTCATGTTTTTTTGAACACCGCTTCATGTTCCTCCTATTTTTCAGACCGTTTCATGCTCCTCATATTTTTGACACCTTTTGAAGCTCTTCATATATTTCACAACTTTTCAGGCTCTTCATATTTTTGAACACCGCTTCATGCTCCTCCTATTTTCAGAACGTTTCATGCTCCTCTCATTTTTGACACCTTTTGAAGCTTTGCATTTCTTTACACACCTATTCAGGCTATTCATGTTTTTGAACACTGCTTCATGCTCCTCCTATTTTTCAGACCGTATCATGCTCCTCATATTTTTCACACATTTTGAAGCTCTTCATATTTTTCACACCTTTTCAGGCTCTTCATTTTTTTCAACACTACTTGTTGCTCCTCCTATTTTTTAGACCTTTTCATGCTCATCTAATTTTTGACACTTTTGAAGCTCTTCATATTTTTTACACCTTTTGAAGCTCCTCATATTTTTCACACATTTTGAAGCTCTTCATATTTTTCTCACCTTTTCAGGCTCTTCATGATTTTCATCACCGCTTCATGCTCCTCCTATTTTTCAGACCGTTTCATGCTCATCTCATTTTTGACACCTTTTGAAGCTCTTCATATTTTTCACACCTTTTCAGGCTCTTCATGTTTTTGAACACCGCTTCATGCTCCTCCTATTTTTCAGATCGTTTCATGCTCCTCATATTTTTACACCTTTGAAGCTCTTCATATTTTTCACACCTATTCAGGCTCTTCATGTTTTTGAAAACCACCTCATGCTCCGCCTATTTTTCAGACCGTTTCATGCTTCTCATATATTTGAAACCTTTTGAAGCTCTTCATATTTTTCACACCTTTTCAGGCTCTTCATGTTTTCGAACACCGCTTCATGCTCCTCCTATTTTTCAGACCGTTTCATGCTCCTCATGTATTTCACACCGTTTGAAGCTCTTCATATTTTTCACACCTTTTCAGGCTCTTCATGTTTTTGATTACCGTTTCATCCTCCTCCTATTTTTCAGACCGTTTCATGCTCCTCATATTTTTCACACCTTTTGAAGCTCTTCATATTTTTCCCACCTTTTCAGGCTCTTCATGTTTTTCAACACCAGTTCATGCTCCTCCTATTTTTCAGACCATTCATGCTCCTCATATTTTTGAAACCTTTAGAAACTCTTCATATTTTTCACACCTTTTCCGGCTCTTCATGTTTTTCAACACCGCTTCATGCACCTCTATTTTTCAGACCGTTTCATGCTCATCTCATTTTTGACACCTTTTGAAGCTCTTCATATTTTTCACACCTTTTCAGGCTCTTCATGTTTTTGAACACCACTTCACGCTCCTCCTAATTTTCAGACCGTATCATGCTCCTCATATTTTTCACACCTTTTGACGCTCTTCATATTTTTCACACCTTTTCAGGCTCTTCATATTTTTGAACACGACTTCATGCTCCTCCTATTTTTCAGACCGTTTCATGCTCCTCTCATTTTTGACACCTTTTGAAGCTTTGCATATTTTTCACAACTTTTCAAGCTCTTCATGTTTTTGAACACCGCTTCATGCTCCTCCTATTTTTCAGACCGTATCATGATCATGTAATTTTTGACACCTTTTGAAGCTCGTCAATTTTTCACACCTTTTGAAGCTCTTCATATTTTTCACACGTTTTCAGGCTCTTCATGTTTTTCAACACAGCTTCATGCTCCTCATATTTTTCAGACCGTTTAATCCTCCTCATGTATTTCACACCTTTTGAATCTCTTCATATTTTTCACACGTTTTCAGGCTCTTCATCGTTTTCAACACCGCTTCATGCTCCTCCTATTTTTCAGACCGTTTCATGCTCATCTCATTTTTGACACCTTGTGAAGCTCTTCATATTTGTCACACCTTTTGAAGCGCTTCATATTTTTTATATTCTTGAAGCTCTTCATATTTTCACACGTTTTCAGACTCTTCATGTGTTTCAACACCGCTTCATGCTCCTGCTATTGTTCAGACCGTTTCATGCTCCTCATATTTTTGACACGTTTTGAGGCTTTTCTATTTTTCACACCTTTTCAGCTCTTCATGTTTTTGAACACCGCTTCATCCTCCTTCTATTTTTCAGACCATTTCATGATCCTTATATTTTTGACACCTTTAGAAGCTCTTCTAATTTTTCACACCTTTTCAGGCACTTCATGTTTGTGAACACCGCTTTATGCTCCTCCTATTTTTCAGGCCGTTTCATGCTCCTCATATTTTTGACACCTTTTGAAGCTCTTCATATTTTTGACACCTTTTCATTCTCTTCATGATTTTCAACAGCATTTCATGCTCCTCCTATTTTTCAGACCGTTTCATGCTCATCTCATTTTTGACACCTTTTCAAGCTCTTCATATTTTTCAAACCTTTTGAAGCTCTTCATATTTTTCACATTTTTGAAGCTCTTCATATATTTCACACCTTAACAGGCTCTTCTTTTTTTTCAACACCACTTCATGCTCCTCCTATTTTTCAGACCGTTTGATGCTCATCTCATTTTTGACACCTTTTGAAGCTCTTCATATTTTTCACACCTTTGAAGCTCTTCATATTTTTCTAACCTTTTCAGGCTCTTCACTTTTTTGAACAACGCTTCATGCGCCTCGTATTTTTCAGACCGTTTCATGCTCCTCGAATGTTTGACACCTTTTGAAGCTCTTCATATTTTTCACACCTTTTGAAGCTCTTCATATTTTTCAACACCGCTTCATGCTCCTCCTATTATTCAGACCATTTCATGCTCATCTCATTTTTGACACCTTTTGAAGCTCTTCATATTTTTCACACCTTTTCAGGTTGTTCATGTTTTTGAACACCGCTTCATGGTCCTCCTATTTTTCAGAACTTTTCATGCTCCTCATATAATTCAGACCTTTTGAAGCTCTTCATATTTTTCACACCTTTTCAGGCTCTTCATGTTTTTCAACACCGTTTCATGCTCCTCCTATTTTTCAGACCGTTTCATGCTCCCCATATTTTTGACACATTTTGAAGCTCTTCATATTTTTCACACATTTTCAGGCTCTTCATGTGTTTCAACACCGCTTCATGCTCCTGCTATTGTTCAGACCGTTTCATGCTCCTCATATTTTTGACACGTTTTGAGGCTTTTCTATTTTTCACACCTTTTCAGCTCTTCATGTTTTTGAACACCGCTTCATCCTCCTTCTATTTTTCAGACCATTTCATGATCCTTATATTTTTGACACCTTTAGAAGCTCTTCTAATTTTTCACACCTTTTCAGGCACTTCATGTTTTTGAACACCGCTTTATGCTCCTCCTATTTTTCAGGCCGTTTCATGCTCCTCATATTTTTGACACCTTTTGAAGCTCTTCATATTTTTGACACCTTTTCATTCTCTTCATGATTTTCAACAGCATTTCATGCTCCTCCTATTTTTCAGACCGTTTCATGCTCATCTCATTTTTGACACCTTTTCAAGCTCTTCATATTTTTCAAACCTTTTGAAGCTCTTCATATTTTTCACATTTTTGAAGCTCTTCATATATTTCACACCTTAACAGGCTCTTCTTTTTTTTCAACACCACTTCATGCTCCTCCTATTTTTCAGACCGTTTGATGCTCATCTCATTTTAGACACCTTTTGAAGCTCTTCATATTTTTCACACCTTTGAAGCTCTTCATATTTTTCTAACCTTTTCAGGCTGTTCACTTTTTTGAACAACGCTTCATGCTCCTCGTATTTTTCAGACCGTTTCATGCTCCTCGAATGTTTGACACCTTTTGAAGCTCTTCATATTTTTCACACCTTTTGAAGCTCTTCATATTTTTCAACACCGCTTCATGCTCCTCCTATTATTCAGACCATTTCATGCTCATCTCATTTTTGACACCTTTTGAAGCTCTTCATATTTTTCACACCTTTTCAGGTTGTTCATGTTTTTGAACACCGCTTCATGGTCCTCCTATTTTTCAGAACTTTTCATGCTCCTCATATAATTCAGACCTTTTGAAGCTCTTCATATTTTTCACACCTTTTCAGGCTCTTCATGTTTTTCAACACCGTTTCATGCTCCTCCTATTTTTCAGACCGTTTCATGCTCCCCATATTTTTGACACATTTTGAAGCTCTTCATATTTTTCACACATTTTCAGGCTCTTCATGTTTTTCAACACCGCTTCATGCTCCTCCTATTTTTCAGAATGTTTCATGCTCCTCATATTTTTGACACCTTTTGAAGGTCTTCATATTTTTCACACCTTTTCAGCTCTTCATGTTTTTCAACACCGCTTTATGCTCCTCCTATTTTGCAGACCGTTTCATGCTCCTATATTTTTGACACCTTTTGAAGCTTTTCATATTTCTCACTCATTTTGAGGCTCTTCATGTTTTTGAACATCACTTCATGCTCCTCCTATTTTTCAGACCGTTTCATGCTCCCCATATTTTTGACACCTTTTGAAGCTCTTCATATTTTTCACCCCTTTTGAAGCTGTTCATATATTTCACACCTTTTCAGGCTCTTGATGTTTTTCAACACCACTTCATGCTCCTTCTATTTTTCACACCCTTTCATGCTAATCTAATTTTTGACACCTTTTGAAGCTCTTCATATTTTTCACACCTTTTGAAGGTCTTCATATTTTTCACACCTTTTCAGGATGTTCATGTTTTTGAACACCGCTTATGCTCGTCCTATTTTTCAGACCATTTCATGCTCCTCATACTTTTGACACCTTTTGAAGCTCTTCATATTTTTCACACCTTTTCAGGCTCTTCATGTTTTTCAACACCGCTTCATGATCCTCCTATTTTTCAGACCGTTTCAAGCTCCGCATATTTTTGACACCTTTTGAAGCTCTTCATATTATTCACACCTTTTCAGGCTCTTCATGTTTTTCAACAACACTTCATGCTCCTCCTATTTTTCAGACCGTTTCATGCTCATCTCATTTTTGACATCTTTTGAAGCTCTTCATTTTTTTCACACCTTTTGAAGCTCTTCATAATTTTCATATTTTTGAAGCACTTCATATTTTTCACACTTTTTCAGGCTCTTCCTGTTTTTCAACACCGCTTTAGGCTCCTCCTATTTTTCGGACCCTTTCATGCTAATCTAATTTTTGGCACTTTTTGAAGCTCTTCATATTTATCACACCTTTTAAGTCTCTGCATGTTTTTGAACACCTTTACATGCTCCTCATGTATTTCACTCCTTTTGAAGCTCTTCATATTTTGCACAAATTTTCAGGCTCTTCATGTTTTTGAACACCGCTTCATCCTCCTATTTTTAAGGGGGTTTCATGCTCGTCGTTTTTTTGACACATTTTGAAGCTCTTCATATTTTTCACACCTTTTCAGGCTCTTCATGTTTTTGAACACCGCTTCATGCTCCTCCTATATTTCAGTCCGTTCCATGCTCCTCCTATTTTTCACACCTTTTGAAGCTCTTCATATTTTTCACACCTTTTCAGGCTCTTCATGTTTTTGAACACCGCTTGATGCTCCTCCTATTTTTCAGACCGTTTCATGCTCCTCATGTATTTCACACGTTTTGAAGCTCTTCATATTTTTCACACCTTTTCAGCCTCTTCATGATTTTGAACACCGCTTCATCATCCTACTATTTTTCAGAATGTTTCATGCTCCTCATATTTTTGACAACTTTTGAAGCTTTTCATATTTTTCACAACTTTTCAGGCTCTTCATGTTTTTGAACAGAGCTTCATGCTCCTCCTATTTTTCAGACCGTATCATGTTCCTCATGTATTTTACACCTTTTGAAGCTCTTCATATTTTTCACACCTTTTCAGGCTCTTCATGCATTTGAACAACTTTTCATGCTCCTCCTATTTTTCAGACCGTTTCATACTCCTCATAGTTTTGACACCTTTTGAAGCTCTTCATATTTTTCACACCTTTTCAGGTTCTTCATGTTTTTCAACATCGCTTCATGCTCCTCCTATTTTTCAGACCGTTTCATGCTCCTCATATTTTTGACACCTTTTGAAGCTCTTAATATATTTCACAGCTTTTCAGACTCTTCATGATTTCCATTACCGCTTCATGCTCCTCATATTTTTCAGACCGTTTCATGCTCATCTCATTTTTATCACCTTTTGAAACTCTTCATATTTTTCACACCTTTTGAAGCTCTTCATATTTTTCACACGTTTTCAGGCTCTTCATGTTTTTCAACACCACTTCTTGTTTCTCCTATTTTTCAGACCGTTTCATGATCCTCATATTTTTGACCCATTTTGAAACTCTTCATATTTTTCACACCTTTTCATGCTCTTCATGTTTGTGAACACCGCTTCATGCTCGTCCTATTTTTCAGACCGTTTCATGCTCCTCATGTATTTCACACCTTTTGAAGCTCTTCATATTTTGCACAGCTTTTCAGGCTCTTCATGTTTTTCACAATCACTTCATGCTCGTCCTATTTTTCAGACCGTTTCATGCTCCTCATATTTTTGACAACTTTTGAAGCTCTTCATATTTTTGACACCTTTGAGGCTCTTCATGTTTTTGAACACCACTTCATGCTCCTCCTATATTTCAGTCCGTTTCATGCTCCTCCTATTTTTCACACCTTTTGAAGCTCTTCATATTTTTGACACCTTTGAGGCTCTTCATGTTTTTGAACACCACTTCATGCTCCTCCTATTTTTCAGACCGTTTCATGGTCCTCATATATTTGACTCCTTTAGAAGCTCTTCATATTTTTCACACCTTTTCAGGCTCTTCATGGTTTTCAACACCGCTTCATGCTCCTCCTCTTTTTCAGACCGTTTCATGCTCCTCATATTTTTGACAACTTTTGAAGCTCTTCTTATTTTTCACACCTTTTCAGGCTCTTCATGATTTTCAAAACGGCTTCATGCTCCTCCTATTTTCACACCATTTCATGCTCATCTCATTTTTGACACCTTTTGAAGCTCCTCTACTTTTGACCCCTTTAGAGGCTCTTCATATTTTTGACAACTTTTCAGGCTCTTCATGTTTTTCAACACCGCTTCATGCTCCTCCTAATTTTCAGACCGTTTCATGACCCTCATATTTTTGACACCTTTTGAAGCTCCTCATATATTTCACACCTTTTCAGACTCTTCATGATTTCCAACACCACTTCATTCTCCTCATTTTTTTCACACCGTTTAATGCTCATCTCATTTTTGACACCTTTTGAAGCTCTTCATATTTTTGACACATTTAGAAGCTCTTCATATTTTTTACACATTTTCAGGCTCTTCATATTTTTCAACACCGCTTATTGCTCCTCCTATTTGTCAGACCGTTTCATGCTCATCTCATTTTTGACAACTTTTGAAGCTCTTCATGTTTTTCACATATAATGAAGCTCTTCATATTTTACACACCTTTTCAGGCTCTTCATGTTTTTCAACACCGCTTCATGCTCCTCCTATTTTTCAGACCGTTTCATGCTCCTCATATTTTTGACACCTTTAAAGCTCTTCATATTTTTCACACCTTTTCAGACTCTTCATGTTTTCAACACCGCTTCATGCTCCTCCTATTTTTCAGACCTTTTCATGCTCCTCCTATTTTTCAGACCGTTTCATGCTTCTCATATTTTGAAACCTTTTGAAGCTCTTCATATTTTTCACAACTTTTCAGTCTCTTCATGTTTTTCAACACCGCTTCATGCTCCTCCTTTTTTCAGACCGTTTGATGCTCCTCATATTTTTGGCACCTTTTGAAGCTCTTCATATTTTTCACACCTTTTCAGGTCTTCATGTTTTTGAACACCATTTCATGCTCCTCCTATTTTTCAGACCGTTTCATGGTCCTCATATTTTTGACACCTTTTGAACCTCTTCATATTTTTCACACCTTTTCAGGCTCTTCATGTTTTCAACACCGCTTCATGCTCCTACTATTTTTCAGACGGTTTCATGCTCCTCATATTTTTGACACCTTTTGAAGCTCTTCATATTATTCACACCTTTTCAGGCTCTTCATGTTTTTCAACACCGCTTCATGCTCCTCCTTTTTTTCAGGCCGTTTCATGCTCCTCATATTTTTGACGCCTTTTGAAGCTCTTCATATTTTTCACACTTCTCCAGGCTCTTCATGTTTTTGAACACCGTTTCATGCTCCTCCTGTTTTTCAGACCGTTTCATGCTCCTCATCTTTTTGACACGTTTTGAAACTCTTCATATTTATCACACCTTTTCAGGCTCTTCATGTTTTTCAACACAATTTCATGCTCCTCCTTTTTTTCAGACCATTTTATGCTCCTCATATATTTGACACCTTTTGAAGCTCTTCATTATTTCCACACCTTTTCAGGCTCTTCATGTTTTTCTACACCGCTTCATGCTCCCCCTACATTTCAGACCGTTCATGCCTCTCATATTTTTGAAACCTTTTGAAGCTCTTCATATTTTTCACACCGTTTTAGGCTCTTCATGTTTTTCAACACCATTTCATGCTCCTCCTTTTTTTCAAACCGTTTTATG
Source organism: Dama dama (assembly GCF_033118175.1). Classification (NCBI taxonomy): domain Eukaryota; kingdom Metazoa; phylum Chordata; class Mammalia; order Artiodactyla; family Cervidae; genus Dama; species Dama dama. The sequence continues at coordinate 1,584 of NC_083714.1, read as the reverse complement.
CTCCTCATATATTTGACACCTGTTGAAGCTCTTCATAATTTCCACACCTCTTCAGGCTCTTCATGTTTTTGAACACCATTTCATGCTCCTCTTATTTTTTTTTTATTGTTTTTTTTTTTAAATTTTTTTTAATTATTTTTATTTTTTCTTTCCCAGTCGGTTTTGTCATACATTGATATGAATCAGCCATGGATTTACATGTATTCCCAATTCCAATCCCCCCTCCCACCTCCCTGTCCACCCGATTCCTCTCCGTCTTCCCAGTGCACCAAGCCGGAGCACTTGTCTCGTGCATCCTACCTGGGCTGGTGATCTGTTTCACCATAGATAGCATACATGCTGTTCATTTGAAATATCCCACCCTCACATTCTCCCACAAAGTTCAAAAGTCTGTTCTGTATTTCTGTGTCTATTTTTCTGTTCTGCATATAGGGTTATCGTTATCACCTTTCTAAATTCCATATACATGTGTCAGCATGCTCTAATGTTCTTTATCTTTCTGGCTTACTTCACTCTGTATAATGGGCTCCAGCTTCATCCATCTCATTAGGCCTGATTCAAGTGAATTTTTTAATGGCTGAGTAATATTCCATGGTGTATATGTACCACAGCTTTCTTATCCATTCATCTGCTGACGGGCATCTAGGTTGCTTCCATGTCCTGGCTATTATAAATAGTGCTGCGATGAACATTGGGGTGCACGTGTCTCTTTCAGACGAACCTATGGACACCTTATCTTTGACAAAGGAGGCAAGGATATACAATGGAAAAAAGACAACCTCTTTAACAAGTGGTGCTGGGAAAACTGGTCAACCACTTGTAAAAGAATGAAAATAGAACACTTTCTAACACCATACACAAAAATAAACTCAAAATGGATTAAAGATCTAAATGTAAGACCAGAAACTATAAAACTCCTAGAGGAGAAGATAGGCAAAACACTCTCTGACATAAATCAAAGCAAGATCCTCTATGACCCACCTCCCAGAATATTGGAAATAAAAGCAAAACTAAACAAATGGGACCTAATGAAACTTAAAAGCTTTTGCACTACAAAGGAAACTATAAGTAAGGTGAAAAGACAGCCCTCAGATTGGGAGAAAATAATAGCAAATGAAGAAACAGACAAAGGATTAATCTCAAAAATATACAAGCAAATCCTGCAGCTCAATTCCAGAAAAATAAATGACCCAATACAAAATGAGCCAAAGAACTAAACAGACATTTCTCCAAAGAAGACATACAGATGGATAACAAACACATGAAAAGATGCTCAACATCACTCATTATTAGAGAAATGCAAATCAAAACCACAATTAGGTACCATTATATGCCAGTCAGGATGGCTGCTATCCAGAAGTCTACAAGCAATAAATGCTGGAGATGGTGTGGAGAAAAGGGAACCCTCTTACACTGTTGGTGGGAATGCACACTAGTACAGCCGCTATGGAAAACAGTGTGGAGATTTCTTAAAAAACTGGAAATAGAACTGCCATATGACCCAGCAATCCCACTTCTGGGCATACACACTGAGGAAACCAGATCCTCTTATTTTTCAGACCGTTTCAAGCTCCTCATATTTTT